>NC_139699.1:63015551-63083937 GCF_964188405.1 Protomyctophum parallelum
GTGCGTGCGGGTTGCCCTGCTGTTTCTCCTCTGTCTCTCCCTCACTTCATCTCGTAAAGAGACTTTCCAATATTCTTTCCTACACACATTTGCACAAATGGACAATTCATTTTACTGTATTTTATTTATTTTGTATTTCAATGTCGAACCGTATCTAAGTACAAGTACCTCTAAACTGTGGTGGAAAGTAACTAAGTACATTGACTTAATGTACTTAATGTTAGTGTATTTTGAGGTATTTCTTCTTTACTTGAGCATTGTATGTACTCCACTACATCTTGGATCCAAATATTGTACTTTTACTCCTATACATATAATATTTGAACACTTTAGTTTTTAATTACTTTGTAGATTATGATGCCCGAACCACTGGTTCGGATCCCAACCACAATCTGGTTAGGATGCCTCTCGAGCGTCTCCCTAGGCCTAGGGAGATCTTCGAGGCATGTCCCACTGGGAGGAGACCCTGGGGCAGACCAAGGACCATAATGGATTTATATTTACACTGGGAGGAGACCCCGGGGCAGACCAAGGACCATAATGGATTTATATTTACACTGGGAGGAGACCCCGGGGCAGACCAAGGACCATATGGATTTATATTTACACTGGGAGGAGACCCCGGGGCAGACCAAGGACCAGATGGATTTATATTTACACTGGGAGGAGACCCCGGGGCAGACCAAGGACCAGATGGATTTATATTTACACTGGGAGGAGACCCCGGGGCAGACCAATAAGGACCAGATGGAGGAAACAGCTCGACTGGCCTTGGAACGTCTTGGGATCCCCCAGGAGGAAGTCACTAATGTTGCTCTGCAGAGGGAAGTCTGGAGCTCTCTGGTGGAGCTGTTTCCCCCGCGACCCGACTACGGATAAGCGGTTGAAGATGGATGGATGGATGGATGTAGATTATGATTATTATTATTACAAACATAGGTCATATGCGACGCATTGTGATGTCGTAGATCTGCTATTTTCAAAAGAGTTTTATACATTTGAAAACTTGAAACAGGACATTCTGCCTAATGAGTGTTATTTTTGGTACTTTAAGTAAATTTTCATGCCAATACGTATACATTTGTAATCGTTTCTGACCGAGGCTAAGTTTTTAGATTTTTTTAATTAAATTATTTCACGTCATGTGAAGCAGGGAATCATAACTTCAAATTGACACATCGGTCAATAATTGTATCGTATAATAATTGCGACCATGAATCGACATTATTCAGTGCCTCCATGTCGCGGTTTCTCTTTAATCTGCCGTTTGACCAAAAACGGGTTTTCCCCCCAACAAAGGAAATTATGCTGCAATTAGGCTAGTGATTTTAACTGGCTCTGAAGCCTGCTAATGGCCGGGGACTTGACCTGCATTAGCCCACTAAGACCCATAGGTGGACTAGACCTGCATTAGCCCACTAAGACCCATAGGGGGACTAGACCTTCATTAGCCCACTAAGACCCATAGGGGGACTAGACCTGCATTAGCCCACTAAGACCCATAGGGGGACTAGACCTTCATTAGCCCACTAAGACCCATAGGTGGACTAGACCTGCATTAGCCCACTAAGACCCATAGGGGGACTAGACCTTCATTAGCCCACTAAGACCCATAGGTGGACTAGACCTGCATTAGCCCACTAAGACCCATAGGGTGACTAGACCTTCATTAGCCCACTAAGACCCATAGGGGGACTAGACCTGCATTAGCCCACTAAGACCCATAGGGGGACTAGACCTGCATTAGCCCACTAAGACCCATAGGGGGACTAGACCTGCATTAGCCCACTAAGACCCATAGGGGGACTAGACCTGCATTAGCCCACTAAGACCCATAGGGGGACTAGACCTTCATTAGCCCACTAAGACCCATAGGGGGACTAGACCTTCATTAGCCCACTAAGACCCATAGGGGGACTAGACCTTCATTAGCCCACTAAGACCCATAGGGGGACTAGACCTGCATTAGCCCACTAAGACCCATAGGTGGACTAGACCTGCATTAGCCCACTAAGACCCATAGGTGGACTTGACCTGCATTAGCCCACTAAGACCCATAGGTGGACTAGACCTGCATTAGCCCACTAAGACCCATAGGGGGACTAGACCTGCATTAGCCCACTAAGACCCATAGGGGGACTAGACCTGCATTAGCCCACTAAGACCCATAGGGGGACAAGACCTGCATTAGCCCACTAAGACCCATAGGGGGACTAGACCTGCATTAGCCCACTAAGACCCATAGGGGGACTTCACCTGCATTAGCCCACTAAGACCCATAGGGGGACAAGACCTGCATTAGCCCACTAAGACCCATAGGGGGACTAGACCTGCATTAGCCCACTAAGACCCATAGGGGGACAAGACCTGCATTAGCCCACTAAGACCCATAGGGGGACTAGACCTTCATTAGCCCACTAAGACCCATAGGGGGACTAGACCTGCATTAGCCCACTAAGACCCATAGGGGGACTAGACCTGCATTAGCCCACTAAGACCCATAGGGGGACTAGACCTTCATTAGCCCACTAAGACCCATAGGGGGACTTCACCTGCATTAGCCCACTAAGACCCATAGGGGGACTTGACCTGCATTAGCCCACTAAGACCCATAGGGGGACTAGACCTGCATTAGCCCACTAAGACCCATAGGGGGACTAGACCTGCATTAGCCCACTAAGACCCATAGGTGGACTAGACCTGCATTAGCCCACTAAGACCCATAGGTGGACTAGACCTGCATTAGCCCACTAAGACCCATAGGGGGACTAGACCTGCATTAGCCCACTAAGACCCATAGGGGGACTAGACCTGCATTAGCCCACTAAGACCCATAGGGGGACAAGACCTGCATTAGCCCACTAAGACCCATAGGGGGACTAGACCTGCATTAGCCCACTAAGACCCATAGGGGGACTAGACCTTCATTAGCCCACTAAGACCCATAGGGGGACTTGACCTGCATTAGCCCACTAAGACCCATAGGGGGACTAGACCTGCATTAGCCCACTAAGACCCATAGGTGGACTAGACCTGCATTAGCCCACTAAGACCCATAGGGGGACTAGACCTGCATTAGCCCACTAAGACCCATAGGTGGACTAGACCTGCATTAGCCCACTAAGACCCATAGGGGGACTAGACCTGCATTAGCCCACTAAGACCCATAGGGGGACTAGACCTGCATTAGCCCACTAAGACCCATAGGGGGACTAGACCTGCATTAACCCACTAAGACCCATAGGGGGACTTCACCTGCATTAGCCCACTAAGACCCATAGGGGGACTTGACCTGCATTAGCCCACTAAGACCCATAGGGGGACTATACCTGCATTAGCCCACTAAGACCCATAGGTGGACTTGACCTGCATTAGCCCACTAAGACCCATAGGGGGACTAGACCTGCATTAGCCCACTAAGACCCATAGGGGGACTAGACCTGCATTAGCCCACTAAGACCCATAGGTGGACTAGACCTGCATTAGCCCACTAAGACCCATAGGGGGACTTGACCTGCATTAGCCCACTAAGACCCATAGGGGGACTTGACCTGCATTAGCCCACTAAGACCCATAGGGGGACTAGACCTGCATTAGCCCACTAAGACCCATAGGGGGACAAGACCTGCATTAGCCCACTAAGACCCATAGGGGGACTAGACCTGCATTAGCCCACTAAGACCCATAGGTGGACTTGACCTGCATTAGCCCACTAAGACCCATAGGTGGACTTGACCTGCATTAGCCCACTAAGACCCATAGGGGGACTAGACCTGCATTAGCCCACTAAGACCCATAGGGGGACTAGACCTGCATTAGCCCACTAAGACCCATAGGTGGACTAGACCTGCATTAGCCCACTAAGACCCATAGGTGGACTTGACCTGCATTAGCCCACTAAGACCTACAAGCTTAGCCCCTGCTAAGCTTGCATTAGCCCACTAAGATATACAAGCTCATAGCGCGGCACTACAAGCTTGTAGATCTGCTATTTTTGTTTCAAAATCGTGAAATTGTGGCGCAAATCTTTGAATATAATTATATTCTTTCACATATGTTTTTCTTTTTGCCCAATTGTGTCCAAATGTGATGACCTCCTCACATTTGTGATGACGGCTATGTTTTCTAATTTATGGAATTTCTTCGATTTTTCTTTGATTTCTTTATGAAAGTATACTGGAATTTTTTTTGAATTTAATCTTTTGCTCCAGATCCGATTCCGATCAATTGATTTTGAACATCTGCCGCTACCGATTTTTCCCGATCCGATATTTATGTTTGCTAGAACATGTTTATGCCATATCAAAATAGTACAATATCCAGTCTAATATAATGATATGGATATAACGGGATGTCCAGATCACGTTTTTTTGGCTCCCGATCCGATCATTTGAAAATGACGTGATCGGCCCCGATTTCCATCATCATCATCATTTCATTTAACTCAGGACCATGATCACATGCGGTATGGAGCACAAATTCATAAAAAGTATATACAATAATAAGTACAATACATACACAATTCAGAAAAGCACCCAATTTATAGATTACTTTTTGTTTTTCAGATTTTAGTAATGCAATTCATTTAAACATAGATGGGTGGGTAATAAAATAAATTGGCAGGTATTTTTGCCTGAAATTCACAATCCTAGTATTCTTACATTCCAACAAAACATGGTAGGCTACTCATCTCCAATTCTGGCTTCATTACATAGGTTACAAATCCTTGTAGACAAAAGCTTGTCTATACTTATGGTTTTCACATAAAAGGTATTTTTCTAGTATGAACTCTAGTTTGTATTCAACATAGATGTCGCATGTCATACTATTGAGTTCACTTTGCCACTTTTGCAAAACCTGATCTTTCAACCTTTGTTCGACAGTTCGCTTCAACCAGTCAAAGTTGTTACATTTCTGGGCCAACCAGACATACCACAGTCGTCCAAAATGTTCTTCGCCTGTGCAACCCAAGGTAACACATAAACACCTGTGTTAAACAGGTTAAGCAGACTGTCGTACATTATTCGACTCTGTATCTCTTTTTAACTTTTAGGATATACTTGAGAAACCCCCAGATGTGTACAGCATGACTGGTGAGACCAATTTGTCAAAAAAGATCTAGTGCAACATTTACTGGTACATCAAATGATCTACATTTACTAAGGAGGAAGTACATGGCACGTGCAGGCCTGCTTGTGCAATTCTTTCTATAGCAATCTTAAATGGTCCATTATAATTAATAATAACTCAAAGCTATAACTCATAATAACTCAGACCACCCGATCCGATCGGGACAACCCTATTTATATTTCATGGGACCCATAAAAATGCCTCTGCGACCCACAAATGGGTCCAGACCCACTGTTTGGGAACCAGATCATAAAATATCTAACCGTGTTGGTTTTGAGTTTAAATATCATAATAGTTTAGTCCACTAAATCTATTTTGTCGTAAATCAATCAATCAATCAAACTTTATTCTACTGGATCTCTTCTCCACTTAGTCCCTCCCTGACATTTTAGTCTAGTTTTTAATTTGTTTACGAATTTGTCTGTAGCCTATATTTGGTCTCAGTTTAGACGAACATTTTTTTGTGGACTAAATTAACACAAACGAAAAAGTGCTCCACCAGGCCAGGTCAAGGTCTAGCCTCCTGATGGCGCTATAATAGGCCAATGTGAAAAGGGTGCCATTAGTTCTTACACCATTGATGGCAATTGGATGCAATTGCAAAAATCCACCTGTTGGTGGCGCTATAACAGGCCAATGTGAAAAGGGTGGGATATATTCTTCAGAAAGTCTGTGAAAGATTTCATGCAAATTGCACACTGCGTTCATGATTTGAGGCTTTTTGTTTCAAAAGGGCCAATCCTGCAAACTTTGAAAGCCGATGAAATATCGGACAGATCCATCTTGAACACATGACTATAGACATCATGTGTAACGTTTTGCAGGATCTTTAGACAGAATCTAGAGGAGTAATATCCAAAAAAGTGTTTTTCAAAAGTCGGCCTCCTCATGGTTATGCTATAACAGGCCGTTCTGGAAATTTCATCGTTGGCATCCACAGAGAATGTGTGCAAAATGTATGTATGTATGTATTTATGTATGGGGCTGTCAATCAGATAGGACTTTTCTGTTTGGATGTATGGGGCTGTCAATCAGATAGGACTTTTCTGTTTGGATGTATGGGGCTGTCAATCAGATAGGACTTTTCTGTTTGGATGTATGGGGCCGGCAATCAGATAGGACTTTTCTGTTTGGATGTATGGGGCTGTCAATCAGATAGGACTTTTCTGTTTGGATGTATGGGGCTGTCAATCAGATAGGACTTTTCTGTTTGGATGTATGGGGCTGTCAATCAGATAGGACTTTTCTGTTTGGATGTATGGGGCTGTCAATCAGATAGGACTTTTCTGTTTGGATGTATGGGGCCGTCAATCAGATAGGACTTTTCTGTTTGGATGTATGGGGCTGTCAATCAGATAGGACTTTTCTGTTTGGATGTATGGGGGTTGTCAATCAGATAGGACTTTTCTGTTTGGATGTATGGGGCTGTCAATCAGATAGGACTTTTCTGTTTGGATGTATGGGGCTGTCAATCAGATAGGACTTTTCTGTTTGGATGTATGGGGCTGTCAATCAGATAGGACTTTTCTGTTTGGATGTATGGGGCTGTCAATCAGATAGGACTTTTCTGTTTGGATGTATGGGGGTTGTCAATCAGATAGGACTTTTCTGTTTGGATGTATGGGGCTGTCAATCAGATAGGACTTTTCTGTTTAGATGTATGGGGCTGTCAATCATATAGGACTTTTCTGTTTGGATGTATGGGGCTGTCAATCAGATAGGACTTTTCTGTTTGGATGTATGGGGCTGTCAATCAGATAGGACTTTTCTGTTTGGATGTATGGGGGTTGTCAATCAGATAGGACTTTTCTGTTTGGATGTATGGGGGTTGTCAATCAGGACTTTTCTGTTTGGATGTATGGGGCTGTCAATCAGATAGGACTTTTCTGTTTGGATGTATATGGGGCTGTCAATCAGATAGGACTTTTCTGTTTGGATGTATGGGGCTGTCAATCAGATAGGACTTTTCTGTTTGGATGTATGGGGCTGTCAATCAGATAGGACTTTTCTGTTTGGATGTATGGGGCTGTCAATCAGATAGGACTTTTCTGTTTGGATGTATGGGGCCGTCAATCAGATAGGACTTTTCTGTTTGGATGTATGGGGCTGTCAATCAGATAGGACTTTTCTGTTTGGATGTATGGGGGTTGTCAAGGCCAGAAAGTAGTGTTTTTCCACTCAGTAGGCGTTCCCGCATATAACTTCCGGGTTTGGTGATGATGTCACGCGCATATACCCTCTCTATAAGTGGAAGGAACAACACAGCTTTGATTTCCACACTTTGCTTTTTGATAATCTCCCCCGATTTGTTTTGGGAAATCTGCACACACGTGTATTTGCATGGGTCTGTCTGTGTGCCTGTGTTTTGCATCTCTCTCTCTCTCTCTCTCCCCCTTTTTCTCTCTCTCTGTGTGTCTCGCGCGCCCGCCCACACACACACACACACACACACACACACACACACACACACACACACACACACACACACACACACACACACACACACACACACCTCTCTCGATCTCTTGCATTTCTCTCGCTCTCTGTGTCAACTCTCTCTCTCTCTCTCTCTCTCTCTCTGTCTCATTAGGAAGTGTTAAAGTTGCTGAAGTGCGAAACGAGCCCTCGTTGTCCTAATTAAACTTTGACATGAAGAGTGACAAGACGCGGCGAAGGGGAAACAATAGGCGGACTGTGTGTGTTGAGTATAGCATGGAGTCTGGACGGACGGAGGAGAGCTTTGTTCCTGCAGGACAAAGGAGCTTGTTTGCATGTGTTCAGCTTCATTCAGCCTCAGCAAGCCCAGGTGCAGAGAGTGTTATAGAGGCAGGGGCTGAGGTCCCGTAAGAGGGGCACTTTTGGAGAAAAATAGCAGATCTACAAGCTCTCAACGCGTCGCGCTGCGACGCGTTGAGAGCTTGTAGATCTGCAATTTTTGGGGCGCAAACCCTGCACTCTTTATCTACTGGAGAAGGCAGTGCAACGAAACAAATTAGTTCAACGCAAAATGCTGCGTTCAAAGTTCAGGGGACTTTTGGGGGTAAAAAAAAAGCAATTCTTCTGAATGCTGCCTTCCGGTATTATATGGCATGGAGAGCAGAGGGAGAGCATTTAGCTTTTCTTTCACCATGTAGTAAATGCTGCGTTCGTGGTCTGGAGAGGGCAGGTTGTTATTACAGACGGGTAAAAAGGGCAGGGGGCTGAAGCCCCCTTCGATGTCTATGTGTGCACGTGCCTGGCCTCAGCAGGCCCAGGTGCAAAAAAAGAAAGAAAAAGAAAGCGCAAAGTTCGCGAGGAATCACAACTCATCACACCTTTCCACGGTTGACGAGCGGCCCGCACGTCGCTCCCCATCTGCCCTCCGCGCGCAGATCAAAGCTTCCATGTTAGGATGTAAATATTGTGGCCGAATTCTCTCTCATTACTTTCAGTGTTCCGACTGTCCGGACCCAAAGACACAGCCAATAACTCAGGTGTGAAATGTTTTAGCCTATAGCCTACTTTTGACTTCACACACACACACACACACACACACACACACACACACACACGCTTGCGCCCCCCAGCATAAGCATACAGACACACATAGACACATATAGGCTAAACATAAACACACACACCCTGTTGGGATGTTAATTGTGACCGTATAGGTCCCAGATTACTACATGAAAACCTGTAAAAACCTGTCAGTCCGTCCGTCGTTAAGTCCGTCACGCCACCACATATGGCCGTCAGTCCGTCACGCCTTGTGACACGCTCCATATATGGCCGTCTCCATATATGAAGATCACCATTTAAACTCTAGACGGGGCCTGCCCCAAAGTTATTAGTGCAGCCGGCCGGGGCGTGGCAGCCGGCGACAACTAGAGTTCTCAACGGGCCCGAAAATTAAGGCCCGGCCCTATACCCGGGCCCTCATCAAACCCTGTATACACTCAAGACACTACCCCCCCGTTGCCACCCTTTAGATCTCCATGGTAGCGGAGCTGACCTGTTCCATAATATGTTAATCTGACCCCCCCCCCATGCCAAAGCGCCAGCGCTCGCCCAGCAGTCTGCCGTCACCCGGGCGGATGCGTGCACGTGACCTCGCCCTTTATAGGCAGAGGTCGCTCCTCGCCCTCAGGGTGTCCTGGTTGTCTAGTAGGCCTACAGAACAGAACCTGTCATGTATGTGGTTGCATTGACTGTTTTGATTGATTGATTGATTGATTGATTGATTGATTGATTGATTGATTGATTGATTGATTGATTGATTGATTGATTGATTGAATGAATACTGCATTGATTTTCATGGACAGGATCTCGTGGCGGAGAGGCTCGGTATAAGCTAAGGGTTGCATCACTGCTTTTTGCAGATGTGGTCCTGGTGGCACCATTTGGTCCAAGACCTTCAGCTCTCACTGGACCGCTGGGATGAGGATCAAAGTCTCCAAATCTTGGACCATATGGTTCTCAGCAGGAAAACCGGTGGATTGTGCAGTCCGGGTATAGGGAATGAGACATTGCCCCGCAGGTGAAGGAGTTCAAGTATCTCAGGGTCTTCACGGGGGTTCACGAGTGAGGGGAGGACGGGGAGAAGGAGATCTGCAGCCGGACTGCCGGAGAATCAGAGCGGCAGCGGGGCGGTATTGCAGCCGCTGTATATACCGCACTTTATGTGACGAAAAGAGAGCTGAGCCAGAAGGCTCAGGAGGATCCCCCCCAGAATGAAGTCACTAATGTTGCTCTGCATGAGAGGGAAGTCTGGAGCTGCACCCAACGACCCGACTACGGATAAGCGGTTGAAGATGGATGGATGCAGAAAAAGGCAGAGGAAATGAAAGCTGACAATAGTGGCTACATTTAGGATATGGTAAAACACACGCGCACACACACACACACACACGCACGCACGCACGCACGCATGCACGCACACACACACACACACACACACACACACACACACAACAGACAGTATCGACAATTGGACATTGTGTGTAACCTTTTATGGCTTTAAGTGATTTGCGACATATTTGCATATATGTAATCCTCCAGGCGTAGTGTGTGTGCTGTGTGATGATGGGGCGGAGTTGAGCTGGGCTGCTATCCTCAACTGATCTGAGGGAGGAGGAACCCACTCCTCCACATTCTTATAAAACCCACTGGCTGAGCTAACATTGTTCAGTAGACCGATCGCTAACACACGCTCACACACACGCACGCACGCACAGGCACGCACGCACACACATACGCACACACACACACGCGCGCGCACACATACACACGCACACATGCATGCCTGCATGCACACGCACTCACCCACACGTACACACACACTGCTGGACTGTAATTTCTAATGGCCCAAATAAACGGAGCTATGGAGAACGGGCTGAGCGGAGCAGCAGGGACGGGCGTGAGCCACGGTCCGCCGGTGTTACCCCAACCTGTCAGAGTCCAGGAGATCCTCCACACCAAGGTAACCTTATTACAGTAATATAACACCAAGGTAACCTTATTACAGTCATATATCCATAACACCAAACCTTATTACAGTAATATAACACCAAGGTAACCTTATTACAGTAATATATCCATAACACCAAGGTAACCTTATTACAGTCATATAACACCAAGGTAACCTTATTACAGTAATATATCCATAACACCAAGGTAACCTTATTACAGTCATATATTCATAACACCAAACCTTATTCAATTATTATATTCATAACACCAAACCTTATTCAATTATTATATTCTTAACACCAAACCTTATTCAATTATTATATTCATAACACCAAACCTTATTCAATTATTATATTCATAACACCAAACCTTATTCAATTATTATATTCTTAACACCAAACCTTATTCAATTATTATATTCTTAACACCAAACCTTATTCAATTATTATATTCATAACACCAAACCTTATTCAATTATTATATTCTTAACACCAAACCTTATTCAATTATTATATTCATAACACCAAACCTTATTCAATTATTATATTCATAACACCAAACCTTATTCAATTATTATATTCATAACACCAAACCTTATTCAATTATTATATTCATAACACCAAACCTTATTCAATTATTATATTCTTAACACCAAACCTTATTCAATTATTATATTCATAACACCAAACCTTATTCAATTATTATATTCTTAACACCAAACCTTATTCAATTATTATATTCATAACACCAAACCTTATTCAATTATTATATTCATAACACCAAACCTTATTCAATTATTATATTCATAACACCAAACCTTATTCAATTATTATATTCATAACACCAAACCTTATTCAATTATTATATTCATAACACCAACCTTATTCAATTATTATATTCTTAACACCAAACCTTATTCAATTATTATATTCATAACACCAAACCTTATTCAATTATTATATTCATAACACCAAACCTTATTCAATTATTATATTCATAACACCAAACCTTATTCAATTATTATATTCATAACACCAAACCTTATTCAATTATTATATTCATAACACCAAACCTTATTCAATTATTATATTCTTAACACCAAACCTTATTCAATTATTATATTCTTAACACCAAGGTAAACCTTATTAAATTATTATATCTCTGCTGGAGGAAAACCAAAAAAAATAACAAAAAAAAAAAAAAAAATTTAAGGACATTAAGAAAACCTTATATATTTTTAAACAATGCAATACTCTCTCATCAAAGTTGGTGCTGTGACTTTAGATATTGTCAATTACTTGCATGAGAGGGGGAGAGGTGATGGAGTTAGCTGCTTTAGCAGACAGTTTGAGGGTCCAATGGAGTTAGGTTTTATCCAATGCGTTTTTTCAATATTTTCGAAACAACACACAGACGTAAAGGCATGTTCAGTAGCACTGATTTATGGAATAAAATCAAAAACCTTAAAAAATGAGTTATGAGGTTTCCTCCGGACCTTATTCATAACACCAAGGTAAACTATTAGAATTTGGATTAAATTATTATAATTGTGGAAAGAAATTGCTAAGCATTTGTTTTATAATTACAGTGCAACTGTTTGGTATAGGCTATACATCATGCCTCACATTTATGTAGCTTAAATACTTTAAAAGACTGTCAAAAGTCATTCTTAGGCATGTCTTCACTTGGGAAAACAGTCATGATTGATTGATTGATTGATTGATTGATTGATTGATTGATTGAATACTTTATTAACAGTTTGCAGGGAAACAAATCACAGTAAAGTACAGTTCAATACAAGGTCTGCTAATAAGAGGAATTATAACCCAAGAAAGCACTATAGCTTGTTTCCATTGGGGTCCCTCATACTCAATTAATCGACTACCTACAATTACAACTATTATAAATGATCTTAATCTATTGGAACAATATAATTTGCCTACATGATTTAATCATACTTATTTACAGCCTGTAAATAAGCTAAGAGAAACCAACTGCGCTGTTTGTCAAACAAGCTTTTAAATGATCTGAAAACTTTTACTTGTACTTTTTGTGGTAAAAGCTCTCAATCTTCTGTCCTGCCTTAAAAAAGTATATATATATATATATATATATAATTATTATTAATATTTTTTAATATTATATTGTCAGTATAAAACACATATGACTCCCTGGCTCTCTCCTGCAGATATTCATCAACAACGAGTGGCACACCTCCATCAAAGGAAAGACCTTTCCGACGTTTAATCCGGCGACCGGCGCCAAAATCTGTGATGTTCAGGAGGCGGACAAAGTAAGGCTACAAAATGATACGGGCATATACAGAGGTTGATTTATTTACCTGTTTAGACTGCATGGAATGAAGCCAAATAAAATCTCCACGACTGAAATCAGATTTCAATTTTTTTTTTGTGTCAGGCCCGAATTCTGTGATTTTGTGAAACAGCATGAAAAGTTTCCCTAAACAATGAACTAATATTATGTACGGCTGCAATGTTTAGTTGCTTGTAGAAAATCACCGATTGCCATTTAAATTAGTTATCAGTGATGGAAAAAGTACTCACAATTTAAGTAAAAGTATCAATACTGTAATGTATAAATATACACTCCTGTTACAAGTGAAATCTGGCATTCAAAATGTACTTGAATAAAAGTACCAAAGTGTTGGCATCAATATGTACTCAAAGTACAAAAAGTGAAATAGTCATTTTACAGAATATTCAGTTTGACGTTTTCAAATGTTCTATCTACAAGTGACACATCGTGAGCTTGTAGATCGGCTATGTTCAAACGGCCGAAATGTGCATATACAGGGCTGAAGTCAAAGTGGTTAATGTGTATGTTTTGTAATAATAATCAAAAACTACTAACAACCGAATGAATATATCGAAGTAAATGTACAATATTTGGATCAACCAAATAAAAATACCAATAGCCCAGGCGGTATGGCGTAACCGTCTGGGGCACCCGACTGGTAATCCAGGCCTCAGTGTGCCGTACGTGGGTTCGACTCCCGAGCCCGACGCGGCCTTTTTACTGCATGTCTTCCCCCCATCTCTCTCTCCCGTTTCCTGTCAGCCTATACTGTCTGTCCCTTCAAAAAACCAATAAAAGGCGTAAGCCAAAAAATATCTTAAAAAATATATATATATATATTAGGGCTGGGACTCGATTAAAAAAATTAATCTAATTAATCAGAGGCTTTGCAATTAATTAATCTAGATTAATCGCATTTTAATCGCATATCAATATTCAACCCGAGAACAGCGAGAAACCTTTTTTTTAATGTTTTTTGGTATCCCAGTGAATCAATGAATAATGACTACAGGATACCACTCATTTTCAACATTTTACTGTCATTAATATACCTGTTGTGGAAATAATAATAAAAAGTCACCCCATTCTGTGTTGCCTAGAACTGGAGTTCTGAAAAAAAAATTGTAACAGTAACAAGTACATCTCAGTGACATCACAAAGCTGTACTTACTTCATAATGTTACAGTTTTTTGTCAGACATCCAGTTCTAGGCAACACAAAATGGGGTGACTTTTTATTATTTCCAGTTTTCAGTACTATAGAAAAGCGCCCAGTGAGAAACGTTCCGCGTTGAAAAAAAAGGTGCGATTAATTTATCTGTAGTTAATCGCGATTACATTTTCTGTAGTTAATTAATCTAAATTAATCGCAATTAGTCCCAGCCCTAATATATATATAAATACCAATACCTCAAAATGTGTAAATGTACTATGTCTACCCCCCCCCCCCCCCAGGCGGACATCGACAAGGCGGTGTCGGCAGCGCGGGCGGCCGCTCAGCGCGGCTCTCCCTGGCGCACGATGGACGCGTCCAGCCGCGGCGGGATGCTGACCAGACTGGCCGACCTGGTAGAGAGGGACCGCACCATGCTGGCGGTATGTGTGTGTGTGTGTGTGTGTGTGTGTGTGTGTGTGTGTGTGTGTGTGTGTGTGTGTGTGTGTGTGTGTGTGTGTGTTTGAGACTGGGGACTGTATATTGAGAGGCGCACGCGCCGCAATTAAGTGAAGAGACATATACATGTGACGATAATAACAGACAGAATATAATGTCGGTGTGTGAGCCGAAGCCAAATAAACACAACCTCTGAAGTTAAAGTACATTGTCAAGAGCTGTCCATTATACATCGGTCATAAACTGTACAACGATGTTGATTCTGTCGACTACCTTATTCTTTCACTGACGAAAACTAAAATGAAAACAAAGCCGTGATGACTAAAACTGAGACAGAAAATATATATCGACAAATAAAAACTAGACTAAAATGTTACAAAGGATAAGAGACCCAGTCATTTTACACTTGGTTGAATGCTGAAAATAGTAATATTTAAATGTATTATAAGTGTAACCTTCTTTTTAAATATTCAAGTGTGGGGCGCTCGCTCCTCCAGTGCATGCGGCGTTTGAAGATTCCATGACGTCATATGGTGGCCATAAGGCTATGGATTTTGTATTTGTTTATGGCAGCAGTTATAGTAAACAAACATTGACGACGTGAGATTGTGGATGATATAAGTACAGTAGTCCGGCAGCCGACGGGTTTCTTTTGTTTAAAGTGGGAAATTTGGCCTAAAATTGGCCTAAAATATTATCTACTGCATATACATACATTCATGAATCAAAATGCTGACCGGCTGTCACTATATTGGTCAGTACATTTCCAACATGCATCGCTCCAAAGTATAGGCCGACAGGCACAGGTCTAGTTCTAATGAAGTGGCGTCTTTGATTGGTGACATTATAGGCCTATGTTCTACCTCTCTAGACTGCATGCAACACAGGAAGACCCTTAAATCTTTCTATCTTTCTACCTCTCTAGACTCTGGAGACCATGGACACAGGAAAACCCTTCTTACAGTCGTTCTTCATCGACCTGGACGGCAGCATCAAGACGTTGCGCTACTACGCTGGCTGGGCCGACAAGATCCACGGCAAGAGTCTCCCTGTGGGTGAGTGGGTGTTACTATTAAACTACTGATAAGAGTCTCCCTGTGCGTGAGTGGATGTTAGTATTAAACTACTGATAATCATATTTCATTTCAGTCACCTGGAATGTTTTGGTGTTAGTCTAGTTTTAGTCGACTAAGTGTCATGCGATTTTAGTCGACTAAATCCACAGTTGATTTAGTCGGCTAGAATGTATTTTGGCGGGCCTTGATGCCATCGTATTGCTGATTTTAATTTTGCTGAAAATAGCCAATCTACAAGCTCACAGCTTGTGAGTTTGTAGATCGGCTATTTTCAGCATGCAACCAAGTGTAAAATGACTGATACTGGTCTAATAATGAATTGCATTTTTATAGCACTTTTCCAAGTGCTCAAAGCGCTTTACAATGGTTCATTCATTCGTACATTGGGAGGTGAAGCGGCGAACAGTCGACGCCAGCGTCCTCACTTCCCACATTCACACACCAACGGTGGCAAGCTTAGACCATATACTCATTGGATGCAATGTAGGGTTCAGTGTCTTTGCCCAAGGACACTTCGACATGTGGACAGGAGGAGCCGGGATTCGAACAGCCGACCCAGGGATCATTGGACGACCTGCTCTATACCTCCTGAGCCACAGCCGCCCAGTTAGTCTATAGTATAGTCTAGTCTAGTTTTTATTTGTTGACGAAATTGTCGATATATTTAGTCTTAGTTTTAGTCATCATAGCTTAGTTCATTCATTTAGTTTACATTTAGTTTTCGTCAGTGAAAAAAGATAGTCGACTAGTATTAGTCAACGAAATGCACCGGAGTCACTGTCGCTCACGCTTTATCGTGTGTTCACAAAGAAAGGCCTGTGTTCTCCTCCCTAGTAGCCTACCGTGTGACATGCACGACCATTCCTAATGGACGTATCCCCCCGTCCTCCCGCATGTCCTCCCTGTCTCCCCCCGTCCCCCCTGTCCCCCCCTGTCCTCCCTGTCTCCCCCCCCCCCCCGCCCCCCCCCCCCCTGTCACTTTTATTAGCCCACTCATTCAATAGCGCCGCTGCAAGGAAGCAGGTTAATTAGAGCCGTCAGTGGGTGGCATCTCTTCCAGCCTCTTAACACAAAGCAACGTCCACCCACCCCCCCGTCATTCGGTCCCGTCCCGGCCCGTCCCGCGTCGCCACTAGCAGGACGAGGGACAGACAAAACACCGCATCCCCTTCTTTTCCTCTCGATTAGATTCCAATAGAGCGGCACAACGAGAGACGAAAGGCGAGTCGGGGACAAAGGAAGAGGAAGAGAGGCTGAGATGGTAATCAGTGAGGTGGGACCGTCTGTGGGGATTATCGGCCACCATCAGACACTCCGCATCAGTGCCCGTTGAGCGGCTCCCAGGCCCGTGCCACTATCTGTCAGGACAGGAGGAGGCAGACGCTTAATCCCTTCCTAACCTAAAGCTTTTATACGTCTGCTGATGCGCTATACTGACATTCTTTTTCCTTTTCCTTGTCTTGTGTTCACGTCGCATGAGGTGATTGAAGAGTCGCGTCGAGGAGGATACAGGATACTCGGGCTTATAACTCAATCGGAGGGGGTGTGTGTGTGTGTGTGTGTGTGTGTCAGAGGCTGTTTTAATTTTGTAAACTATGATGAAAGATTTTCGTCCAGTACCTTTTTTTTTTCTTCTGACCAAAACTAAATAAAAACAAAAACGAAAAAAACTAAGCTATGATGACTAAGACTAAATAAAATGACAGTTTTGTCAACAAATTAAACAAGACTAGACTGAAATGGACTAGTGGAGAAGAGATCCAGTTAGAACTAAAAGATCATTAATTTTCTGTGAGATCAGGTATATTCAGCACTCAGTTAAATCAGGCATTACGACGCCATCAAGGCCTTCCAAAATACATTTCCGTCGACAAAATAAACTGTAGATTTAATCAACCAAAATCCTATATTTAGTTGAATAAAACTGAAGGAAAATCAATTCCAAAGACTAGCTATTTTCGTCCATGCTAAACCCCTTATTAATGAATTGCATTTTTATAGCGCTTTTCCAAGTGCTCAAAGCGCTTTACAATGGTTCATTCATTCATACATTGGGAGGTGAAGCGGCGAACAGTCGACGCCAGCGCCCTCACTTCCCACATTCACACACCAATGGTGGCGAGCTCACACCGACCGACTCATTGGAGGCAATGTGGGGTTCAGTGTCTTGCCCAAGGACACTTCGTGTGTGAACAGGATTCATTGGACGACCTGCTCTACCTCCTGAGCCACAGCCGCCCCTTATTACTAACCTTCTTTGCCTTTGCCTTTTTATTTTTTTACTATTTTGAAAAACCTTTTTGAATAGTTCAACTAGCTGATCTACATCGTCACGTTGTGAGCTTGTAGATCAGCTATTTGAACTATTCAAAAAGGTTTTTCAAAATAGTAAAAAAAAAAGCCAAATAAGTTTAGGGATAAGAAGTTTAGTGTGTGTTCCATGTCCACTCCTCCTCCCCCGCTATGTAAATGGTAACCTTTGATAAGCTGTGTTAGTGCGTGGGCCTCGCCCACTGTAGAGTTACATGGAAATAAGCTGTGTTAGCACGTGGGCCTCGCCCACTGTAGAGGAAGGTGAAAATAAGCTGTGTTAGCTCGCGGGCCTCGCCCACTAAGAGGAACATGAAAATAAGCTGTGTTAGCGCGCGGGCCTCGCCCACTAAGAGGAACATGATAATAAGCTGTGTTAGTGCGTGGGCCTCGCCCACTGTAGAGGAAGGTGAAAATAAGCTGTGTTAGCTTAGCGCGCGGGCCTCGCCCACTAAGAGGAACATGAAAATAAGCTGTGTTAGCGCGCGGGCCTCGCCCACTAAGAGGAACATGAAAATAAGCTGTGTTAGCTTAGCGCGCGGGCCTCGCCCACTAAGAGGAACATAAAAATAAGCTGTGTTAGCTCGCGGGCCTCGCCCACTAAGAGGAACATGAAAATAAGCTGTGTTAGCTTAGCGCGCGGGCCTCGCCCACTAAGAGGAACATGAAAATAAGCTGTGTTAGCGCGCGGGCCTCGCCCACTAAGAGGAACATGAAAATAAGCTGTGTTAGCGCGCGGGCCTCACCCACTGTAAGAGGAAGGTGAAAATAAGCTGTGTTAGCGCGCGGGCCTCGCCCACTGTAAGAGGAAGATATGAAAAGATGATGAGCATTGTGACGAGGGAGTCGCCCGGTCTGCCATGCTTCCTCCACGGGGAAACTGGAGAAGGTCACGGCTCTCCAGCGCAAGAGGTCATATTTAACCTGTTCAGGACGGGAACCACTTTTGGTGTTTCAAGCATTATGCTATATAGGCTACTTTAGCTATTGAAAAATAGCAGATCTACAAGCTCATAGCGCAGTACCGCAGTGCTACGAGCTTGTAGATCTGCTATTTTTTGAAAAGTCGTGAAAATGTGTGCAATTCTTTGAATATATATTCTTTCACAGTAAACGTTTTTAACTCATTTGCTTCTGGGGGGGGAGTCCCTAGAACAACATATTTTCAGATTGGGGATCGGCGGCCGATTAAACATTTACACGTTTTTGGGGGTCCTTGACATTAATTAGTTTGAGAACCACTGACATAGAAAACTGCCAGGATTTAGAAGATTTTGTTCTTCCCAGTCGCCCCAATGCCTGGCGAAGTCGCCCCCAAAAGTCCGGAAAAGTCGCCCCCAAAAGTCCTGACAAGTCGCTCCGTAAAACCGTTGTATTTTCGAGGTAACAGCAGAGAGAGAGAGAGAGAGAGAGAGAGAGAGAGAGATTAAGAGTGTCTGCTAAATGCCTACATTGTAAATTGTAATAGAGGCATGGTTAAACCAACTCAACTGTCCTATAATTATGAAAGGGAGAGGGGGAGGACAGGGGGGTGGGGGGGGTGGGGTCGGATGGGTGCAGGCAGGGAGGTGTTTAATTGCCCCTTCATTCCAAAAAGGTTAAGGGGCACATTTCTTTTTTCTACATAAACACTGGGCCTAATTAATAGTCCTGGACTAACAGTGTCCAGAATCAGAGATGAACGCATGCATGCGTGCACGCACGCACGCACGCACGCACGCACGCACGCACGCAGAACACAGAACATTGATATGACATTTTTAGAAAATTAATATACTTGTAGTTATACTATACATTTACACGCTAATAAATACAACAAACAAACACAATCAGAATAGTTATGAATCAAATTATTTTGTTTCTGCTTGTCATTTCTCTACAGATGAAAGTGTTCTGTGTTTCACTAAACACGAGCCTGTTGGTGTGTGTGGAGCCATCATTCCAGTAAGTGTGTGTGTGTGTGTGTGTGTGTGTGTGTGTGTGTGTGTGCGTGCGTGCGTGTGTGTGTGTGTGTGTGTGGTGTGTGTGTGTGTGGTGTGCGTGTGCGTGCACGTGCGTGTGTGTGGTGTGTGTGGTGTGCGTGTGCGCGCGCGCGTGTGTGTGTGCGTGTGTGCGTGTGTGGCCATCATTACTAGGAGTAATATCATGTTTTCTAAGACTTTGGCATTGTGTGAAAAACACTGCACTCACAGAGGGCAGACGATTAAATGCAAATGCTTCATGACGTGTGTGTGTGTGTGTCTGTGCGTGTGTGCATGTGCGTGCCTTTGTGTGTGTTTATTTAGCCTGCAGGGAATAGCTACTCTTTTCATGTTGTCTAGAATAGACTCATTGCTTCCGTGGTTCCATTTGTAATGCCATAAAGTAACAGACCGTTGCATAATGTCACTCATGATCAAACGCTCCGTACAGACGGGAAATGTCAGACAGAAATAGGTGACAGTAACATTTAGAACAACGGTACTCCTCTCAAACTCACCCTCCTCTTCAACAAACAATTATGCATCAGTAAATGTTTAATTTACTATATTATAACTAACATCTAAAATACAATCAAGACTGTACAATGATTTATATTGTATTTACATAACACGTGACTCTGGCATATAACTGGCAATGCATGCAATGTTTAATACATTTAATATCTGTTATGCATGCGATGCATTCTTGTCACTATAACTGGCTTTTCATTGTGTAATTGGATCTTCAAATGTCAGTAATTTGTTTATTCTTAAAAAGAAAAGTTTTCTCAAGTTAACATCATACAGTAGGTTTTCTGGGAAGTGTATGCGTGAATTCTGGGCTTAATGTATTGGAATCACTGTTCACTGTTTTAGTTTCAACTTTCAAGAGAAGCCTTTTGTCATGAGCTGTGTTAGCGAGGCATGCTGAACTTGATTCCAAAGCCCAGGCTCGACGTGGAAGCGAAATGAAAACCCGTCTTCCTCGGGTGAATGTACCAGAAACCTAAGCTTAAATCTTACAAGACCGTTCTCTCTCTCTCTCTCTCTCTCCCTCCCTCTCTCTCTCCTAATCCCCCAAAGTGTACTCTTACACCAAGAACACATCGCTTAGAATGCTTTGTGAGTTTGGATATACTTTAAGACATTGGAATATATGTTTTTCTCTCCCTCCCTCTGATAATAACTCCGTCAGATTCAGGGTGTGTTTCTCTCTCGGCCGTCGTATCGTGTTGCACTTGTGTCACCGAGGACCCAGACAGCAGAGTATTATAATATCCTAACATCTTGACAGAACACGGCCATCCAGGCTTTATCTATTGTTGGCGTCGGGCCGTATATCTTCTAAAGTTGCGTTCGTCAACAAAGGAACAAAACGGCCCCGTTGTCTGACGCGGGGAGATTATATCATAAAAGTGAAATTTATACTTGAAGGAACGTTGTGTAATTACTAAAAGTACTGCTGGCGCAGAGACACAGCGTAAGTCATTGTCTCTCTCTCTCTCTCTCTCTCTCTCTCTCTCTCTCTCTGGAGATTCCAAACTACTCCCATAATGCTGAGGACTGTATCCAAAGTGCTCTAAAAGTGAACAATGCCTGAACAGCAAACATTCACTGCAGTTCACATTATAAAGCTGTCTAATTTGTGATTGAGTGTCGGAAAATATTGCGTTTGTTTGTTTGTTTCCAACTTGGAAAAGCAACAAACTCTTTTTTTCCCATTCTGACCTGAGATCAGATTCATACGAGGTTTCCACTGGACACACACTGGTCTGATTTACCCATTCTGACCTGAGATCAGATTCTAAAAAATGTCAGTCGCTCTTCGATTTTTCAAAAATAGCAGACCTACAAGCTTGTATCGCGCCACTCGGTGGCGCGATATGAGCTTGTAGATCTGCTATTTTTAAATAGCTAAAGCATAACATGATGCTGACACCAAAATGGGGGCCCGGTCAGAATGGGTTAAGGGTGTTAACTTTGAATCATGGCTCCTTCGAAGGCGTCCTGCTATTGAACCGACGAATCAATCTAACACATTTTACAAGCAAAGGTTATACGCTTCTTACATATACATTTCTGGCTTGTGACAAAATACTGCAGGATATTAGGAGTAGAACTATTAACCCATGAAGTCCAGAAGGGTATTGTCTATATGCAAAATAAATGCACTGAATGAGTAGTGCCAATGACCAAATTCACTTTTTAGGCATTTTTTCATAGGTTGCCTGCTGTGGACACAACATCGTTCCTTCTACAACATAACTGCCATGCCTTCTCTATGAATTCTCCTAAAACAGTGGAACTTCCCCTGTAACGTTGTGTGTGTACGATGCCATGCATCTGTTATCTTCTCTTTTCTACCAGTGGAACTTCCCTCTCCTGATGTTCATGTGGAAGCTAGCGCCCGCTCTGAGCTGTGGGAACACCGTGGTCATCAAGCCAGCGGAGCAGACTCCTCTCACGGCCTTACACATCGGTGCTCTGGTCAAGGAGGTCAGACCTTAAGCCCTGTGTGTGTGTGTGTGTGTGTGTGTGTGTGTGTGTGTGTGTGTGTGTGTGTGTGTGTGTGTGTGTGTGTGTGTGTGTGTGTGTGTGTGAGAGAGAGAGAGAGAGAGAGAGAGAGAGAGAATGAATGATCCAAGTTTAGATTATAAACTGTCAGGCTTTCACGGAAAGCCCATTGGTCCAAAACAGGTCTTTGAGAGGGTTCCAAACTTCCAGGTGGTCCCCTGCTAAATGATGGAGAGTTGGTAACCAACATGGACCCTTTAATTCTTGAGAGTGGTTTCCATTTTAGCGAGTTAAATTAACATTGATTTTACAACATAAATGGTGGTCACTAGAAATGCCATTAAATGGGAGTCCGACAGTCCGTAGACTAATATTCATGTCAAACTGGGGGTCCTTGAAATTAAACGGGTTGAGAATCACTGCTAGAGCCATAAAATGTTCTCTTACGGGGGTCCCACTCCCTGGTATGTCTTTTCAAATGGGGGTCCGCATGGGGGTTCATGAACCACTGCCATAGAAGCCAGCATGACTTATATGGAAGCCCGTCACTCACCTAAAATAGCAGATCTACAAGCTCACAACACATTGCACTGCCGACGTGTTGTGAGCTTGTAGATCTCTCTATAGATCAGCTATTTTTGATTGTTAGTTTAAGATCATTAGTATCTGAACCGATCGAACTAGCAATAGAATACATACATGTTTTTAGAAGCATCTTACGACAGACACGAATGGTCTCAGAAATGTGATAAAAGCAAAGGTTTAAAAGCCTCAAATGTGTGATTTCTTCAGAGAATGATAATATTAATTACCTAAACATCATTAATAAACGTTCAGTCGTGACATTTTATTTGTGTTGCCATGTCCAGGCGGGATTCCCCCCCGGAGTGGTGAACATAGTTCCGGGGTTCGGGCCGTCAGCCGGAGCGGCCATCGCTGGACATATGGGCGTCGACAAGGTGGCGTTCACTGGATCTACCCAGGTATGGATGACCATGTACTGCAGGCACCGACCACCAGGTGGCATAGGTTTACAATGTTCACTGGATCTACCCAGGTATGGATGACCATGTACTGCAGGCACCGACCACCAGGTGGCATAGGTTTACAATGTTCACTGGATCTACCCAGGTATGGATGACCATGTACTGCAGGCACCGACCACCAGGTGGCATAGGTTTACAATGTTCACTGGATCTACCCAGGTATGGATGACCATGTACTGCAGGCACCGACCACCAGGTGGCATAGGTTTACAATGTTCACTGGATCTACCCATGTGGATGACCGTGTACTGCTGGCACCGACCACCAGGTGGCATAGGTTTACAGTGTTCACTGGATCTACCCAGGTATGGATGACCATGTACTGCTGGCACCGACCACCAGGTGGCATAGGTTTACAGTGTTCACTGGATCTACCCAGGTATGGATGACCATGTACTGCTGGCACCGACCACCAGGTGGCATAGGTTTACAGTGTTCACTGGATCTACCCAGGTATGGATGACCGTGTACTGCAGGCACCGACCACCAGGTGGCATCGGTTTACAACTGAATGTAAAAGTGGATCTTCATATTTGGAGAAAAAAAAGGTTTTGTCAAAGTTTATTTCATATGTGGCTGTAGATTACAGCCACATTTTCCGGCTCATCTTAGAATCTTTGGTCCAAATTAATGTGGCATTATGAATAACTAAAGCATAGACAGACATCAGTATATCAAACCATACAATACAATTAAATTCAATTAAATTAAAAAACATACTAGAGTATACACTACACATAGCGGATACCAGAAAAAGTACAAAAGTGCACATTTGACCATAGAGTGCAAGGTGTTAAAGTGCTCTGCAATAAGGTACACATTGATCATAGAATGACAGAAGACAGAACCAATAAAGTGCTCATAAGGCCTGATTATCTCCTTGAACTTACCATAGCAGCATTTTATGTACAAAATGGAGACGCGGACAAAGGAATATCTGTACCTGCTTTTAGTGGCACGAGGGGCCTGTAGGCGAAGGCCAGATAGAAGGAGGTCGTACTCTACATTTAGTGGGTGAGCAGCGTCAGAACGAATAGACAGAGCCTTGTTGAGCACCTGCCTGTTAACAATATGTTCTAGGCTGTTCATCTGCGAGCCAATTACCTTAGAGGCCACTTTTACAATTTTCCCAAGGGAGTTCTTGTCTCTGATACAAACCATATAATCAAAAAGTAAATGACAGACTCGATGTAGGCACTGTAAAACAGTCTCATCAGAGTCTTGTCGACATTGAACTGTAAGACAGTCTCATCAGAGTCTTGTCGACATTGAACTGTAAAACAGTCTCATCAGTCTTGTTGACATTGAACTGTAAAACAGTCTCATCAGTCTTGTTGACATTGAACTGTAAAACAGTAGTCTCTGTGACTCATCTAGGGGCCACAATCTGCATTCAAAGATTTTCCTAGAAGCTTAGTCATTGGTAAATTTTCCTGATTTGTTAGTCATTTCGACAATTTTTTCCCCGACCAATGTCACAGAGACGAGCGACAATAGCTGGTTGTCTGAATACCAAAAGATAAATATAAAAAAGGTCATTAACATTTTTGACATATTATTGCTTATAGCAGCTTTAAACAGTACAGGCCATCATCACATCAGTGTTTAGGTTAACGTGTCCTATTATGCTAGTGGTTCTCAAAGTTGGGTCCGGGGACCCCCAGGGGTCTTTGAGGGAGTTCCAGGGGGTCCCCAGATAAATGATACAGTTAGGAACCAAATGGACCCTTATGGGATTTGTACATTAAGTTAAAGTTAAAGTTAAATTAACATTGATTTTACAATATAAATTGGGGGTCCCAGAGATTGAAATGCCATTAAATGGGGGTTTGTAATAGTTCCGTTTTTTTTAAACTTTTTTGGGGCGTAGTGATATGGACACAATAACATAGTTCCATTTGATAGAGGGGTCAGAAATGAACGAAAGTTGCACTAATATTTTAGAAATAGGTCAGCAATACAAATACGTTAGTTTTGTGGATTAATTTACTTTTAATGTGTGGCCCCATGCAGTGCCCCCCACAAAATGACCGGAACTACTTAATATTTCACCAAAACCAGAGCAGAACTCCCACCACGGGACTCGGGGCAATCAATTAATACAGTTGCAACCACTATATCAATGGCAAGTATTTCATACAGCTTAACTTTAAAAAATCTGAACTATCCCTTTAATGCAAGTCAAACTGGGGGGGAAAGGGGGGGGGGGGGGTCCTTGAAATTAAAATGGTTGAGACTCACTGCTAGAGCTGTAAAAATCTTCAAATGGGGGGGTCCTTATCGTCCTTGACATGGAAAGGTCTGAGGACCAGTGCTATATATGATGTGTGCTCTGTGCTCTCAGGTGGGCCAGCTCATCAAAGCTACGGCCGCCAGCAGTAATCTGAAGAGAGTGAGTCTGGAGCTGGGAGGGAAGAACCCCTGTATCGTGTTCGCTGACGCAGACCGTAAGTCTCTGTCTGTCTGTCTGTCTGTCTGTGTTGCGCCCCGGTAAATAGCTGATCTACAAGCTCTCAAAGCGTGACTGCACGACGCATTGAGAGCTTGTATCTGGCTTTCTTCACTATTTTTGTTCAAAAGTGTCCCTCTTAGGAGATCTCAGCCCCTGCCTCTCTTATACACTCTCTGCACGTCCCCATGGGGGGGTACGTGGCATGCCTAAAGCAAACATAAAACGTCATAACATTGACTTGGCTGCCAGCCTGCCACATGACCTCATGTCTGAAAGGCCAGGCAGACGTTGCTGGAGGGGCTAGCAGACCCTCAAAGATGCAAAATAAAACATCATTTTGATGGACAGTGTCTTGGACACATTGTATTTGTGTTGTGTGGTATATGCTCTGCTGCAGTGCAGTTGGCTGTGGAGGGATGATAGATTGTGTTGTGTTGTATTTGCATGCAGTGCAGTTGACTGTAGAGGAGACCCAGAAAGGATCCTTCTGCAACGCCGGACATTATATTTGTGTTCTATTGTATTGTATTGTATTGTATTTACAGTGCAGCTGGCTGTGGAGGAGACCCAGAAAGGATCCTTCTACAACGCCGGTCAGTGCTGCACGGCCGCCTCCCGCATCTTCGTGGAGGACAGCGTCTACGAGACGTTTGTCCGCCTCAGCGTGGAGAGCGCCAAGAGCATCGTCATAGGAGACCCCCTGGACCCCAGGACCACACACGGACCCCAGGTACGTCTAATAGGAGGTCCCCTGGACCCCAGGACCACACACAGACCACAGGTACGTCTAATAATAGAGACTTCCTGTCAGCAGTGTACGATAAGATTGTGTGTGTCTCTCTCTCTCTTCCAGATCGACAGACAGCAGTACGATAAGATCATGTGTCTCTCTCTCTCCTCCAGATCGACAGACAGCAGTACGATAAGATTGTGTGTGTCTCTCTCGCTCTCTCCTCCAGATCGACAGACAGCAGTACGATAAGATTGTGTGTGTCTCTCTCGCTCTCTCCTCCAGATCGACAGACAGCAGTACGATAAGATTGTGTGTGTCTCTCTCTCTCTCCTCCAGATCGACAGAGAGCAGTACGATAAGATCGTGTGTCTCTCTCTCTCTCTCTCTCTCCTCCAGATCGACAGACAGCAGTACGATAAGATCGTGTGTCTCTCTCTCTCCTCCAGATCGACAGAGAGCAGTACGATATGATTGTGTGTGTCTCTCTCTCTCCTCCAGATCGACAGAGAGCAGTACGATATGATTGTGTGTGTCTCTCTCTCTCCTCCAGATCGACAGAGAGCAGTACGATAAGATCATGTGTCTCTCTCTCTCTCCTCCAGATCGACAGAGAGCAGTACGATAAGATCATGTGTCTCTCTCTCTCTCTCCTCCAGATCGACAGAGAGCAGTACGATAAGATCGTGGCGCTGATAGAGAGTGGGAAGAAGGAGGGGGCGAGGCTGGAGTGTGGGGGAGGAGCAGCCCTGGACGGGAAGGGCCTGTTCCTGCAGCCCACCATCTTCACGGGGGTCCAGGACCACATGCGCATCGCCACGGAGGAGGTAAGGCTGTCGCCGTTAATTTAAGTTAACGATTAGGCCTAATTGTCACACAAAATAATTGCATTGAACGTCAGAACGTTATACAATTTGTATTTCTGTTTGCCTTTTAGACTTCGTAATCACAAACCGGGCACTGGCGGGCAGATGTCACAAATCATATCTAACTATAAATGCACCAAGTCTGTGTGTGTGTGTGTGTGTGTGTGTGTGTGTGTGTGTGTGTAATCCACATAACTCGAGAACCGTTCGCCCCACCGCCCCACCGACCAAATTCAACACACGTGTTCCACACCCCCACGGGGAGTGCAGTGGCCGTCGTGCCCGGTGTCGAGTCCGTCAGATACATACACCGTTGTTAATCTACATTCCTGTCTCCTCCATGTGCAGATCTTCGGCCCGGTGCAGTGTATATTTAGCTTTAAGAGCCAGCAGGAGGCGGTAGAGAGGGCCAACAGCAGCGAGTATGGCCTTGTGGCAGCGGTGTTCACTAGAAGTATGGACCGTGCCCTGTCTGTGTCTGCTGCCCTGGAGACTGGGACAGTGTGGTAAGACCCCCTAAACCCTAAACCTGTCTGTGTCTGCTGCCCTGGAGACTGGGACAGTGTGGTAAGACCCCTAAACCCTAAACCTGTCTGTGTCTGCTGCCCTGGAGACTGGGACAGTGTGGTAAGACCCCCTAAACCCTAAACCGGTCTGTGTCTGCTGCCCTGGAGACTGGGACAGTGTGGTAAGACCCCTAAACCCTAAACCTGTCTGTGTCTGCTGCCCTGGAGACTGGGACAGTGTGGTAAGACCCCTAAACCCTAAACCTGTCTGTGTCTGCTGCCCTGGAGACTGGGACAGTGTGGTAAGACCCCTAAACCTCTCTGTGTCTGCTGCCTTGGACACTGGAACAGTGTGGTAAGTTGGATGTCCCTTAAATAGAAAGTCAGGAAATTACTTTAATATTTAGGTTATACAATCTAGTGATTCTAGTCTTACCAGTGCTATAGTATAATAGTTAAAGGTATATTCAGTGATTTCACTCAAAAAACCTTAGGTTTCGTTTTTGGCTGTGGGACCCAGCCTTTTGTCCAATCAGGATAGAGAGTCAAAAACGAAACCTAAGGTTTTTTGACCCCCAGGGGTTAACTGGGGACAGGGAGGAACTCCTTATATGGCCAGCACACTCTATAGTAGGGAGGACTATCACAACAAAACAAAAGAATATTTGAATTAAGTGAAATCACTGAATATACCTTTAAATTACATTCCGAATTACAGACCTGTCCCCGGGCAGCCTCTGCACAGCATAAATTGCCAACCAGGCAGTCATTGTATAATATTTTTTATAGCCTAAAAGAACATCAAAAAGAATAATAATATACGCTCTCACTTTACTGGCAAAATAGTGCCACCTACTGCTTATTTAATCTCCCATGAGTCGCATTATATCAGTGGATGGAAACAACACTTAAGACAGACAATGCGCTTTTCTTTTTTCAAAATAATGAACATACTGTACGCTTACTATTTTCGCAAAGGCTTAATGGAAAGGCACCCTCTCTCTCTCTCTCTCTCTCTCTCCCTCTCTCCCTCTCCCTCTCTCTCTCTCCCCCAGGGTAAACTGTTACAACGCCCTCCACGCCCAGGCACCGTTCGGAGGTTACAAGATGTCTGGTAACGGACGAGAGCTGTAAGAATCATTTCACCTACTGTAACCTACTGTACCCTACTCCTACTGTACCCAGCTACTGTATACCCTACTGTACCCAACTCAGGGCTTAAAGCCCCAAAAAATCCCAAGACTGAAAAGGATTTTTTGCAAATCTGCAGTGATCTCATTAAATGACCCCTATGAAATCCTCAGGACTGAAATCAGTCCCCAGGACTGAGAACTTTAAGCCCTGCCAACTCCTACTGTACCCTACTATACTGTAACCTACTGCACCCTACTGTAACCCACTGCACCCTGCACCTCTCCTTACATCCACACACACTGTTCATCGTTATTAATTTAATGTAATTATAGGACAATCTGCTGTTTTAGTCTAACTGGCCAGCCCATAGAGCCCCATTGTGAACCCGGACATTTTGAGTATGCAAAGGTGGGTAACTTTGACGATGGAGAGGGCCACTATATTTCCACACTCACTCCCTAGGGCCATACTGTATATTACTGTCGTAGCAAATAGCCGATCCACAAGCTCAAAACGTGTCTCGCTGCGACGCGTTTTGAGCTTGTAGATCGACATGTCACATGCTACTGCACATTCTGGCAAGTGGACCATTTCTCTGTTTCTCATTTTCTCTCTTCCACGATGTGTTCATTCTTATGCCTTATATTGTTCTCCTCAGTGGTGAATACGCCCTGGCAGAATACACCGAGGTGAAAGCAGTGACCATTAAACTCAGCGAGATCCTGTGAGACCCCCCCATCTGTCCTCACAGAGACCCCCATCTGAGACCCCCCATCTGTCCTCACATCATGGACCATGTCGCGCAGTACCCCCTCCGGCCCCCTGTCTGTCTCTGTGCCTTCAATGACATTCAAAATCCTATACGGGTTGTGCTTATAACCACGCCCCACTTCTGTGGCCAACGTGGAAGTGCCTCTCTACAACAACTGTTCTTCTGTGGCCAACGTGGAAGTGCCTCTCTCGCATACAACAACTGCAGACTCGTTTTTGAGGCGCCGTCTCAAGCGAACCTGAGACACGTGCGACACCACCAATACTGAGTGAGCTAATGCGAGCGAGTTTCTATGTCGAGCGTTGCGAAGTGCGCCTAGCCGACTCAGCGCCGTTTGAGTTGCGACCAGATAGGCAGTGAATAGTGAATAATGTCCCGGCGAGAGCGTTTTCACCCCCGTTTCACCCTGGCTGCCACTCAAAGTGGCTACTGGCTACTGGCCAGTGGCCAATCACAGCGCATCCTTGCACGCACGCGCACACACACACACACACACACACACACACACACACACACACACACACACACACACACACACACACACACACACACACACAGACACACACACACACACACACACACACACACACACACACTGACAAACAGTTCCACAGATAAATATCTTTCTGATATTATTTCATAATTTGGCCAATGTTCGACAATCTTTATAGCATGGTTTGTTGATTACTTTTGATGCAGTAATGGCCATTTTCCTTTTCTTTCTTTCTTTTCCTTTTTTTCAGGTATTGAAAGTCCTTACATTGTCACTTCACTGTCATATGGGGACCCCCATAGGGGTCCTGACCCATAGACTAATGGTCCATAGACTAATAATGCATGTCAAACTGGGTGTCCTTGAGATTAAACGGTTTGAGAATCACTGCTAGAGCCGTAAATCTCTTCTCTTATGGGGGTCCCTGGCATATATCTTTCAAATGGGGGTCTGTGTGCTAATTAGTGTCAATTTGGGGGTCCTTGACATGAACAAGTTTGGGAACCACTGATTTAGGTAACACATTTCTGTTTGTGAAGTGAAACATTTCAGTTGCATTGCAGCAAAGCCAGTGGTATAAATGTGACAATATATATGATTATACTATTTTTCAAATGGCATCATGCAAGGGCTACTATATCTGATGTGGAAGACTAAAGACGTTTTTCTGTTTATCTTTTGTAAATGTTCAGTCATTGACAAAATGCAGAATAATACTTTTGATCCGTTTTTGTTGTCGAATTCTTATGATTATTACGATTAGGGTTATGGTCTCTTGTTGAGGAGCATTATTATTATTATTATTATTATCCTCTTCCTTCCAAAGGTTGGAAGGAACAAGTCTTAGCGGTTTCCCGTTCCAAAACGAGGTAATATTTACCTCGGTGGTAACTTTCAAATACTGAGTGGAGAGAGGATGCAATAACATGCAGGGCAGTGTCAACATGACAGCTCATTTCACTGTCTTTTGTATACTGTCTATTTTACCATAAATTTGTCATTTTACCATATTTACATAGTGTCTAATTTTACCATGAATGTGTGATTTTACCATGTTTTATAGTGTATTTTACCATATTTTATAGTGCATTTTACCATGAATGTCTCATTTTACCATGTTTCATAGTGTATTTTACCATCTTTAAATAGCGTCTATTGTACAATGAATGTGTCATTTTACAGCTCATGAGACGAGTATAATATCAGTCGCTCGTATAGGTCACAGGCCAGTGGATTTAAATTCTATTAGGTTGACTGTAAGGATGTATATTCTTCTTTTGTCATTTTTGCTTATTAGACCGGCTGTTATTTTTGACAGCCTACTTCATAGGGCTTCTATATAGTCTTATATATATACCCACATGAAACCTGTCGTCATTATGTCTAGTCAAAAGCATTTTATATTTAAAATAGACATTCTAAATAAAAGGGAAAAACTATGTGTTTCACTCATTTCATTTCTTACAATTTACAATTTAGGCATTTAGCAGACGCTCTTAATCCAGAGCGATTTACATTAAGCAAGAACAAAAGCATGGCCATACATCTTCAAGTGTGTAGTGTGTGTGTGTGTGTGTGTGTGTGTGTGTGTGTGTGTGTGTGTGTGTGTGTGTGTGTGTGTGTGTGTGTGTGTGTGTGTGTGTGTGTGTGTGTGTGGTGTGTGTGTGTGTGTGTGTATATATATATATATATATATATATATATATATATAGAGAGAGAGAGAGAGAGAGAGAGAGAGAGAGAGAGAGAGAGAGATAATAGGATACTATCAGCCTATACTTAAGAAATAAAGTAGTATTCAATGACAACAATCACTCAATCCAAGAAGCTGTACTGCGAACCTGATCATGTCTAAGCTTTGCTTCCTTTATGATGAATTCCTGTTCTGTTCTTTAACTATATAGAAGTGTCTATTTGTACGTCTCTAAATGTTTTGGATGGATCCTCTTGTAAACAAGTGTAATGCTTAATTGGGTCGTCCACACAGTTAACAGTCTTTGTATTGAGTTTGTGCTTGAAATGTACTGTAATTCTGCAAACTGTTAATAAATATTTCAATCAATCAATCAAAGCTTCCCCCCAAACACGAGGGGGCGCAACAATCTAAAGTGCACACTGTGGTGTCAGTGTTGCCAGTTTGGCTTATTTCCCTCAACCTTTGGCTTTTTTTCTCCCCCTGAGTTGCTGGTTTTTTGGGCTTGTTTTAAAAACGCGGTCGATTGTTTTGAACATCTAACAAGCCATTAAAGCCAACATTTCTTTCTACTTTAACTCCCCATAGGTGACAGACAAAATGTCATAAACAAAATGTCATAAACAAAATGCCAAAATGTCATAGACAAAAATGTATGCCAAAATGCCATAGACAAAATGCCATAGACAAAATGTCATAGACAAAATGCCATAGACAAAATGCCAAAATGCCATGGACAAAATGTCATGGACAAAATGCCAAAATGTCATAGACAAAATGCCAAAATGTCATAGACAAAAAATCATAGACAAAATGACAAAATGTCAAAATGTCAGGGTTACCCAAGGTGGGTATTTTGTATTTTTACATGATATATCATCATCAGAAATGTGAAATACCCACCCATATTTGTTAGGCTATAAGGTTTCCAAAAATATATAGTTTTAAAAACGTCTTCATCTTACGAACTCATGGCTAGTGAACAACAGGTAGCCTTATTTGAAGTCTCTCGCAAAGATTAGCTTTGCTTTTGGAAGTGGGTTGGCTTATTTCTCTCACGAGCCGAGACTTGGCAACCCGACCCGTGCAGTGTGTGTCTTCCTGTGTCAGTCGGCGGCAGCCAGCGTGTTGTGTTGTTCCTCCATTCAGGAGTTTTTTTTTTTAATTCAAAGCGACTTTCATTATAAATAAATACATAAACGCAGTTGGTTTTGTTCGACATGGTGAAGCTCACAGCGGAGTTGATCGAGCAGGCAGCTCAGTACACCAACACAGTGAGGGACAGAGAGCTGGACCTCAGAGGTAAGATTATAACGGTTAGCCTAGCATGCTAACAGCTCAGTACAATTACATCCATAACACAGTTAGCCTAGCATGCTAACAGCTCAGTACCATTACATCCATCCATAACACAGTTGGCATGCTAACATCTCAGAGCTCAGTGCACCAACACGGTGAGAGACCTCAGAGGTAAGAGTTACAGTTTGTCCAACCCGCGGGTTGGATATTGTTCTAGCATATGACGCTAACATCTACATAGGCATGTACAATTAGCATAGCATGCTAACAGCTAATTATCTCCTTATTCTCCTACATACAGCTCACACTCAGTTAGCTTATATCTAGCCATGGTTCATGACTCGTATTCATGCGAGAGTCATGAGGTAACTGCACCCTGTTTTTGGCGCTCGCTACATTTACAACGTTTCCGTATATATAAACATTCGGAATTCAAATATAAAGTACTCACAATTTGTCCCACGGGTGTTAGTTAGTTGCAGCTCCAGCGATTAGAATTTCTGCATCCCGCGTTGTTTAAAGGTATATTCAGTGATTTCACTCAAAAAACCTTAGGTTTCGTTTTTGGCTGTGGGACCCAGCCTTTCGTCCAATCAGGATAGAGAGTCAAAAACGAAACCTAAGGTTTTTTGACCCCCAGGGGTTAACTGGGGACAGGGAGGAACTCCTTATATGGTCAGCACACTCTACAGTAGGGAGGATTATCACAACAAAACAAAAAAATAAGTGATATTTGAATTAAGTGAAATCACTGAATATATATTTTTATATATATAATATATAATATATATATAATATATATTTAATAAAAAGCATTTTTATCCGAGCTGTTATTTTGCCATTGGCTTTCAACTACGTGCCCCTATCGGTCGGGAGGAGGGTGGCACTCGGTGTGTTCGATATAGGTACGCTGACCGCCCTGCCAATACAGACTAATAGGCGAGTGCGCTCCCGGTGTGCAACTGTGGATTTCCCAAAAGAACCCCGTTTGAAAAAAGTAGCCGGGGCGCTCGGACAAAAATGCTTTTCATTAAACAACGCGGGATGCAGAAATTCTGGTGCTGCAACTAACTAACACCCATGGGACAAATTGTGAGTACTTTATATTGGAATTCCGAATGTTTATATATACGGAAACGTTGTAAATGTAGCGAGCGCCAAAAACAGGGTGCAGTTACTTCATGACTGTCATGATAATCATCATGGCAGTCATGTTTCAGGGTAGCCCCTTTCGGGACCCTACGTAAAACTTTTTTGATATTTTGTTGAGTTTTACGTTGGGTCCCTGCTCACTACTGTATTTTCGTATGGAAATTCCTATATGCGGAAATGGAGATTCTCTCTAAAATAGGACCCGCGGCATGTGACGCCATTATTTTCCTTGAGTTATTCTGAATTCGGTAACTTTAAGTAGCTATACATCCAGCTGCGAATATCTCCTGTGGCGCGGAAGCCGTTAAGTATTTTTAATCTTTGTTTGACCGATTTGGTCGCTTTATTTCTTCTTGTTTGTTTACCGTTTATTGTACCGCCTCCCGGTGTGCGGTTGGCTTGTGAGGCTACGTCCCTGCCTCTGATCTGCTGTGTCATAGCTATAGCGCCACTAGCTAGCCAGATAGGCGGTACAATGAGGTGTCAATAAACAAGGAAGGAAAAGAAGAATCCAAGCTTCCAAATCGGGCAAACATATATTAAAAATACTTAACGGCTTCCGCGCCACAGGAGATATTCGCAGCGGCATGTATGGGTACTTATACTTTACATATTCAGAAAGCCTCATACTGAAGAATATCGTCAAAGAGCGCGGGGAGGCGGTAAACATGTAAACATGAGCCAGTAAATGTTTTAATCAGGTGGCATGGACGACGTGGAACAGGACCCAATGCACTGGGTCGAACAAATGTCAGAAACTTCAGTAGCATTTGGGTTCTGCTTGGAGGGCTAGTTTCAGGGCTAGCTTATATCTAGCCCCTTTCGGGACCGTTGTCTTTGGGACGTCGGTACTAAGTGTCCCGACACGGGCTGTTATTGTATCTAGACTACGTCAAAAGGCCTTAATAATACAATCACATGTAGATCTGGGCCCTACACCTAGATGGTGCAGTGCAAGTGAAATTTTGGTGGCTCAAGCGGTTCTTTGGAACTTATCAATGCATAGAAGATATAGATTGTGTCGCTTGGACGTGTCTGTGAATACTTCCTCATTGTCACTGATGCTTGTCTTTGCTAACTGTATTCAATCAATCAATCCTATTTTTAAAGCTATTGCTGGGACTCTGTAACTCAGAGTTAAATTGAATTGGGAGTCTCAGAGATAGAAATGCCATTAAATGGAGGTCCGTAGCCTAATGCATATCAAGCTGGGGGTCCTTGAAATTAAACTGGTTGAGAATCACTGCTAGAGCTGTAAAATTCTTCTCTTATGGGGGTCCCTGGCATATCTCTTCAAATGTGGGTCCGGCGTGAACTAAAGTGTCAATTTGGCCATCCATGACATGAAAAGGTTTGGGAACCACTGCTGTGTATGTAATGCAATTATAACTGTCACAAATGCCGTGTCTAACATGTTCATTTGGACAGTTACTTTTTATTTGTTTGTTTCTTGTATTGTAATGTAATTGTAACTGGATGTAATTTGATGAATTGAGTACAAAGGAGGACCTCAATGGAAACAAGCCATGGGCTTTCTTGGATTTAAACCCCTCTTAGCAGACCGTGTATTCAATATGTTAGGACCATGAGTCTGCAATAAAGACATTCATTGATATCGGGTACCGCCGCCCGTAATACTTCTCGCCCTCGCTTTTTTCCGCCGACCACTCGGTGCCGCGGTTCTTGTATTCTTTATTTTGTTTTACTGAGAATAAGGTTAGAAATATGTTCAGGGTTAGGCATAGTTTTACTGGGGTTAAGTTTAGGAATAAGGTTAGGTTTAGACATCGTTTTACTGGGGTTAAGTTTAGGAATAAGGTTAGGTTTAGGCATAGTTTTACTGAGGTTAAGGTTAGGAATGGGGTTAGGTTTAGGCATAGTTTTACTGAGGCTAAGGTGAGGAATAAGGTTTAGGTTTAACCGTTGAAGCATCATTTACTTAGGCTACTTTAGGAATACCAGGCTGAGCAGTTCCGCTGGCTGTACGCCCGGGGCGAGTTGGTAAAAGGGGCGACTCATTTGGTATTCCATTAATTTATGCAAACTTAAAGGGGCATTCCACTCATTTTCAACATTTTACTATGTCATTAATATACCTGTTGTGTGGAAATAATTTAAAAATACAGTCCCCCCATTCTGTGTTTCCTAGAACTGGAGGTCTGAAAAAATGGTGAATCACATCTTTGTGACATCAGCATGGTCTACTCAGCCACAGCAGAAGCTGCGTCAAGACATAACTCCTAGGCACAAGATATCTATGGTCTTCCGAGACTGCGATGCTGATGATGTATATATGCCTTATTTGACCCCCTCTCTCTCTCCCTCCTCGTAGGGTACAAGGTTCCGGTTCTAGAGAACCTGGGAGCCACCCTGGACCAGTTCGATACGATCGACTTCTCCGACAATGAGATCCGAAAGCTGGACGGCTTCCCTCTGCTCAGGAGGCTGAAGACGCTGCTGATGAACAACAACAGGATATGGTAAATCAATTAGACGCTGCTCATGAAGAACAACAGGATATGGTAAATCAATAACTGTAGCTATGTGCACTAGAGTTCCCATCGGGCCTGAACATTAAGGCCTGTCCCGACTAATTACTGTGCATTTTGGGCCCTATTTTCGGGTGAGAATTAGTGCAAATAGTGCAGACAGTGTCTTGTTTGTTTTTGAGGGGCATTAGCCCCTCCTATACACGGGTTTAATTTGTTTGTTAGTTTGTCTTTAGTTCAATCTAAATCAGTCTTTTAGATGGGACCCGTGGGGCGGTCTATTAGATGGGACTGTGGGGCGTTCTTTTAGATGGGACCCGTGGGGCGTTCTTTTAGATGGGACCCAGGGGCGGTCTTTTAGATGGGACCCAGGGGCGGTCTTTTAGATGGGACTGTGGGGTGGTCTTTTAGATGGGACCCAGGGGCGGTCTTTTAGATGGGACCCAGGGGCGTTCTTTTAGATGGGACTGTGGGGCGGTCTTTTAGATGGGACTGTGGGGTGGTCTTTTAGATGAGACCCAGGGGCGGTCTTTTAGATGGGACCCGTGGGGCGTTCTTTTAGATGGGACCCAGGGGGCGTTCTTTTAGATGGGACCCGTGGGGCGTTCTTTTAGATGGGACCCAGGGGGCGTTCTTTTAGATGGGACCCGTGGGGCGGTCTTTTAGATGGGACTGTGAGGTGGTCTTTTAGATGGGACCCAGGGGCGATCTTTTAGATGGGACCCAGGGGCGGTCTTTTAGATGGGACTGTGAGGTGGTCTTTTAGATGGGACCCAGGGGCGGTCTTTTAGATGGGACCCAGGGGCGGTCTTTTAGATGGGACTGTGAGGTGGTCTTTTAGATGGGACCCAGGGGCGGTCTTTTAGATGGGACCCAGGGGCGGTCTTTTAAGGCTCATTCATAGTCTGGATTTTCAGTGGTGAGGTGACCTCCTGAAATAACATTGAGCGGTGGTTTGCTCTTCACCGTGGCTGAAGAGCATCTGTGGACCAGAAAGGTCCACAGATGGGTCCATTATCACTAATCTGCGTTTTGGGATGCAAAATGCACCCTATTAGCATCACTGCTTGTATTGTGGAATTGATAGTGGATGTGTGCCTCCATCTTGTCTCTCACACACAGCCGTATCGGTGAGAATCTGGAGCATGCTCTGCCATGTCTGTCGGAACTCATTCTGACCAGCAACAGCATCCAGGAGCTGGTGAGTAGTTACCTGATTTCATGCCGATACTGTTGGAATTATGTTGTTAGGAACATTTAGGCATTTAGCAGAGTAAGCAGGCGCTCTTAATCTGAGCGATTTACAGCACGCAAGGACCAACACAAGGTAATACATCAAATACATATAACTAGTCATCAATGTCCATACACGGGACAAGTGGCAAGACTTAAAAAAACGAATAGAATACGCACAATCGCACATCCCTTAATAGAGGTGCTGGGTTCAAAAGTGGCATCAGAAAAAGAGAAAAGAACCCGCACACTCATCTGCTCCAAATGTTATACTTTATTTTTTTTTATTTTTTATTTTATTTTTTAAGATATTTTTTTGCGGCTTACGCCTTTTATTGATTTTTGAAGGGACAGACAGTAGGCTGACAGGAAACGGGAGAGAGATGGGGGGATGACATGCAGTAAAGGCCGTGTCGGGTCCGGGAGTCGAACCCGCGGCACACTGCGACTGGATTACCAGTCTGGTGCCCAGACCGTTACGCTACGGCCTGGGCATGTTATACTTTATTGACAACGTTTCGAGCCAAGGCTCTTCATCTGGTTCTTTTCTCTTTTTCAAGTGGCAAATTCCAAGATTTAGTTTTTTCATAACATTACAATGTTATTTTTTATCACAAGACCCCAATACTGAATGTCACTCTCAGTGTTACAGACCGTGAAAGACCATAACCTCGTGTGTTTCTGGTAATATTATTGTCTGCTAATTTTTTTAATAGAATTTGACAAAAATGTCCCCCACAAGCCAGCATGACGATGACCCCTGGTTGAGTTATAAATAACCTTATTATAAGCTGTATTAATGCACATGATTCATTTATTATTATTAATCTGTCCATAGGGGGATTTGGATCCTCTGGCTACAGTGAAATCTTTAACTCTCCTCAGGTATGCTTCACAAAGACCCATATTATAATATAATATGTGCATTTTGATATCTGGCACAGCTGTTGTGAGTCATGGTTGCAACCTATAATTGAATCCAATATTATCCATTAGTCTGTTAAGGAATCCTGTGACCAACAAGAAGCACTACAGGCTCTACGTCATCAGCAAAATCCCCCAGATTCGAGTTCTGGACTTCCAGAAGGTGAAGCAGAAAGTAAGTGCACATGGTTGCTGAGAAATGAGGTTTGGTCTCAAGGGATGGCTTTATAGTTTAAGGGCCTGCATGAATCACACTTTGATTTATTTTGGCAGATGGTGTCTAGCAATTGTTTGAGCTTGACTCTTTTACTCTATTATTATTAAATATAGATTTGCCTACTTTGTGATGAACTGTGTCTGTGTGACCTATCATATGACCTATCATATGAACGTTTATCCGTCACTTTAACCCATTTAGGACTGAGACACCTGACTGAAAAACCCCATGTTTCTATGTCAGTGGTTCTCAAACTATTTCATGTCAAGGACCCCAAGAATTATATGAATTTGGCCGCTGACCCCCATCTGAAAATATGTAGTTTCAGGGACCCCCCCCCCCCCCCATATGAAGCAAAGATTTTAGCTAAAAACGTTCGCTCTGAAAGAATATATATTAAAACATTTGCGCCACATTTTCACGATAAAAAAAAAAAAAAGCAGATCTACAAGCTCAATACTTCGCTATCTACGAACTTGTAGATACGTAAAGTATAACATAATGCTTAAAACACCAAAAGGGGTTCCCCCCGTCCTGAATGGGTTAACTGTGTGACATATCGCCATAGGAACGTGTAACTGTCACTTTAACTGTGTGTATCGCCATAGGAACGCCAGGAGGCAGAGAAAATGTTCAAGGGCAAACGCGGCGCTCAGCTTGCAAAGGATATTGCCAAGCGAACGAAAACGTAAGATGAAAGTTCCTGCTGGACAGCAGCTCCTTAAGAAGCACTGGATTCCGACTGGGGGAAGCGCTGGGGGGGTGTAATTGGCAGAATACTCAACACTTAAAGCATAAAGACGGCCACTGTCATGGTGTCCAAAATGTAGCTCAATCTTTAACCCCCCCCAACTCCACTAAAACGTCACGGTTCTTCACAACAGCAACAACAAACAAACAACAGTGTTTCTCGGGGCTGCTGTCTCTGTCTGGACATTTCCCAACCTTCTTTGTATCAGTTTATTTGACCTGACCTAAGAAAAGATACTACACCTGAGATGCTACACTGGGTTGAAAGGTTGCAGAAGCAGCGTGTTTTAGCCCTGGTGACGTCTAACTGCTGGAGTCTTGACTTTTTCAGGTTCACGCCCGGGGGAGCTGTCCAGAATGAGAAGAAGAAGACGGGGCCGTCCCAAGCAGACGTGGAGGCCATCAAGGTAATACTGGACTACGTCCTAGCCTAGCATCACTTTACCATGCTTTTACGCTGGATCTCCTTCAACCCATTCTGGAGGGGGAACCCCTTGTGGTGTTTTTAAGCATTATGTTATATAGATCGCCGCGCTACGAGCTTGTAGATCTGCTATATTTTTTTGATCTTGAAAATGTGGCGCAAATTTGGAATATATATTATTTCCGCTTTTAGCTCAAACTTTGCTTCTGGGATGGTCCCTGGAACAACATATTTTCAGATGGGGTTCTGCAGCCAAATACAGATAATTCTGGGGCTCCTTAACCCATTCTGACCGGGCACCCATTTTGGTGTCGGCATCATGTTATGCTTTAGCTATTGAAAAATAGCAGATCTACAAGCTCATATCGCGCCACCGAGTGGCGCGATACGAGCTTGTAGGTCTGCTATTTTTGAAAAATTGAAGAACGACTGACATTTTTAGAATCTGATCTCAGGTCAGAATGGGTTAATCAGACCAGTGTGTGTCCAGTGGAAACCTCGTATGAATCTGATCTCAGGGCAGAATCGGGATTGTGACATTAAAAAAAAGGTTTTGGAATTGTTCTTATTTTTTTAGGTTTTCTAATCTCAATTGCGCCCAAAAAACATGAACTTTTAACATTCAGTAGATTTTCTGTGATCTGGGGTTTTCTGGCTCAAACAGGTGCTCTGATTTGCCGCAGTTTGTGATGTAAGATCCTACAAATCCCATATGTCAATGGGATTTGCCAGCAGATGTCACTGTTTTCACTGTTTTGCCTGTTTTCATTGTAGCTCAAAAGGCTTCCAAACCCCAAAGAAAACTTCAGACCACAGATAATCCTCTGAATGTTCAAAGTTCAGGTTTTGTGGGTGTAAATTGAGGTCATAAAACCTAAAAGAAAAAATATAAATAAATGATGAATGTCATAAAACCTTTAAAACGCATTTAGTGCCGGAAGTGCATCAAAATAGAAGCTCCGGGGTCCCAGAGTTGTCTGATCGCTTTTACTCTGAAAGCCATGAACCGGAAACACTTTCCTAAAAAAGTTGACTTTACAAAGTGACCTCACATCCCTGATCATTATTTTTTTACGCTCCAAAAAGCGTTCATATTTTGCGGGAGAGACGGATGAGGAGCAGAAATGAAGCGCCAGCATATCGATCCATTCATCACCTCGGATGGAGGAGGAGATACGAGTCATTTTTTCTGCTGCGCTAACATGGGAGTCAATGACAAGCTAATAGTTGCACAGAGCGTTAGCGTACGGAAAGCGAAATGCCAAAAAAATAAAATAAGAAAAACTCTGAATATTCTTATCTCGGCCCGCGTCGCTAGGACGTCCACAGACGTCATAGGCACTACTTTTTCGGAATCCTTATGACGGCCTCATGTGTCGTATGAACTGAAACGGTTAACATGAAATATTGAGCATCACTGACACAGAAACATAGATTTTTCAGAAAACTTTCAGGATTTAGAAGACATTTTGTGTCTAAAAAGTGTCGGGATATTCCTCTTTCCAAAAATCTTTTGTTCATTTTATCGTCTACTCAGTCTTATGTGAACACCCCAGTACGTTTTTAAGTTGCTTGATTCAGTATTTAGATATTTGATATTAATTTTAGCTGCCCTGCCCCTTCCTATACAAACCCATTATAACTTCAATACTCCATTTCAACCATGATGGATTCATTGAAAACATCCAACCTTTTTTCTGGTAACTGATATTGTCCTAATGCGTGAAGGGGGGGGGGGGGGGGGGGCGTGCTTTTTCATTTACTGTTAATTTATTTGAAAACATTGAACATTGCTACAGCTGTGTCTGCTACCGTCGACTCTCCAGTGGTTACCGGCGACCCGCCCCTCTAGACCAGAAACCTAACACCCTAGTTCAGGCTAGATCTACGCTTATCCTGAGACTATTTATTTGATACGGTTCACTGTTCAGATTGTGACGATGTCTGTGAGAACCTCAGGAACACACTAGTTTGTGTTTGACACACCTATGTTTTTTTTACATTTCCATTGCATGGAGGTTTAGCTCCAACAGACTGGACATGTGTGTGCTGTGGGAACATGTTTTCAGATGGGGGTCGGTGGCCGAATACATATCATTTTTGGGAGTCCTTGACAAGAAAAGGTTTGACATGAAAAAAGTTTTCTGAAAAACCTCATGTTTCTATGTCAGTGGTGCTCAACCTTTTTCATGTCAAGGACTATCCAGAATTATCTGTATTTGGCTGCGGACAACAAATATGTTGTTCCAGGGACCCCCCAGAAGAAAATACTTAAGTTAAAAACGTGCTCGAGCTTGTAGATCTGCTATTTTTCAACAGCTAAAGCTTAAAACACCAAAAGGGGTTCCCGTCCAGAATGGGTTAAAGTGGTTAAAAGCTGAGGTGACAAAGATGCGAAATCACTGACCGGAACATCAGTCGTTTGCCCCATGGGTGACAAAGATCACTTTACAAAGATAGGACGTCAGTTCTATCTGTTTCTTTCATTCGCCTGTATCTCCTATTCCTCGTCCCAGATGGCATTTTTGGTCAAAACAAGGTTTATTCCACGTCATCAGCCGGGAGCCGGCGCTGTGATGGCTTCCATTAGACTCTGTCACTGTCTGATGCTGGCGTAAATTATATCACAATTTATCAATAAATGCTAGCGGTCTAAGTGTTAATGCGGTGGGAGTTGTTACTTTATATATTTATATATCTTTCCACATTTTCAAAATTGTACGTGAACCGTGTTTTTTGTTTGTTATTCCAGAATGCTATCGCTAATGCTTCGTCACTGGCTGAAGTGGAGAGGTTGAAGGGCATGCTTCAGGCTGGTCAAATCCCGGGACGCGATATGAGACAAGGTTAGTATTACATACAGTTAATGGTAGAGGGTAACACGGGTAAAAGCCCGTGCTCTGAAACTGACCCGAAAATAATTGTACCCGTTCCGAAAAGGGCCCGGTCAATTCAAGATTATTAGATCTGGTCCGAAACGGGCCCAGAGGATGATGTGAGATCATTAGATCCTTGACTGTCATTTCGGATGCGGGGCGGCTCGCCGGAACCGAGCTGGCACCCTGGGCGCGTTCCTGTGGGTCTGGAAGTTCCGGGGACCCACTGGGGACCCCCCACACAGAGTTGCACCACTCGGTTCACACAGGTGTGATTTTTTTCCCCTCAACAATTCATGTGAACCACACACCTAGTAACCTACAACAGTGAACATGGTCCTGTGAATCACACACACCTCTAGTAACCTACAAGAATACCGGAGAACTCGCCGGTTTGCCAACTCGCTGCAGCGAAAGGTAGAGAGAAACAAGTTGCAATGTCTTCACCGTTATGCTAACATGCCGTCTTCCTGACCTGATTTTCGAGCTCTTGGGCTCGAAAATCAGGAAAGTGGGTTTCTCCAGAAAGGGGTAAATCGACGATCGAGGCATTTGGAGTGAAAATCGTCCGATCGATGGATCGGAGCGCCTCTCTAATTGTGAGAGTTTGTCGTTTTTCTGTCCATCGCAGGCCAGCCTGGCGTGGTGGTGGTGGAGGAGGAAGAGGAGGAGGAGGAGGAGGAGGAAGAAGAGGGCGGTGGGGTGGTCCAGACGGCGGAGGCTGGACCAGAGGAGATGAACGAGGAGGAAGGAGAAGACGAGGATGAGGAGGAGGAGGAGGAGGAAGAAGAGGACATGGAGGAGGGACCGCCCGTCAACGGCTCCTGATCTCCCACTGAAATGATGATTTATTTTTGTTTTTGTCAAAGTTAAGTTTTGTCTCATTTGAACATTCGTAAATGTACGTGACAATGTTTATGCCAAACTGGTTGCGTCGTCTTTTTTTTGTTGTTAATTATTTGACCAATGTTTAATCAAAGTACTATTCGAGAAATTTAAGTTCACATTTGAATCCAGTCGCCCCTTTTTTATATTGTGTATGTACTGTAAATTGACTGGCTTCTAATAAAAAAATGACTTTTTTCTTTTATTAAACGGTTGACTTCTCAATATCATTTACATTTTTGGCCGTAGGTTAGTCTGCCATCACAATGTTTAGTTCACTAGTTTTGTCTTGCAATAGTGCATGACTTTATATTGTATTAGCTGATATCTGGCATTAATGGAACAAGAATGTATTCTCGATAGTCTTCTTCCAGATTTCATCATTTATCTCCATTCCCAATTCAGAGACCCATGCTTCCTTCAAGCGATTGGTAGATACAGGAGTAGTAAAGACAGAAACAAAAGGAGAAATCATTTGCTTAGTTGGGGGAAGTTACAACTTCCCAGACTAAGCAAATGATTTCTCGTTTTGTTTTAATAAGCTTCTACAGAAGCTTATTAAAAGCATTGCTCTCTGGTATGTTTTAAATTGTGGGATATTCTCTCTGACATGTCTAATTTGAAGATAACGAAAATAGTGTGACTGGGGTAGCTCAAATTTCATTCTTATAACTGTTGAAATGATGCAAAGCGTTTCTTTTCATATATAAATTGCTTCTAGCCGTAAGCTCTTGGATGCTATTCTTTTTTGTTTTTTATATCTTCCATCTAGTTTTGAAATACCAATCATTGACAGACCATACAGTATATCCAAACAGACCATACAGTACATCCAAACAGAAAAGTCTCTGATTATACTAAACAACGTTAAAGTCACCAACATTAGCAGTAACTTTCCTTCAATACATTCTGTGCAGGTCATTATTTTGTGTTGGAGTTGACAAGCGCTCGTTGGAAATAACTCAACAGTGCTGTTCCACCTGTTTAGTAATTGCACTTAATGCAGGAGGCAGCATTAAGACTTAATTAAGACTTTTCTCTTTGGATGAATGGGTAGGTATTATAACTCAGTTATATGCCAGATATGGGTTTTTTTTTTAAAGCTTTGAAGAGTTGTGTGTGTGTGTGTTCACACACTACTGTGTATTGATTCCTGTGGGGAAATGCAGGTGTAGTAGCGACAGAGTTAGATGGATGCCAATAAGTACAAACTAATTGTATGTATTGAAGTTGGACTCATATTGAAGATGCTTTTACTCCGGATGGCAGTCTGTCGCCCCTGCTGTCACCGGTCGGTACTGCACGACCAACGGAAGCTGTGTGACACTTCCACGTCATCCTTCAGGTTGCAGCCTGGGTTGCCATGTCTGTTTGTTATAAGCGACTTTTGGCTTGTTATTCCTGTAAAGTGGTTTATAAAGTAAAGGAGGGAAGAGTAGTTACTGTTCTGTCTTGTTTCCTAATGAATGTTGTTTAGACCAGTGATTCTCACACATTTCCAAGTCAATTACCCCCACATTGATTGATTATGTTATTCACAGTTTGTAGAATGGGTACATTAAAAACAGAGTACAGTTCAACATTATGATGAATTGAACATGGTGGACCATACACAAGTGTAATGCTTTATGGTGTCGTCCACAGTTTGGTTTTTCGAGTTGGGCTTGAAATGTACTGTAATTCTGCAAACTGTTAATAAATACTTCAATCAATCAATCAATACAAAAACTGCTACTGACTGAGGATAAAAAAAATATATATTATATATATAATATATATATATATATATATATATATATATATATATATATATATATTGGTGCCAGGGACCCCCATAGCAGATTTGTGGTGTTAGAATTTTAACAAAATATTTGTTCTATATTATTTTCTTTTTTTAACAGCAGATTGCATTGTCATTTTCCATTTGGGCTTGTTTTCACAGTCAATATCTGGTCTGCTTATTCCTCTCATTCTATCTGGCAACACTGCAAGATCTTTTAGCTTTAGCTGCTGCGAAGCTAATGTCAACAAAGATGGCTGGCGGTGTTGCACAGCTCTGACTGACTGTCCGGTCTGTCACACCACGGAAATAAACCACACAGCAACAGATCATAATACTTATAATAATACTAATAGTAATAATATAAACAGACAGCCATGGACGACGGAGTGGAGATCACTGATGTGGATGAGGAAGGAGTTCCCCAGCCTCAGATACAACAACAACAACAACAACACCAGCCTCTACAGAACCAGGACTTCAGCTTCATTCAGCACATTGGTACGGTTAGCCTGGAGCTAGTTAGCCGTTACATAGACATATATCTATGAGCTGTTATGTTTTATTTGTGTCTTTTGTCTAACAACATTAATAGGACGCTTTCACTCAGTTAAACGGCTGCTTATTGGTTGATAATGGAGCATGCTGTGCTAGCCTGCTAACTTTTCTGAGATCCAGGAAGTGTCGTAGTTAATGTTGAACCGTTCAGTAGTTTAATAACTAGTTAATGTTGAACCTTTCAGTAGTTTAATAACTAGTTAATGTTCAACCGTTCAGTAGTTTAATAACTATAGTTAATGTCCAACCGTCCAGTAGTTTAATAACTTGTTGACTGTACACTGAGCTTCAACCCAACAGTAACATATATAGCTACCTTTTCATAAAATCTGCATTAATAAAGTAATCAATCAATTGTTCAGAGTTGGCTGTTGGTTAACAGATAGGTGGGCACTAGACCTAGAATGTGTGTGATCATTCATATACTTCGTAAATTCTGTATCACAGGTATAGCTCCATTGCACCCGCTCCTGGTGGAAATGAAACATGCGCATCATAAATGTGAATGGGCACCTCGGTGTTAAGTATTGGCGGTTTTCCCCCAAAATGTTGGAAAAATTATAATATTAAATGTTCCTTATAATAGCTTAAACAGTTTTTCTGCAATTGCTCCAAAACCTGTATATCCAGTAATGTATTGGGGCATAAAGTCTGATAATGATGTACACTTTACATTTCTTAAGGCCATTTTTCAAATATATATATATATATATATATATATATTATATATATATATATATATATATATATATATATATTTAAAATTTTGGACAAAATAGACAATTTTGCATAGTGCCTACCAGAGCCATAGAGTAAGACAGAGTTACAAGTTACAACAACTCTGTTCACTGTGACAAAGGCCTGAACCGGACGTTTACGGAATGCATTGTACTAGTCTATGGACTTTACAGTGACAAACACGTTACATGAAACACGTGACCGGGCTGTTTTCTGCCCCCTCAATGTCCTAACTCTGTCTTACTCTATGGCTCTGGTGCCTTATTGCCCACCTATCCAGATCTACAAGCTCATAGTGTGGCACAGAGTGCCGCACGGCGAGCTTGTAGATCTTTTGGAAAATAGTGAAAATGTGGTGCAAGTCTTTGAATATATATTCTTTCAGAGCGAACGTTTTGAACTCAAATCTTTGCTTCTGGAGGCTCCCTTGAACAACATTTTCAGATGGGGGTCGACGGCCATGAGATATATTTTTGGGGGTCCTTGACATGAAAATGTTTGAGGACAACTGACATAGAAAAATGGGTTTCTTCAGAAAACTTAGAAGACATGTTGTAGAATCGTCCTAAGGGCTCAATGGCTTCATGTATTTCTACACGCACAGCGAGAGGTGTTCTAGCGGCTCGTACCTGCTCTTATTGACTGATATATTATTTCTACATCCACAGCTGGAGGTGTTCTGTCCCAGTACGGCTGGTACCTGCTGTTGTTGACCGTGGCGCTGTACCTGTTGATCCAATACTTGAGCAAAAGAAGAGCAAGCAACAGGAATTCAGCCCCGGACACTGTGCAGGGTAAGTGCCCATTTTCAAAACACATTGTTTTGTAAAGGAGTGAGATTTGCGGAGGGAAAAACCCCCAAATTGACACTTGCCCCACGGACCCCCATTTGAAAGGATATGCCAGGGACCCCCATAAGAGAAGATTTTCTCAATCATTTTCTAATCCTATACACAGGTTTAATGTTTGTCTTTAGTTCAATGTTTGTTTTGTAAACGCCATTGACAATGGGAAACTTTACATCATAATTTGTCATTTACCTCATATTGTCTCTTTATTGTTAATGGCGTTTAATGTATGTGTTGGCACCGTTTGAGTTAGACTTTAATATTGGCGCCCCTCACTTCACACGGGACCCACAGTTTGACATGCATTAGGCTATGGACCCCCATTTAATGACATTTCTATCTCTGGGACCACAATTTATATTGAAAAAATAAATGTTAATTTAACTCAGAGTACTTCCACTTGTACACTCTCTCAGTTAGAGACCCATAAGGGTTCATTTGGTGCCTATTCTAATTCTAACTATCATTTAGCTGGGGACCCCTGAAACTCCCTCAAGGACATTAAGAACCACTGTCCTATGGTATAGTCAGCAGGGGTGCCCAAAAGGTAGATCGTGACCAGTAGATCACAAAGGCTTTGCAGGTAGATCACATGACATGCCCCATGCAATCATCTGCCACTTGAATTAAGGTGACTTGATTGATCGACATAAAACAGGGCCTGTCAGCTCAAACCATAGACTGTAAAAAATATGGACAAAGCGTTCCCCGGGTCTAACATGAACGTAAAATGAAGCCTGTCAGTCCTTGAATTGTAAATCGCCATCTCTCTAGATCCGTTTTGGCCCAGCTGGCCATTGGGTGGCCCAGACAACGAGGCGGGACTTCCCCCCTTCTTCTTAGTTGGTTTTTATTACGCAAATTTATGGTCATGTTTTTAATAAATGGGACCATAATTTTCCAAAAAGAATATTATGACATTAGAAATGAGACTTTAAACTAGTGACTGGAAGCAGAAAGTATTCATGACCATGTTTATTAGGGTAATACAGTCTAGGTGAAGTTGGGCCCAAATACATGGACTTCTATGGGGCTATGGGTTTTTTTGGGCCCAATGACAGCGCCACAACAGGCCATTATATGAACTTTCAGGAAATCCCGATTTCCTTAGTGGCTTCACAAAATATCTGTCTGACTGCCCCCCTGGCTCAAACACACAATGCAATGTTTTCAAATTGTTGCTTACAATCAGTAGCATTACAAAGTAAAATACCAAAAAAACCTACCATTTCCATTTCCCCCCCTCTATTTCCCATTCCATGTGCGTTTCTCTTATATGTAACACCAGTGCCGCTAATCCGAAGCCCCCTCAAGTAAATTTGGGATAAAAGTTTTTTTTGGTGGGTAGATTTTGTTAAGCTGGTCATTTTGAAAGTGGCTCTCAAGTCAAAAAAGTATGGGCACCCCTGGTATAGTGAATAGAATAAAACATTCATGTCTCTTGTCTATTAGTAGAAATTTGAGTTATAGAGAGCCTTTTTTCTTTTTTAACAATACATCATAAATAAGGCAAGAAATGGATATTGAGCATCCGTTGACATTTTCCTTAAAGATCCTGTGTTCGTGGTGAGAAGACAAGAGGCCGTGGAAGCTTCCAGGAAGAAGATGCAGGATGAGCTCGATGCCAAGGCAGCGCTGTTCAGAGAGAAACAGCTACAGGTGAGATTAACTTGATGCCAAGGCAGCGCTGTTCAGAGAGAAACAGCTACAGGTGAGATTAGCTTGATGCCAAGGCAGCGCTGTTCAGTGAGAAACAGCTACAGGTGAGATTAACTTGATGCCAAGGCAGCGCTGTTCAGAGAGAAACAGCTACAGGTGAGATTAGCTTGATGCCAAGGCAGCGCTGTTCAGAGAGAAACAGCTACAGGTGAGATTAACTTGATGCCAAGGCAGCGCTGTTCAGAGAGAAACGGCTACAGGTGAATTTGTGTAATAGTCTTCGGCCTCATTTTCTTTATATGTTTACATTTGATCCATAGTAGGCATTTCATTAAATTGCCAAACACGGCTGAATAATCCAATCCAATGTTAGATATTTCATTATTAAATCATAATAAAGTTTTTCTCCTGGAACTGCAGTTTACATTTATTACATTGCATACTGGCGTGCACAACACAAATAAAATACATGTGGTACGCTTTGGAAAATAGTCCTCAGTAATGTAAAGTACACCGTGGGTCAACATGCCACATGATACCAGCAGTACAGTGTCATTGAACCTCTCCAAATGTTTTTGTTTGCCTCTTGTGCCCCGAACAGCTGGAGGAGGAGAAAAGGAGGCAGAAAATAGAAATGTGGGACAGCATGCAAGAAGGAAAGAGTTACAAAGCAAAGCCTGTGCAGGTAAGCCAGGTTAAATCATACTGAAGTTGATTGAATGAACAATGTAAGGCTGGGCTCTATGTATTACCACTATACTAATTACTAATATGTACAGTATTACCACAGTATACTAAAATGTACAGTAAAATGTAAAGATAGCATATGTTTACCACACTATACTGTCTTGGCTTACACCAAGATGGTGTAAACCTGTGTCGATAGTTTAAAGCACGTACAGCTCAAGACGCATTTCTACACTCTTGCTTTTAGCTGATTTTTAATGATCTGTGTTGTTATTCATGTCCTCACTGTTTTGCCTTATTCACTACCTATTTTGCTATTATTTTAATTGCGGTTTTATGCGTTTTCTTTTTTGCTCTGTAAAACCACTTTGAGCTGCATTTCATGTCATGAAAGGTGCTATACAAATACTAGTGACTCTCCCAACCCTATATAACATGACAGAACACTGAAGAGGAGAGCTCGTCATCCACAGCGCTGAAACCTAAGAAGGACAAGACGTCTCTAAGGAGCACTGGTATGTAGTGAATTCATTCAGCTTTGTTAAAGCAATCTGCTACCATTGTCTTTTTCCACTTTGCTTTGGTGGTGTGTTGTTTTTTTGAGTGGTGCAACCACTCCTACAACCAGCAAGGTCCGTGTACCTGTATCAGTGAGCACGAGTATGTGACTTATTAATACCGAGAGAGAGAGAGAGAGAGACACGTGTGTGATTTTTTTTTTAAACTAAAGCTGGAACTACTTCGACAGGCTAGAGGTTGATGCACAGCCTGGACACACCTGAACTTCCATGCACAGCCAAAAGACGCTGTCTGCCAGGGTCTCTTCCGGGTTTTTAGCAAGGAAGCTCTGAGAAGGAAGTGAAGTGGTCACGTGACTGGGCTGCGCCATGACACTTTCATGTACACTTTCATGGGAGCCAAACTCACACAGGAAGTGCAATGAATACATGGCAGTGAATGGAGCCGGCTGGACCAGCTCATAACAAACATTATTCATGAACAATTGAGACTTTTTGTAAAGTAATCACTTCTGGAAAATAACAGAAGACATATCACAGGTTGTTTTCTAATCACTTACTTTTCGATGTGCACAGAGTGCACAGTATATAATTTTATCTGAGGATCTAAACAGCAGCAGGTATCGTTTCTGGCTCCGAAGTATCGCGATATTTGGCTGCCAGACAGGAAATGGTGGGAAGTCTCGCGATACTTGGTGCGTTCAGAAATGTACTTTGTACTTTATGGTATCTCTATTTTTATAGAGATACCGTACCTCTATAAAGATTACACAGTGTACACATCGAATAACAACACAGCAGACAATAATGTGTTACATGTCTTCTGTTATTTTCCAGAAGTGATTACTTTACAAAAGGTCTCAATTGTTCATAAATAATGTTTGTTCATGAGCTGGTCAGTGAGCTCTCATTGGCTACGTTTACATGAGCAGTTAAATCCCCTTTTCATTCCGAATAGAAGTTCAATCCTATTAAACGTTGTTATGTAAACACCTACAAAAACTTACATCTGAATGAAAACGCTCGATGCGATCTAAAAACCATTCCGATGTCACTGGCCGGATTACTCCGATGTTCAATGTGATTGAAAGAAAATTGGACTCATGTATACACTGCTTCGGATGTAAGTTCATTCTGGTCTTTCTGAGCATGCTCATTTCCATTGCGCTCCAACTCCAAGGCGCTCATAAGCCTCATATCCAAGGCGCGCCGAGGAGTTTGCACATAGAGCACGTTATTTCGTGCATTTTGTGTGTGTGTGTGTGTGTTCAACGGTCTCTTTCTCTCTCTCTCTCTCTCTCTCAAAAATAACGAGCGACCCGATACAATAATAATCAGTGTGTTGTGTGCCCTGGCCGTGCTGTAGATAATAAAGTAGACTACACATAAAAACGAGATGATCACCTTCCCAGCGGAGAAGGGGAGGCAGCAGGTGGGGAAAAAAAGACGGTAAACATAATATGTCCGTCCCTATCCAAGCAGCAGCCTCAAAACTACTGCGGAATGAAATGATGGGATTTCAAAGTGTTGTCTTTCGTCTGAAAGTCACAATGAATGAACTGCCTATATTTTATGTGTCCAACAGATGGCGTAGTTTCACGTGAATTAACATGTATCATGTCTTCTATCACTTCTCCATATAAACACTCATTCGGAATGACCATTTCCCATGTAAACTCGCTGCAAAAAACATTACATCGGATGTATTTTATTCGGAAGTATTTATTCGGAATGATCACCCTTCATGCAAACGTAGCCATTGACTCCAATGCATTCTGCCAAACTTCCGGGTAGTTTGGCTCCCATGAAAGTGTCCATGAAAGTGTCATGGCGCAGCCCAGTCACGTGACCACTTCCTTCTCAGAGCTTCCTTGGTTTTTAGACAGCTGGTGGATGGAAATTAAGCTCCACCCAATGCGGCAGAATGCCGCTGGGGCAAGCTTTTCCCGGGAACCTGGCCGACGCGGCAAATCTGCTGCATGGGTGGAGCTTACTGAGACAATGTAGTCCAGGAAGGAAGTGACATCACAGACACATTGAAATACTAAAACATCTAAAACCACATATTACACACATAAACAAAACCCCAGGAAGGTATTGTAAATCTTCTAAATGTCATTAACATAATGTTTTTTTTTTTTCAAAGGTTTGCAGGAGACCTGTGCCCCGACGTGCACTTTATCTAGTTTATTATCTTTATAATTTATTCTTGTATTTATTACCAGGCTACAATCCGTTGAGCGGAGACGGAGGAGGATCCAGCTGTGGGTTTAGGCCCGGGAGGAGAGGGCCCTCTGCTGGAGGAGGAGGATGAGGTTAAAGCAGGTTGGAGCCAGCGGGCGGTCACTGTGACTGGCTGACCGACCACTCAACTCCGACCCCAGAGGACACGCACTGACTTGCTGAACGGAGCTGGCAGATATCACCATGCCTTCACAGTTACCTACAAAAGCTTTTTATTTTTTAAAGATGCCCTGCCACCCCTTTTGAAATGGTTGATTATTTTATTATGTTTTGCCTTACAGGAACGCGTCGGCACTTTTCAACCTGTCTTCATATAATTGGTCCTCACTAATGTTCATGATAAAATGCCACTTTTTCCCCCTACTCGGTCTGTGTCTCATAGGAGGGCTGTGGGCAGTTCAGAAACCAGTCTGTGTCTCATAGGAGGGCTGTGGGCAGTTCAGAAACCAGGAGGGCTGTGGGCAGTTCAGAAACCAGTCTGTGTCTCATAGGAGGGCTGTGGGCAGTTCAGAAACCAGTCTGTGTCTCATAGGAGGGCTGTGGGCAGTTCAGAATCCAGTCTGTGTCTAATAGGAGGGCTGTGGGCCGTTCAGAAACCTGTCCACCAGTGACATTGATGGGGAATCCAAGCTACTAGAAACCGCAGGCTTTCTATTCCTGAAAAGTTGCAATGCGGAAATGGAAGCCATCGTTCTCACGATAATACAAATTTGATTGTTAAATCTTGTTTAAAAAGAATCTGCCTAACATGATGTCACTGGTGGACGGGTTTCAGACTGAGTAGAAAACAATTGTCCTATTTTATCATGAACATTAGTGAAGACTAATTATATGAAGATAGGTTGAAAAGTGGTGAAGTGGTCCTTTAATCATTATGGCCTTTGATGATGCTACGAAACGAAGAGGCACAAAAAGATGTTGAAACCAAATGCGGTAAAACATTATACTTTTGCCAACTAGTGTAACTGTGTTGGCATCGTGGACTTGTGAGCTTTTAATGATGTCATTCCTGTAAATGGTAACTCACCCACTGGGATTGGCTGATGCATTTCAGAGTTGGTGTGTTATTTTTGTAATATATTATTTTGTATTATCTTTGTGGATGTGTAGGCACCACCATGGCTAACAGTAGGTGTTTCTGCTTTGCAGTACTGCAGTGCTCTCGTAAAAAAAAATATATAGTGGTAATGCAATTAAGTGCACAACGGAATACGTTTCAAATAATATAGTTGAGATTTTCACATTGCTCTGTTGTTCTGGTTAATTGTAAGGTGCAAGGGAATATTAAGGATTAAGGAACACGGTAATGCACCTTTTATGCAATAAAGAGGTAGTGACAAAGTTACGGTTGTTTCTATTTATTAATTCGATTTATTTGTGTAAGAAATTGACGTGTCCTGACTCCTAATAGCCTATTAGTTTTAAAATAATTAAAATGACCCACTGAAACGACCCCTAACACACTTTATTTATTCTGTGATGTCACTTATAGTCAAAGTGAGTGCTCTCTGATGTGATGGAGAGGACGGAAACCCATTTAAATTAAATGCTGCCCTCAGAACTCAATCCAACGACTATATTCATTTATAATTCTAATTCCTAACGTGACCTTTTTTACTTTATTCAGCTCACCCAAAAGCACTCGACACCTGTTGATGTTATGAGACATGTCACTAGATGGCGCCAAAGTCTTATGAATCATAAATCTGGCTTTGCCAGATAATGGAAAACTGCTTATATAAGTTCACAGTCTGCAGCAAATCATACTTTTTGACTGTAGACCAGTGGTTTTCAACCTTTTCCATTATTTATTCAGCATTAGAGCCACGGACCACCATTTGATGACATTTAGCCTCTCGGAGCCATTTGAACCACGGCCCACGGACCACCATTTGATGACATTTAGCCTCTCAGACCCATTTGAGCCACGGCCCACGGACCACCATATGATGACATTTAGCCTCTCAGACCCATTTGAGCCACGGCACGGACCACCTTTTTGTGACATTTAGCCTCTCGGACCCAATTGAACCACGAACCACCATTTGATGACATTTAGCCTGACTCAGACCCATTTGAGCCACCCTCAGTTTCATGAGGAGGGGGATATCCCCTAAAAAAAGACTCGGACTCAGACTACAAAGTGCAAGTCAGAGAGAGAGAGATGTAGTTGGAGATCAAGTCAATCAATGAGACAATGATATTGACGGTCGTTACAAGCCATCAAAACAATGAGTGAACGACCCAGTCAAATCTCCCTCAGAGAGTCTGTTCGACAAGTAGCCTATTCAGCATATGAGTGATTTACTCATCTTTTTGCTTTTATCACTTGGGGACATTCATTCATTGATCCACCCACCCCCCCCCCCTCCCCCAGTTAGATAGGCATTTTATACCAGGGTACACACATTTTCTTCAGGTTTTTTTATTTTTTATTTTTTTAAACCTGTCCCCAAACAGTGGTTTGAACCACTGGTCTACTCTAGACCCATGGAATACAAGAAGACTCACCCCGTTTCTGTTTTCCTCCCAGAATTTTCCCCAGTGAGGGGTGGGAGAGGCTGGAGAGCAGACGGCTGGATTTTGAATTTCTCTAACTATAAACTTTCATGACAGCAGACAGCCTAAGTACAAATATAATTTATGAAAAGCTACTACTATGTATATAAAAAAGCTGTAGGTTCATCATCATGAACGCCTCTCAGCCAATCAGAGCCCAGATACTTCTGTGTTGCCATGTCCGCTTATTATAAGCTACCTTTGGGCTTGTTTTCCCTGTAAAGTCGCTTGTTGTAAATGTCAGTAGTTGCGTTTAACAAGAATGTTTAAATAAATATATATACCACTTTTTCTTTTTTGAAGAAGTTAGCAGAACTACTTTCCTGCGCTTTTTTCTGAAAACTGTTAAAGTATTGATTCAATCAATCAATCAATCAATCATCTATATTTGAGCGACCACATCAAACACGAGATGGATGCTGGCAAATACTGCGGCATGGTCATGCTGGACCTCCAAAAGGCTTTCGACACCGTAAACCACACACTTGATAAAAGCCATTGGTTTTGATAGCACATCAGTGAGATGGATGCAATCCTACCTGGAGGAGACAGAACAGACTGTGGGTGGTAGGCTGCAGTCCGACAGGTGGGTTGGTCATGTGGTGGTATGCTGTAGGTTGAGGTTTTAGTATAGTCTGCCATGCTTATTCCCAATTTCATCATGATTGTTTAACTGCTATCTTGTCTTACAGGACGACCTAGAGAGAGAGACAGTTCTTGAAGAGTGAAGTGTTGCTTTTTGATATTGATATTGATTTAGCAATAATGTCACTTAACTAGTTAACTTACAGTAATAGCATTTGTAATTGACAAATTCAAACATTATTATAGTTATTTTATTCTGCCAAGAGTTATACATAAATCTAAATAATTCCTGTTAAGCTTTTACTCTTTATTTCAACCCTGTGGGTATTCTATGTTTAACAGTATTAATATACATGTATTATATTCTATGCTCTGAGTAAAACTCTCAGGGTGGCGTAGTCTGGTATTATGTTTCCGTGCCTAAGTGCCCTGGTCGCATATATAATGAAACTATGCATATACACTAGTGCTATGTATACATAATACATACAATGCATACATAACTTGAGCCTTTGCATACGGCTGTGTTGTAATTCATGTTGTAAGATGATAAGAGCGCTTCACAATATTTGTACTGTATCTTTAAATGTTCTGATGAATTGAAAATGGCCCTGATGTAAACACGTCTTAGTTTATAATGGTTTATCCTCGTAGCAGTTTTTGAGTGGTGCAACCGCTCCTATAGACAGCTATGTGTGTGGCTGTGTCCCTGGGTCTGTCCCTGTGTCCCTGGCTGTGTCCGAGCACGAAAATAGCGTTATAGCGTTTGTTCACCACCAAGTGTCACTGTTGCACAGCCTAACACACAGACACAGAGAGGAGGGCCAGTACAGTACAGTACAGTACAGTACAGTGACAGACAGGTCTGATTTTTGTATTGACTTGTGCTTTCGTTTGAAATGTGGTCATTTTACATACTGTGAAAAATAATGTTTAATCAATCAATCAATCAATCAATCAATCAATCAATCAATCAATCAATCAATCCAGTATTGGTTTGAAGTGCATAGTTGCATACCATAGTGGTTTATTTTTGGGCTTGTTTTCCTAGACCTGGTTGCTATTTCGCTCACAAAATCTGGCAACACTGATAGCTCTACGTCTACGGCGGCTTCATTGGCTCAAATCACTGTGCCCGACTCGACGGCACCAGTGTTGCCATGTCCGCTTATTATAAGCGGCTTTGGGCTTGTTTTTCTGTAAAGTTGCTTAGTTACTGGTAGTTGGGTTTTTGGGGTGGCTAGTTTCTAAAGTGCTTATTTGGGCTCGCTTCATAAGGCAGTTTAAACCAGTATTTCTCAAACATTTGCAAGTCAAGGATCCCCAAATGAATAAATAGGTTAGTTGTCTGTGGACCCCCGTTTGAAAATATATTATGCCAGGGAGTGGGACCCCGATACAAGACGTGTGTTGTTAAAGTGGAATACTGTGCAGGAGGATGCTAGACGCACAGCAGTCTTAGTAGTGGTGCCGGTCCACGGTAGAACAATCTAAATGTGAAGTCTTGAAAATTAAAAGACAAATGTGTGGCCACACACACTCACACAGAGAATATAAAATAAACCAACGTTTCGGCAGCCTTCTTCAGGGTATGTGGGGGAAAAAAACATTTAAAATCACATATATAGAGCCAGGGCTTGCCTTAAACATTCAATCAATGACATACTGATAGTGCTGAGAGCAACCATTAAAGTGGAATGCCACTCATTTTCAACACTGAACTATATGTCATTGGTAAAGGTGAGGGCAGAGAGCACTGAAGGGGGGGGGGGGGGGGGGCAGTGGCCCAAACCCAAGAAAAGGGCACATTTGTGCACAGCGGTTTTTGTGGGTAGACTTTTGTGGGGTCCCTCGTGCCATTTCACACCATAAATGTAGCCTGGGGCAGCATTCCTTTTCGGATTCATGATCCGATCGGGAGCGGATGATATCGCTACGTCATGTTGTAGTATTGTTTTGTATAGTCATCAGGCAGGAACACTCAATCGGAACTTCCCTTTCCCTCAAACCCATTTTTCTCAAAAAAAAAGCTGCAGGCTACGAGAGCTTTTATTGTTATTCTTCCGTTTTTATGGAAAAGGAAGTTCAGATCGATTGTTCCTGCCTGATGACTCGAAAACAATGACTACAACATGACGTAGCGATACCATCCATTCCAGACCGGTTCACACGGCAATTTAGTAACACATCAGACCAGGCTTTCCTCCGAGGAGCAGGCCCGGTGCCATTTGGAAAGTCTGCCCCCTCAGTTTTCATTTTATTGTGACTGTAGGTTGCAGATTATTACTATGAAAACCTGCAAAACCTGTCAGTCAGTCAGTCCGTCACACCTTGTGACACGCTCCATATATGGCTGTCTCCATGAAGATCACGACACTGACCTCATCAAACCCCGGATAGGCAGCCATACATGGAAAATACCTAGATCTGCATACAATGGAGCCGTCCAGCAATTCTACATCTGACCTCAAACCCTTAGATCTCCATGGAGCTGACATATTCTGACATTCCATATGTTGATCCCTCCCCACCCGTCCTTCTTTTCCGATGTCTCCCTTTTTAATGATACCTGTCCATTCAAACTGTAGACGGGCCTGCCCCAAAGTTATTAGTGCAGCCGCGCCCGGCAGCCAGCGAAAACTAGAGTTCTCAACAGGCCCAAAGATTAAGGCATACCTGCGCCCTACTTGGGCAGGCCAGCCCAGACATTTTACGCCCAATCCAGCCCGAAAACGTCTTGTTTGTCTTGTATTGACCTGTAGGCTATTTTAGTTTAACTGTACCCTTTCTACAAACTGTGAATACAATAATGAAATCAATCAATCAATCAATCAATCAATCAATCAATCAATCAATCAATCAATCAATCAATCAATCAATCAATCAATCAATCAATCAATCAATCAATATTATGTTGAAAGAAGGCCTCCCTCCCTCTTTTAGGCTTGTTAATTGTTTTCCTAGACCTGCTTTACTTGTTTCTCCCCCGCAGACAGTCAGACCTGGCCACTCCTCTCGGTAGCAGACAGTCCTCTCTGCTCTCTCGTCAGTATTCGTCAGTCAGTGAAATCGTCGCCACTTCGACATTCTCTCACAATGGCGAGAACATAACGGACACAAATGCAATGGGGGACGGCGCGCACGCACGCACGCACGCACACACATACACTGGAGTGGAGCAGCAGCGGCTATAGTATAAATGTGACCGAACGCCTTTGATTTCACTCGGTGACTGAATGTCGGAGGAACAGAAGAATGTTAGCTTGACGGTTCGAGCCTGCAAGGATCGAGCCCTCCTCCTCCTCCTCCGCGGATTAGAGGAGCTGTGTTCAGGTGGCTACAGACAGCCCGCTAGGCTAGAGGGACTGTGTGTGTGTGTGTTTATGGAGGCTGCTGTGATGCTACGTATGCATCTGGAAGTGGAAGAAGAAGCAGCCGATCGGAGGAGAAAAACGCGTTCCTCCTAAAATATAAAACCATGCGAGAAAGAAGAGAAGTGTGTGTGTTGTGAGGCCGGCGTGTTTCTTCATTTGGACTGACTGAGGGACACGAGAAGAACACGTTATTTGATGTCTTTTTGTAATCCACCAAAACCAAAGACTCATTCTAACGGCTTATAAGGGCGAGACAGAGAGACACACACAACGGAACGGATCTGGATTTTAACTTATTTTGGCTCATAGTCATACCAGTGTGTATACAGTGCATTTAACTAGTTATCTTGGCCAGAGCACACACACCAGTGTGTACTGAACTAGTTCTTTTCTCCAGAGGACCAGTTATCTCCTCCAGAGGACAGATCATTATTGCGTTGAACTAGTCCTCTCCTCCAGAGGACAGATCATTATCGCATTGAACTAGTCCTCTCCTCCAGACAACAGATCATTATTGCGTTGAACTAGTCGCTCTCCTCCAGACAACAGATCATTGTATTGTGTATAGTATTGTAGCCAATGGGCATGGCAGGTCGCAGCCGCAGAGCTTGGTTCAGCGTCTTGCTCGGCCTGGTCCTGGGCTTCACGCTGGCCTCCAGGCTCATCCTGCCCAAGGCGAGCGAGCTCAAGAAGGCTGGCCAGAAACGCAAAGCCAACAGTCCGGGGGGCCCCGGCGGGGCTGGGGCCGGCGGCGGTGGTGGTGGTCCGGGGGGCTGCGGGCTGAACCCGGGGGGAGGAGGGGGTCCGCGGACCATGAAGGACCACCTCCTGTCGTGGCCCCCGCAGGACGGCTCGCCGGCCGCCGACAAGGGGAGCCCCGTGGTCCGCTCCAAGAACTTCCTGTTCGTCGGGGTCATGACCGCCCAGAAGTACCTGAACAACCGAGCCGTGGCCGCGCACAGGTACGTGTGTGTGTGTGTGTGTGTGTGTGTGTGTGTGTGTGTGTGTGCGCTTGTGTGTCTGGGTCTGAGTTTAACTCAAACTCTCATTTACATAACATATTGAATGCAAGGTTCCAGCTTATGACGTGTGTGTGTGTGTGTGTGTGTGTGTGTGTGTGTGTGTGCGCGCGTGCGTCATTCCTTCATGACAGTGAAGGAATGCTGCTTTTTCTTTCCTCTATAAATCTCAGTCTAGCTTTTGTGTACACGTCAGTTGCTCCTATAGCTCCCTGTGTGTGTGTGTAACTGTAATTTCAGCCCTGCTCGTTATATATAATATACCGCTGCTCTCTAATTTTCTGCTGGCTTTGTTGGAAATTGCGTTAAAGAAGCAATCGTCCAGTCAGTCAGACTGACTAACTGTAACTGTATCCACATTCCACTGGCAACACTTTGGTTGAGACAAGCAGCAACATTGTATCAATCACAGCATGCTTTGGGTACTAACAACACTTCTGATACAATCAATGCAGCCAACCAGATATCAGCCCATCAAACCCATCTCTGAAAGACACCCTACCCTGGGGGGAGCGTACCTATGTTCCTGGGTCCCATCTCTAAAAGACCACCCTGCCCTGGGTCTGGCTGGGACCCTGGCCCCTTACATTGAAAACCTATTTACAACAATGTAGCCTACCATACCATATCACATGATCTGATACAATGTAGCCAACCATAGATGCCTATAGCACCTTTCGGGACGGGTAACTGAGGGTACCTAAAGGGGCTACATAGATAACATACCACATCTGATACAATGTAGTGCCCAGACCGAATTGTCAAAGAACCAGGGAGATTGTGATTAAAATGTAATCAATCAATGCAATTGCCATGTAGCCCTAGGGGTGACCACTTTTATTTTGACTTTAAAAATGACCAGTTAAACAAGATCTACCCACCGAAACAAAATATTATGCTGAAGAATGAAGATACATGAGGGGGGCTTTGGAATAGCGGCAATGGTGTTACAATTAATAATTGTATTATTTTCAATCACAGGGTACAGAAAGAAATCTCTGCAACAGTGCAGTAACAATGAAAGCAGAAATAAAGGAAAAACAGAATGCAATGGTGTTACATAATATAAGACAAACACACCTGGAATGGGAAATGGAGGAGTGGAATAGGGAGGGTTTTTTAGTATTTCATTTGTAATGCTTATCAATGATGTCAATCAAAATTCAAGTGGCAGAACAGAAGCCACAATAGTTTTTTTTTCTTTTAGTATATATTTTAATTAATCCATTCTGACCGGGCACCCATTTTGGTGTTGGCATCATGTCGTGCTTTAGCTATTGAAAAATAGCAGATCTACAAGCTCATATCGCGCCACCGAGTGGCGCGATACGAGCTTGTAGGTCTGCTATTTTTTGAAAAATCGAAGAACGACTGACATTTTTAGAATCTGATCTCAGGTCAGAATGGGTTCATCAGACCAGTGTGTGACTGTGTGTCCAGTGGAAACCTCGTATGAATCTGATCTCAGGTCAGAATGGTTAAAGGCATGTACATGCGATCTATACCTGCACAGCCTTTATGATCTACTGGTAGATTTTGATCTACCTTTTGAGCGCCCCTGATGTAACCCTACAACAAAGGTACGACCATGATGGCAACGGTACAAAAACTGGTATATATACTATAATATATATATAATATATATATATACAGTTACAGTATATAATATGAATCATATTGGGTTTTCGGCCAACTGTTTCTTATATTCAGTATTCGGTTTCGACGAAGAATTTACTATTCGGTGCATCCCTAGTCAAAGCAAAAGTGGAACAACAATCAATCTCTCAGGTGGGAATGGCCCCTACGACACACAGAAGAGACAGGAGACACAGAGGGAGACAGCTGTCTCTCAGGTGGGAATGGCCCCTACGGCACACAGAAGAGACAGGAGACACAGAGGGAGACAGCTGTCTCTCAGGTGGGAATGGCCCCTACGGCACACAGAAGAGACAGGAGACACAGAGGACACAGCTGTCTCTCAGGTGGGAATGGCCCGTAAGACACACAGAAGAGACAGGAGACACAGAGGGAGACAGCTGTCTCTCAGGTGGGAATGGCCCCTACGGCACACAGAAGAGACAGGAGACACAGAGGACACAGCCCTCAGTAGTCTTTAGACACACGCTAGTCTGCCTGCCGACAGCCCATGGCTCTTGTATTGGGGAATGGGGATGCGTTTTAGAGTCTTGACAAATTATAGTGTTGACTGTCAACAAGACAAAAGAACCTGTGTTTTTGTAGCGGGTACATATATATCGCCCTGAACATTTAGTGAAAAGATTCCTCAGGCTGTTTATTATATCCTGCACGGCTTCCACATCTTAACTGCCTCATTGCTTATCTGAGAAAATAACAACACCCTTGGGGCATGTATATTGTTTTTAAACAGACAACAGTGCGTCGTCATTTAACAACATAATGCGATCCGCTGTGTGTATAAATATGACGCGGAAATAGAACCCCAGGTTGATGTTGTTGTTGACGTGTCGGTGCAGTCGACATCGTTCAAGTTCCATTTGTGTAAATCTGAGCCCGTGATGGGAAAACTCAGTTAAAAACGGCCATATATAGCCTCCAGTTATCTCCTTGGAAATGTATGAAGAACCCTTTGATTAAGTGTTTGGACCGTGGCGGCCTTAAGCCACTCGGCTGCCATGGCAGACGGCTCTATTGATCTCTGTGTTTACTGCTTCGTGACTTCACGTCTCCTCCCGTCTCTGGTGTGTGCCTTTCATTGACTTTAGCCCCAGGCTCTGGACTGACACAGTCCACACAGTAGTAGGCCTCTGTCATTGACTTTAGCCCCTGACACAGTCCGCAGTAGTAGGCCTCTGCCTCCTCCTATAGATCAGGGGTTATCCCAACCACTACTAGTACCACTGGTGGTACTTAGTTGAGCCCCCCTCTGGTGGAGAGGAGTCTCCCCAAAAAGGAGAAAAAAAGACAAAAGTGGAATGAAATATTTATATTACTACAGGTAGTTCTTCTGGCCAAAGCTCTCCAGCCGTGCTGGAATGAGCATGACAGCACACCCATTCTGACCTGAGATCAGATTCATACGAGGTTTTCCACTGGACACACACTGGTCTGATGAACCCATTCTGACCTGAGATCAGATTCTAAAAATGTCAGTCGTTTTTCAAAAATAGCAGACCTACAAGCTCGTATCGCGCCACTCGGTGGCGCGATATGAGCTTGTAGATCTGCTATTTTTAAATAGCTAAAGCATAACATGATGCCGACACCAAAATGGGTGCCCGTTCAGAATGGGTTAATAGAAGTTTCATTTTATAGAATAGAAGAGTTTTGTCGGAGCAGCAGCATTATTGGTTTAGGAATGGAACAAAAAAGGGCAGGTATATACGCTTCTGTATTTTAACATCAGTTATTATGGTGGTACTTGGGAGAGCCAAATATCTTCTGAGGTCGTACTTCAGTGTGAAAAGGTTGGGAACCAATGCTATAGAATAGAATGACTGACTGGTTCGTAAAGTGGGGTCCGGGGACCCCCAGGGGTCCTTGAGGGAGTTCCAGGGGGTCCCCCCAGATAAATGATGGGTTGGAACCAAATGGACCCTTTTGTCTGTAACTCTTGAGATTGTCCAAGTGGAACCATACACTCTCAGAGTTAAATTAACATTGATTTTACGATATAAATTGGGAGTCCCAGAGATATAAATTGGGAAATGTCCTTGACATGAAAATGTTTGGGAACCACTGCTATAGATGACTGGTTCCCAAACTGTGGGTCGGGACCCATTTGGGTCGCAGACACATTGGTATGGGTCCCTTTATTTTTTTATTTGCTATATTTATTTTCTTATGATTATTTTAGAACATTTTCAAAAAGCATTCCCCAAAACAAGCAATAAATAAATCATGAATTAAAAACCAAAATTCAGTGATTATCAATATCATCATTTCATGATGAAATTAATGGAAAAAATAAATTTAAAAAAATGAAATTCCATAAATTTGAAAATGAAATATTTAAGAAGTAGTGAAAATAGCCGATCTAGGTTATGTAGGATGTTCGGGAACCACTGCTATAGATGACTTGGTCATTTGTATGTGTCTGTGAATGAACAGTCATTTGTGCGTGTCTGTGAATGTACAGTCATGTGTGTGTCTGTGAATGTACAGCCATGTGTGTGTGTCTGTGAATGTACAGTCATGTGTGTGTCTGTGAATGTACAGTCATTTGTGTGTGTCTGTGAATGTACAGTCATTTGTGTGTGTCTGTGAATGTACAGTCATGTGTGTGTCTGTGAATGTACAGTAATTTGTGTGTGTCTGTGAATGTACAGTCATTTGTGTGTGTCTGTGAATGTACAGTCATGTGTGTGTCTGTGAATGTACAGCCATTTGTGTGTTTGTGAATGTACAGTAATTTGTGTGTGTCTGTGAATGTACAGTCATTTGTGTGTGTCTGTGAATGTACAGTCATGTGCGTGTCTGTGAATGTACAGTAACTTGTGCGTGTCTGTGAATGTACAGTCATGTGTGTGTGTGTGTGTGTGTGTGTGTGTGTGTGTCAATGTACAGTCATGTGTGTGTGTGTGTGTGTGTGTGTGTGTCTGTGAATGTAGAGTCATTTGTGTGTGTCTGTGAATGTACAGTCATTTGTGTGTGTCTGTGAATGTACAGTCATGTGTGTGTGTGTGTGTGTGTCTGTTAATGTACAGTCAATTTGTGTGTGTTTGTGAATGTACAGTCATGTGTGTGTGTCTGTGAATGTACAGTCATTTGTGTGTGTCTGTGAATGTACAGTCATTTGTGTGTGTCTGTGAATGTACAGTCATGTGTGTGTGTCTGTGAATGTACAGTCATTTGTGTGTGTCTGTGAATGTACAGTCATTTGTGTGTGTCTGTGAATGTACAGTCATTTGTGTGTGTCTGTGAATGTACAGTCATTTGTGTGTGTCTGTGAATGTACAGTCATGTGTGTGTTTGTGAATGTACAGCCATGTGTGTGTGTCTGTGAATGTACAGTCATTTGTGTGTGTCTGTGAATGTACAGTCATTTGTGTGTGTCTGTGAATGTACAGTCATTTCATAATTAATGATTATCTTGAAATGTGTGACCGACTGTCCTAAAACATGCAGTGAATGTTAATTTTAATGGATCTGGAGGAGACCCAAATAGTGCTGTTTTGTCACACTTTAGCCGAGTCACGAGGAACATAATCTGCCTTTTTTGGGGGGGGGGGAAGAACAACATGCATGTGTGTTAGTGTACATCTGCAAAAGCATCTCGCTGTGAGCGTGAATTACAGTTACATATCAAGTACAGTTTCATTTCATCTCCCCCTTAGTGTACAGATCTTTAACATATTTATTGAAATATATTATATCTTGTCAATGTGTACACACACACACACACACACACACACACACGCAGACATACTGCCCAGAGTAATTATTATCCGATGTTTGCTGGCTTACAGATGCTAATCACTTCAGTTATGACACTTGCTTTAGTGTTGCTGTAGTGCTGTAGTGTTAACATGAGCACCGATTAAACAACACCATGTGTGTGTGTGTGTGTGTGTGTGTGTGTGTGTGTGCGGTGCGCGTGTGTTTGTGTGTGAAATGTGTTGACAGACAGTTTTATAGTTCTATATAAAATAGTTAACTCTCCTTTGGGGAAATATAAGGCACAAATAAATAAATAAATTCTGAATAATGCTTGAGAGTGAGACCAATAGATGAGTCCCATATTACGGTCCCAGTCCCATGGCTTAAAGTTATCAGCTAAAACCACAATTATTAATTAATCGTCTAATAGCAATTATTTGAGATCATCTCGAGTCACATTGCATCATTATTATATAAATGTTATACAGGGTATATAAAGCTAAAACCAAATAGCAGCATTTCTTTGTTGTTCTGAAAGGGGGGGCGGGACTGCGACGCTCTATAGTGTATACAGTGTATATATATGCATATTCCACTGTTAGGTTCTTAGCTTATGTATTACTCATGATGACTATTTCTATGTACTTGATGTACTATCATGTGTTGTCCTTGCTTTACTGTAAATCGCTCTGGATTGAGAGCGTCTGCTTAAATCCCTAACATTGTAACTCGTATCTAACTTTCATCCCTGTCGTGCCTCTCACTATAGGACGTGGGCACAGGACATCCCGGGGCGCGTGGAGTTCTTCTCCAGCGAGGGCTCGGACACGTCCATCCCCATCCCCATCGTGGCGCTGCGCAACGTGGACGACTCCTACCCGCCGCAGAAGAAGTCGTTCATGATGCTCAAGTACATGCACGACCACTACCTGGACGGCTACGAGTGGTTCATGCGCGCCGACGACGACGTCTACATCAAGAGCGACCGCCTGGAGGCCTTCCTGCGCAGCCTCAACAGCAGCGAGGCCATCTTCCTGGGCCAGACGGGCATGGGCGCCCGCGACGAGCTGGGCAAGCTGGCGCTGGAGCCCGGCGAGAACTTCTGCATGGGCGGCCCCGGCGTGATCATGTCGCGCGAGGTGCTCCGCCGCATGGTGCCGCACATCGGGGAGTGCCTCCGGGAGATGTACACCACGCACGAGGACGTGGAGGTGGGCCGCTGCGTCCGGAGGTTCGCCGGGGTGCAGTGTGTCTGGAGCTACGAGGTAAGAGACGCAAACGCACGCACGCCGTGACCCTAGCCCCCCCTTCAACAAAGATGGCAAAAGCAAACATTCTTTGTTGTGTACTTTATACATACAAATGTATGGTCCGTGAACGGTCCAGAAACCTATCCCGGGGTCCAGTGTGTCTGGTCCTACGGGGTAAGAGACGGCAGAAGGGTGACGTCAGCCCTCAACGTCTTCTGTAAGAAATCTGGGGAGGGGAATCCCCCGCCAAGGCTTCCCCTCCCCTCCTCATCCCCATCCCCTCCCCTACTGGGCGGGGCTTTTCTTACCACTCCCCTACTGGGCGGGGCTTTTCTTACCACTCCCCTACTGGGCGGGGCTTTTCTTACCCCTCCCCTACTGGGCGGGGCTTTTCTTACCCCTCCCCTACTGGGCGGGGCTTTTCTAACCACTCCCCTACTGGGCGGGGCTTTTCTTACCACTCCCCTACTGGGCGGGGCTTTTCTTTCTCTTTGCATGGGTGGGCGTTGTCATAATCTACTAGAGCCAGCTCGTAGCATGGCTCGTTAGTCGGTAGAGTTTCAATCCATACCTCCCCATGGGTTCAAATCCTGCTTAACCGCTAACATCTTTTAAAGTAAAGCTTTTAGACCATGGCCGGTTAAGACTGATATGACAGAGTCCAACATACATGGCAGGTTAAGACTGAGGTTAGGCGCCACTTAGGTGTGCTTATCAATCACCTCAGTGAATGGTAAGCATATTGAATTGATAAGTGATTGATATCAAGTACTCAGTACTCAACTGAAGAAATTCTCAATCGAAAATTCTCAGTTGACAAATTGGCTTTTTTTTAAATCTCATCATCAAATTTGAGTTTTCTACACGCAATTATGCAGCAGAAGGACACTCTCTGGTACATG
>NC_139699.1:63084137-63426637 GCF_964188405.1 Protomyctophum parallelum
TGATACACATCCTTCATGCCGAAAAACCTTCGTGTTCACGGTTTCGGAAGTCATGCTATAGTCCATCGTCTCGGAGCGCATGCCATTTTTCCCGATTTAGGAGGATTTGAAAAAAAGTAGCATGCCAAAGTTTGTGCTATTGCCATAGAGAATGTATTGGGCGTTTAAATAACTCAGAAACTACAAAACATTTCAAAGTAAAACGTTCCAGCATGTGTCTCCACAGTAAGCTGAATAATAAAAAGTGTGAATGGAGTTTCTAGGTGAAAGTGATTTTTGACGTGCCAATGTCTGCCATTGAGCCCCATTGTACATTTGAAAGCACTATATTTCTAAAACTATGAAACATTTCAAAGATTCCTTTTCAGGCAAACATGTCCATCGTAAGATGAACCTAAGTAGGCTAGAATGGGGTTGCTAGGTGTAAGTATGTAGGAATAGTAGCATGCCAAAGTTTGTGCTATTGCCATAGAGAATGCATTGGGCGTTTACGTTAAATAACTCATAAACTACAAAACATAAAAATAAAAAAAAGTTCCAGCATGTGTCTCCACAGTAAGCTGAATAATAAAAAGTGTGAATGGAGTTTCTAGGTGAAAGTGACTTTTGACGTGCCTATAGAGCTGCCATTGAGCCCTATGTTAAATGTCTCAAATTTGAAAGCACTATATTTCTAAAACTATGAAACATTTCAAAGATTCCTTTTCAGGCAAACATGTCCACCATAAGATGAACCTAAGTAGGCTAGAATGGGGTTGCTAGGTGTAAGTATGTAGGACTAGTAGCATGCCAAAGTTTGTGCTATTGCCATAGAGAATGCATTGGGCGTTTACGTTAAATAACTCATAAACTACAAAACATAAAAATAAAAAAAAGTTCCAGCATGTGTCTCCACAGTAAGCTGAATAATAAAAAGTGTGAATGGAGTTTCTAGGTGAAAGTGACTTTTGACGTGCCTATAGAGCTGCCATTGAGCCCTATGTTAAATGTCTCAAATTTGAAAGCACTATATTTCTAAAACTATGAAACATTTCAAAGATTCCTTTTCAGGCAAACATGTCCACCATAAGATGAACCTAAGTAGGCTAGAATGGGGTTGCTAGGTGTAAGTATGTAGGACTAGTAGCATGCCAAAGTTTGTGCTATTGCCATAGAGAATGCATTGGGCGTTTACGTTAAATAACTCATAAACTACAAAACATAAAAATAAAAAAAAGTTCCAGCATGTGTCTCCACAGTAAGCTGAATAATAAAAAGTGTGAATGGAGTTTCTAGGTGAAAGTGACTTTTGACGTGCCTATAGAGCTGCCATTGAGCCCTATGTTAAATGTCTCAAATTTGAAAGCACTATATTTCTAAAACTATGAAACATTTCAAAGATTCCTTTTCAGGCAAACATGTCCACCGTAAGATGAACCTAAGTAGGCTAGAATGGGGTTGCTAGGTGTAAGTATGTAGGACTAGTAGCATGCCAAAGTTTGTGCTATTGCCATAGAGAATGCATTGGGCGTTTACGTTAAATAACTCATAAACTACAAAACATAAAAATAAAAAAAAGTTCCAGCATGTGTCTCCACAGTAAGCTGAATAATAAAAAGTGTGAATGGAGTTTCTAGGTGAAAGTGACTTTTGACGTGCCTATAGAGCTGCCATTGAGCCCTATGTTAAATGTCTCAAATTTGAAAGCACTATATTTCTAAAACTATGAAACACTTCAAAGATTCCTTTTCAGGCAAACATGTCCACCGTAAGATGAACCTAAGTAGGCTAGAATGGGGTTGCTAGGTGTAAGTATGTAGGACTAGTAGCATGCCAAAGTTTGTGCTATTGCCATAGAGAATGCATTGGGCGTTTACGTTAAATAACTCATAAACTACAAAACATAAAAATAAAAAAAAGTTCCAGCATGTGTCTCCACAGTAAGCTGAATAATAAAAAGTGTGAATGGAGTTTCTAGGTGAAAGTGACTTTTGACGTGCCTATAGAGCTGCCATTGAGCCCTATGTTAAATGTCTCAAATTTGAAAGCACTATATTTCTAAAACTATGAAACATTTCAAAGATTCCTTTTCAGGCAAACATGTCCACCGTAAGATGAACCTAAGTAGGCTAGAATGGGGTTGCTAGGTGTAAGTATGTAGGACTAGTAGCATGCCAAAGTTTGTGCTATTGCCATAGAGAATGCATTGGGCGTTTACGTTAAATAACTCATAAACTACAAAACATAAAAATAAAAAAAAGTTCCAGCATGTGTCTCCACAGTAAGCTGAATAATAAAAAGTGTGAATGGAGTTTCTAGGTGAAAGTGACTTTTGACGTGCCTATAGAGCTGCCATTGAGCCCTATGTTAAATGTCTCAAATTTGAAAGCACTATATTTCTAAAACTATGAAACATTTCAAAGATTCCTTTTCAGGCAAACATGTCCACCGTAAAATGAACCTAAGTAGGCTAGAATGGGGTTGCTAGGTGTAAGTATGTAGGACTAGTAGCATGCCAAAGTTTGTGCTATTGCCATAGAGAATGCATTGGGCGTTTACGTTAAATAACTCATAAACTACAAAACATAAAAATAAAAAAAAGTTCCAGCATGTGTCTCCACAGTAAGCTGAATAATAAAAAGTGTGAATGGAGTTTCTAGGTGAAAGTGACTTTTGACGTGCCTATAGAGCTGCCATTGAGCCCTATGTTAAATGTCTCAAATTTGAAAGCACTATATTTCTAAAACTATGAAACATTTCAAAGATTCCTTTTCAGGCAAACATGTCCACCGTAAGATGAACCTAAGTAGGCTAGAATGGGGTTGCTAGGTGTAAGTATGTAGGACTAGTAGCATGCCAAAGTTTGTGCTATTGCCATAGAGAATGCATTGGGCGTTTACGTTAAATAACTCATAAACTACAAAACATAAAAATAAAAAAAAGTTCCAGCATGTGTCTCCACAGTAAGCTGAATAATAAAAAGTGTGAATGGAGTTTCTAGGTGAAAGTGACTTTTGACGTGCCTATAGAGCTGCCATTGAGCCCTATGTTAAATGTCTCAAATTTGAAAGCACTATATTTCTAAAACTATGAAACATTTCAAAGATTCCTTTTCAGGCAAACATGTCCACCGTAAGATGAACCTAAGTAGGCTAGAATGGGGTTGCTAGGTGTAAGTATGTAGGACTAGTAGCATGCCAAAGTTTGTGCTATTGCCATAGAGAATGCATTGGGCGTTTACGTTAAATAACTCATAAACTACAAAACATAAAAATAAAAAAAAGTTCCAGCATGTGTCTCCACAGTAAGCTGAATAATAAAAAGTGTGAATGGAGTTTCTAGGTGAAAGTGACTTTTGACGTGCCTATAGAGCTGCCATTGAGCCCTATGTTAAATGTCTCAAATTTGAAAGCACTATATTTCTAAAACTATGAAACATTTCAAAGATTCCTTTTCAGGCAAACATGTCCACCGTAAGATGAACCTAAGTAGGCTAGAATGGGGTTGCTAGGTGTAAGTATGTAGGACTAGTAGCATGCCAAAGTTTGTGCTATTGCCATAGAGAATGCATTGGGCGTTTACGTTAAATAACTCATAAACTACAAAACATAAAAATAAAAAAAAGTTCCAGCATGTGTCTCCACAGTAATCTGAATAATAAAAAGTGTGAATGGAGTTTCTAGGTGAAAGTGACTTTTGACGTGCCTATAGAGCTGCCATTGAGCCCTATGTTAAATGTCTCAAATTTGAAAGCACTATATTTCTAAAACTATGAAACATTTCAAAGATTCCTTTTCAGGCAAACATGTCCACCGTAAGATGAACCTAAGTAGGCTAGAATGGGGTTGCTAGGTGTAAGTATGTAGGACTAGTAGCATGCCAAAGTTTGTGCTATTGCCATAGAGAATGCATTGGGCGTTTACGTTAAATAACTCATAAACTACAAAACATAAAAATAAAAAAAAGTTCCAGCATGTGTCTCCACAGTAAGCTGAATAATAAAAAGTGTGAATGGAGTTTCTAGGTGAAAGTGACTTTTGACGTGCCTATAGAGCTGCCATTGAGCCCTATGTTAAATGTCTCAAATTTGAAAGCACTATATTTCTAAAACTATGAAACACTTCAAAGATTCCTTTTCAGGCAAACATGTCCACCGTAAGATGAACCTAAGTAGGCTAGAATGGGGTTGCTAGGTGTAAGTATGTAGGACTAGTAGCATGCCAAAGTTTGTGCTATTGCCATAGAGAATGCATTGGGCGTTTACGTTAAATAACTCATAAACTACAAAACATAAAAATAAAAAAAAGTTCCAGCATGTGTCTCCACAGTAAGCTGAATAATAAAAAGTGTGAATGGAGTTTCTAGGTGAAAGTGACTTTTGACGTGCCTATAGAGCTGCCATTGAGCCCTATGTTAAATGTCTCAAATTTGAAAGCACTATATTTCTAAAACTATGAAACACTTCAAAGATTCCTTTTCAGGCAAACATGTCCACCGTAAGATGAACCTAAGTAGGCTAGAATGGGGTTGCTAGGTGTAAGTATGTAGGACTAGTAGCATGCCAAAGTTTGTGCTATTGCCATAGAGAATGCATTGGGCGTTTACGTTAAATAACTCATAAACTACAAAACATGAAAATAAAAAAAAGTTCCAGCATGTGTCTCCACAGTAAGCTGAATAATAAAAAGTGTGAATGGAGTTTCTAGGTGAAAGTGACTTTTGACGTGCCTATAGAGCTGCCATTGAGCCCTATGTTAAATGTCTCAAATTTGAAAGCACTATATTTCTAAAACTATGAAACATTTCAAAGATTCCTTTTCAGGCAAACATGTCCACCGTAAGATGAACCTAAGTAGGCTAGAATGGGGTTGCTAGGTGTAAGTATGTAGGACTAGTAGCATGCCAAAGTTTGTGCTATTGCCATAGAGAATGCATTGGGCGTTTACGTTAAATAACTCATAAACTACAAAACATAAAAATAAAAAAAAGTTCCAGCATGTGTCTCCACAGTAAGCTGAATAATAAAAAGTGTGAATGGAGTTTCTAGGTGAAAGTGACTTTTGACGTGCCTATAGAGCTGCCATTGAGCCCTATGTTAAATGTCTCAAATTTGAAAGCACTATATTTCTAAAACTATGAAACATTTCAAAGATTCCTTTTCAGGCAAACATGTCCACCGTAAGATGAACCTAAGTAGGCTAGAATGGGGTTGCTAGGTGTAAGTATGTAGGACTAGTAGCATGCCAAAGTTTGTGCTATTGCCATAGAGAATGCATTGGGCGTTTAAGTTAAATAACTCATAAACTACACAACATAAAAATAAAAAAAAGTTCCAGCATGTGTCTCCACAGTAAGCTGAATAATAAAAAGTGTGAATGGAGTTTCTAGGTGAAAGTGACTTTTGACGTGCCTATAGAGCTGCCATTGAGCCCTATGTTAAATGTCTCAAATTTGAAAGCACTATATTTCTAAAACTATGAAACACTTCAAAGATTCCTTTTCAGGCAAACATGTCCACCGTAAGATGAACCTAAGTAGGCTAGAATGGGGTTGCTAGGTGTAAGTATGTAGGACTAGTAGCATGCCAAAGTTTGTGCTATTGCCATAGAGAATGCATTGGGCGTTTACGTTAAATAACTCATAAACTACAAAACATAAAAATAAAAAAAAGTTCCAGCATGTGTCTCCACAGTAAGCTGAATAATAAAAAGTGTGAATGGAGTTTCTAGGTGAAAGTGACTTTTGACGTGCCTATAGAGCTGCCATTGAGCCCTATGTTAAATGTCTCAAATTTGAAAGCACTATATTTCTAAAACTATGAAACACTTCAAAGATTCCTTTTCAGGCAAACATGTCCACCGTAAGATGAACCTAAGTAGGCTAGAATGGGGTTGCTAGGTGTAAGTATGTAGGACTAGTAGCATGCCAAAGTTTGTGCTATTGCCATAGAGAATGCATTGGGCGTTTACGTTAAATAACTCATAAACTACAAAACATGAAAATAAAAAAAAGTTCCAGCATGTGTCTCCACAGTAAGCTGAATAATAAAAAGTGTGAATGGAGTTTCTAGGTGAAAGTGACTTTTGACGTGCCTATAGAGCTGCCATTGAGCCCTATGTTAAATGTCTCAAATTTGAAAGCACTATATTTCTAAAACTATGAAACATTTCAAAGATTCCTTTTCAGGCAAACATGTCCACCGTAAGATGAACCTAAGTAGGCTAGAATGGGGTTGCTAGGTGTAAGTATGTAGGACTAGTAGCATGCCAAAGTTTGTGCTATTGCCATAGAGAATGCATTGGGCGTTTACGTTAAATAACTCATAAACTACAAAACATAAAAATAAAAAAAAGTTCCAGCATGTGTCTCCACAGTAAGCTGAATAATAAAAAGTGTGAATGGAGTTTCTAGGTGAAAGTGACTTTTGACGTGCCTATAGAGCTGCCATTGAGCCCTATGTTAAATGTCTCAAATTTGAAAGCACTATATTTCTAAAACTATGAAACATTTCAAAGATTCCTTTTCAGGCAAACATGTCCACCGTAAGATGAACCTAAGTAGGCTAGAATGGGGTTGCTAGGTGTAAGTATGTAGGACTAGTAGCATGCCAAAGTTTGTGCTATTGCCATAGAGAATGCATTGGGCGTTTAAGTTAAATAACTCATAAACTACACAACATAAAAAAAAAAAAAAGTTCCAGCATGTGTCTCCACAGTAAGCTGAATAATAAAAAGTGTGAATGGAGTTTCTAGGTGAAAGTGACTTTTGACGTGCCTATAGAGCTGCCATTGAGCCCTATGTTAAATGTCTCAAATTTGAAAGCACTATATTTCTAAAACTATGAAACACTTCAAAGATTCCTTTTCAGGCAAACATGTCCACCGTAAGATGAACCTAAGTAGGCTAGAATGGGGTTGCTAGGTGTAAGTATGTAGGACTAGTAGCATGCCAAAGTTTGTGCTATTGCCATAGAGAATGCATTGGGCGTTTACGTTAAATAACTCATAAACTACAAAACATAAAAATAAAAAAAAGTTCCAGCATGTGTCTCCACAGTAAGCTGAATAATAAAAAGTGTGAATGGAGTTTCTAGGTGAAAGTGACTTTTGACGTGCCTATAGAGCTGCCATTGAGCCCTATGTTAAATGTCTCAAATTTGAAAGCACTATATTTCTAAAACTATGAAACACTTCAAAGATTCCTTTTCAGGCAAACATGTCCACCGTAAGATGAACCTAAGTAGGCTAGAATGGGGTTGCTAGGTGTAAGTATGTAGGACTAGTAGCATGCCAAAGTTTGTGCTATTGCCATAGAGAATGCATTGGGCGTTTACGTTAAATAACTCATAAACTACAAAACATGAAAATAAAAAAAAGTTCCAGCATGTGTCTCCACAGTAAGCTGAATAATAAAAAGTGTGAATGGAGTTTCTAGGTGAAAGTGACTTTTGACGTGCCTATAGAGCTGCCATTGAGCCCTATGTTAAATGTCTCAAATTTGAAAGCACTATATTTCTAAAACTATGAAACATTTCAAAGATTCCTTTTCAGGCAAACATGTCCACCGTAAGATGAACCTAAGTAGGCTAGAATGGGGTTGCTAGGTGTAAGTATGTAGGACTAGTAGCATGCCAAAGTTTGTGCTATTGCCATAGAGAATGCATTGGGCGTTTACGTTAAATAACTCATAAACTACAAAACATAAAAATAAAAATAAGTTCCAGCATGTGTCTCCACAGTAAGCTGAATAATAAAAAGTGTGAATGGAGTTTCTAGGTGAAAGTGACTTTTGACGTGCCTATAGAGCTGCCATTGAGCCCTATGTTAAATGTCTCAAATTTGAAAGCACTATATTTCTAAAACTATGAAACATTTCAAAGATTCCTTTTCAGGCAAACATGTCCACCGTAAGATGAACCTAAGTAGGCTAGAATGGGGTTGCTAGGTGTAAGTATGTAGGACTAGTAGCATGCCAAAGTTTGTGCTATTGCCATAGAGAATGCATTGGGCGTTTAAGTTAAATAACTCATAAACTACACAACATAAAAATAAAAAAAAGTTCCAGCATGTGTCTCCACAGTAAGCTGAATAATAAAAAGTGTGAATGGAGTTTCTAGGTGAAAGTGACTTTTGACGTGCCTATAGAGCTGCCATTGAGCCCTATGTTAAATGTCTCAAATTTGAAAGCACTATATTTCTAAAACTATGAAACACTTCAAAGATTCCTTTTCAGGCAAACATGTCCACCGTAAGATGAACCTAAGTAGGCTAGAATGGGGTTGCTAGGTGTAAGTATGTAGGACTAGTAGCATGCCAAAGTTTGTGCTATTGCCATAGAGAATGCATTGGGCGTTTACGTTAAATAACTCATAAACTACAAAACATAAAAATAAAAAAAAGTTCCAGCATGTGTCTCCACAGTAAGCTGAATAATAAAAAGTGTGAATGGAGTTTCTAGGTGAAAGTGACTTTTGACGTGCCTATAGAGCTGCCATTGAGCCCTATGTTAAATGTCTCAAATTTGAAAGCACTATATTTCTAAAACTATGAAACATTTCAAAGATTCCTTTTCAGGCAAACATGTCCACCGTAAGATGAACCTAAGTAGGCTAGAATGGGGTTGCTAGGTGTAAGTATGTAGGACTAGTAGCATGCCAAAGTTTGTGCTATTGCCATAGAGAATGCATTGGGCGTTTACGTTAAATAACTCATAAACTACAAAACATAAAAATAAATAAAAGTTCCAGCATGTGTCTCCACAGTAAGCTGAATAATAAAAAGTGTGAATGGAGTTTCTAGGTGAAAGTGACTTTTGACGTGCCTATAGAGCTGCCATTGAGCCCTATGTTAAATGTCTCAAATTTGAAAGCACTATATTTCTAAAACTATGAAACATTTCAAAGATTCCTTTTCAGGCAAACATGTCCACCGTAAGATGAACCTAAGTAGGCTAGAATGGGGTTGCTAGGTGTAAGTATGTAGGACTAGTAGCATGCCAAAGTTTGTGCTATTGCCATAGAGAATGCATTGGGCGTTTACGTTAAATAACTCATAAACTACAAAACATAAAAATAAAAAAAAGTTCCAGCATGTGTCTCCACAGTAAGCTGAATAATAAAAAGTGTGAATGGAGTTTCTAGGTGAAAGTGACTTTTGACGTGCCTATAGAGCTGCCATTGAGCCCTATGTTAAATGTCTCAAATTTGAAAGCACTATATTTCTAAAACTATGAAACATTTCAAAGATTCCTTTTCAGGCAAACATGTCCACCGTAAGATGAACCTAAGTAGGCTAGAATGGGGTTGCTAGGTGTAAGTATGTAGGACTAGTAGCATGCCAAAGTTTGTGCTATTGCCATAGAGAATGCATTGGGCGTTTAAGTTAAATAACTCATAAACTACACAACATAAAAATAAAAAAAAGTTCCAGCATGTGTCTCCACAGTAAGCTGAATAATAAAAAGTGTGAATGGAGTTTCTAGGTGAAAGTGACTTTTGACGTGCCTATAGAGCTGCCATTGAGCCCTATGTTAAATGTCTCAAATTTGAAAGCACTATATTTCTAAAACTATGAAACACTTCAAAGATTCCTTTTCAGGCAAACATGTCCACCGTAAGATGAACCTAAGTAGGCTAGAATGGGGTTGCTAGGTGTAAGTATGTAGGACTAGTAGCATGCCAAAGTTTGTGCTATTGCCATAGAGAATGCATTGGGCGTTTACGTTAAATAACTCATAAACTACAAAACATAAAAATAAAAAAAAGTTCCAGCATGTGTCTCCACAGTAAGCTGAATAATAAAAAGTGTGAATGGAGTTTCTAGGTGAAAGTGACTTTTGACGTGCCTATAGAGCTGCCATTGAGCCCTATGTTAAATGTCTCAAATTTGAAAGCACTATATTTCTAAAACTATGAAACATTTCAAAGATTCCTTTTCAGGCAAACATGTCCACCGTAAGATGAACCTAAGTAGGCTAGAATGGGGTTGCTAGGTGTAAGTATGTAGGACTAGTAGCATGCCAAAGTTTGTGCTATTGCCATAGAGAATGCATTGGGCGTTTACGTTAAATAACTCATAAACTACAAAACATAAAAATAAATAAAAGTTCCAGCATGTGTCTCCACAGTAAGCTGAATAATAAAAAGTGTGAATGGAGTTTCTAGGTGAAAGTGACTTTTGACGTGCCTATAGAGCTGCCATTGAGCCCTATGTTAAATGTCTCAAATTTGAAAGCACTATATTTCTAAAACTATGAAACATTTCAAAGATTCCTTTTCAGGCAAACATGTCCACCGTAAGATGAACCTAAGTAGGCTAGAATGGGGTTGCTAGGTGTAAGTATGTAGGACTAGTAGCATGCCAAAGTTTGTGCTATTGCCATAGAGAATGCATTGGGCGTTTACGTTAAATAACTCATAAACTACAAAACATAAAAATAAAAAAAAGTTCCAGCATGTGTCTCCACAGTAAGCTGAATAATAAAAAGTGTGAATGGAGTTTCTAGGTGAAAGTGACTTTTGACGTGCCTATAGAGCTGCCATTGAGCCCTATGTTAAATGTCTCAAATTTGAAAGCACTATATTTCTAAAACTATGAAACATTTCAAAGATTCCTTTTCAGGCAAACATGTCCACCGTAAGATGAACCTAAGTAGGCTAGAATGGGGTTGCTAGGTGTAAGTATGTAGGACTAGTAGCATGCCAAAGTTTGTGCTATTGCCATAGAGAATGCATTGGGCGTTTACGTTAAATAACTCATAAACTACAAAACATAAAAATAAATAAAAGTTCCAGCATGTGTCTCCACAGTAAGCTGAATAATAAAAAGTGTGAATGGAGTTTCTAGGTGAAAGTGACTTTTGACGTGCCTATAGAGCTGCCATTGAGCCCTATGTTAAATGTCTCAAATTTGAAAGCACTATATTTCTAAAACTATGAAACATTTCAAAGATTCCTTTTCAGGCAAACATGTCCACCGTAAGATGAACCTAAGTAGGCTAGAATGGGGTTGCTAGGTGTAAGTATGTAGGACTAGTAGCATGCCAAAGTTTGTGCTATTGCCATAGAGAATGCATTGGGCGTTTACGTTAAATAACTCATAAACTACAAAACATAAAAATAAAAAAAAGTTCCAGCATGTGTCTCCACAGTAAGCTGAATAATAAAAAGTGTGAATGGAGTTTCTAGGTGAAAGTGACTTTTGACGTGCCTATAGAGCTGCCATTGAGCCCTATGTTAAATGTCTCAAATTTGAAAGCACTATATTTCTAAAACTATGAAACATTTCAAAGATTCCTTTTCAGGCAAACATGTCCACCGTAAGATGAACCTAAGTAGGCTAGAATGGGGTTGCTAGGTGTAAGTATGTAGGACTAGTAGCATGCCAAAGTTTGTGCTATTGCCATAGAGAATGCATTGGGCGTTTACGTTAAATAACTCATAAACTACAAAACATAAAAATAAAAAAAAGTTCCAGCATGTGTCTCCACAGTAAGCTGAATAATAAAAAGTGTGAATGGAGTTTCTAGGTGAAAGTGACTTTTGACGTGCCTATAGAGCTGCCATTGAGCCCTATGTTAAATGTCTCAAATTTGAAAGCACTATATTTCTAAAACTATGAAACATTTCAAAGATTCCTTTTCAGGCAAACATGTCCACCGTAAGATGAACCTAAGTAGGCTAGAATGGGGTTGCTAGGTGTAAGTATGTAGGACTAGTAGCATGCCAAAGTTTGTGCTATTGCCATAGAGAATGCATTGGGCGTTTACGTTAAATAACTCATAAACTACAAAACATAAAAATAAAAAAAAGTTCCAGCATGTGTCTCCACAGTAAGCTGAATAATAAAAAGTGTGAATGGAGTTTCTAGGTGAAAGTGACTTTTGACGTGCCTATAGAGCTGCCATTGAGCCCTATGTTAAATGTCTCAAATTTGAAAGCACTATATTTCTAAAACTATGAAACATTTCAAAGATTCCTTTTCAGGCAAACATGTCCACCGTAAGATGAACCTAAGTAGGCTAGAATGGGGTTGCTAGGTGTAAGTATGTAGGACTAGTAGCATGCCAAAGTTTGTGCTATTGCCATAGAGAATGCATTGGGCGTTTACGTTAAATAACTCATAAACTACAAAACATAAAAATAAATAAAAGTTCCAGCATGTGTCTCCACAGTAAGCTGAATAATAAAAAGTGTGAATGGAGTTTCTAGGTGAAAGTGACTTTTGACGTGCCTATAGAGCTGCCATTGAGCCCTATGTTAAATGTCTCAAATTTGAAAGCACTATATTTCTAAAACTATGAAACATTTCAAAGATTCCTTTTCAGGCAAACATGTCCACCGTAAGATGAACCTAAGTAGGCTAGAATGGGGTTGCTAGGTGTAAGTATGTAGGACTAGTAGCATGCCAAAGTTTGTGCTATTGCCATAGAGAATGCATTGGGCGTTTACGTTAAATAACTCATAAACTACAAAACATAAAAATAAAAAAAAGTTCCAGCATGTGTCTCCACAGTAAGCTGAATAATAAAAAGTGTGAATGGAGTTTCTAGGTGAAAGTGACTTTTGACGTGCCTATAGAGCTGCCATTGAGCCCTATGTTAAATGTCTCAAATTTGAAAGCACTATATTTCTAAAACTATGAAACATTTCAAAGATTCCTTTTCAGGCAAACATGTCCACCGTAAGATGAACCTAAGTAGGCTAGAATGGGGTTGCTAGGTGTAAGTATGTAGGACTAGTAGCATGCCAAAGTTTGTGCTATTGCCATAGAGAATGCATTGGGCGTTTACGTTAAATAACTCATAAACTACAAAACATAAAAATAAAAAAAAGTTCCAGCATGTGTCTCCACAGTAAGCTGAATAATAAAAAGTGTGAATGGAGTTTCTAGGTGAAAGTGACTTTTGACGTGCCTATAGAGCTGCCATTGAGCCCTATGTTAAATGTCTCAAATTTGAAAGCACTATATTTCTAAAACTATGAAACATTTCAAAGATTCCTTTTCAGGCAAACATGTCCACCGTAAGATGAACCTAAGTAGGCTAGAATGGGGTTGCTAGGTGTAAGTATGTAGGACTAGTAGCATGCCAAAGTTTGTGCTATTGCCATAGAGAATGCATTGGGCGTTTACGTTAAATAACTCATAAACTACAAAACATAAAAATAAAAAAAAGTTCCAGCATGTGTCTCCACAGTAAGCTGAATAATAAAAAGTGTGAATGGAGTTTCTAGGTGAAAGTGACTTTTGACGTGCCTATAGAGCTGCCATTGAGCCCTATGTTAAATGTCTCAAATTTGAAAGCACTATATTTCTAAAACTATGAAACATTTCAAAGATTCCTTTTCAGGCAAACATGTCCACCGTAAGATGAACCTAAGTAGGCTAGAATGGGGTTGCTAGGTGTAAGTATGTAGGACTAGTAGCATGCCAAAGTTTGTGCTATTGCCATAGAGAATGCATTGGGCGTTTACGTTAAATAACTCATAAACTACAAAACATAAAAATAAAAAAAAGTTCCAGCATGTGTCTCCACAGTAAGCTGAATAATAAAAAGTGTGAATGGAGTTTCTAGGTGAAAGTGACTTTTGACGTGCCTATAGAGCTGCCATTGAGCCCTATGTTAAATGTCTCAAATTTGAAAGCACTATATTTCTAAAACTATGAAACACTTCAAAGATTCCTTTTCAGGCAAACATGTCCACCGTAAGATGAACCTAAGTAGGCTAGAATGGGGTTGCTAGGTGTAAGTATGTAGGACTAGTAGCATGCCAAAGTTTGTGCTATTGCCATAGAGAATGCATTGGGCGTTTACGTTAAATAACTCATAAACTACAAAACATAAAAATAAAAAAAAGTTCCAGCATGTGTCTCCACAGTAAGCTGAATAATAAAAAGTGTGAATGGAGTTTCTAGGTGAAAGTGACTTTTGACGTGCCTATAGAGCTGCCATTGAGCCCTATGTTAAATGTCTCAAATTTGAAAGCACTATATTTCTAAAACTATGAAACACTTCAAAGATTCCTTTTCAGGCAAACATGTCCACCGTAAGATGAACCTAAGTAGGCTAGAATGGGGTTGCTAGGTGTAAGTATGTAGGACTAGTAGCATGCCAAAGTTTGTGCTATTGCCATAGAGAATGCATTGGGCGTTTACGTTAAATAACTCATAAACTACAAAACATGAAAATAAAAAAAAGTTCCAGCATGTGTCTCCACAGTAAGCTGAATAATAAAAAGTGTGAATGGAGTTTCTAGGTGAAAGTGACTTTTGACGTGCCTATAGAGCTGCCATTGAGCCCTATGTTAAATGTCTCAAATTTGAAAGCACTATATTTCTAAAACTATGAAACATTTCAAAGATTCCTTTTCAGGCAAACATGTCCACCGTAAGATGAACCTAAGTAGGCTAGAATGGGGTTGCTAGGTGTAAGTATGTAGGACTAGTAGCATGCCAAAGTTTGTGCTATTGCCATAGAGAATGCATTGGGCGTTTACGTTAAATAACTCATAAACTACAAAACATAAAAATAAAAAAAAGTTCCAGCATGTGTCTCCACAGTAAGCTGAATAATAAAAAGTGTGAATGGAGTTTCTAGGTGAAAGTGACTTTTGACGTGCCTATAGAGCTGCCATTGAGCCCTATGTTAAATGTCTCAAATTTGAAAGCACTATATTTCTAAAACTATGAAACATTTCAAAGATTCCTTTTCAGGCAAACATGTCCACCGTAAGATGAACCTAAGTAGGCTAGAATGGGGTTGCTAGGTGTAAGTATGTAGGACTAGTAGCATGCCAAAGTTTGTGCTATTGCCATAGAGAATGCATTGGGCGTTTAAGTTAAATAACTCATAAACTACACAACATAAAAATAAAAAAAAGTTCCAGCATGTGTCTCCACAGTAAGCTGAATAATAAAAAGTGTGAATGGAGTTTCTAGGTGAAAGTGACTTTTGACGTGCCTATAGAGCTGCCATTGAGCCCTATGTTAAATGTCTCAAATTTGAAAGCACTATATTTCTAAAACTATGAAACACTTCAAAGATTCCTTTTCAGGCAAACATGTCCACCGTAAGATGAACCTAAGTAGGCTAGAATGGGGTTGCTAGGTGTAAGTATGTAGGACTAGTAGCATGCCAAAGTTTGTGCTATTGCCATAGAGAATGCATTGGGCGTTTACGTTAAATAACTCATAAACTACAAAACATGAAAATAAAAAAAAGTTCCAGCATGTGTCTCCACAGTAAGCTGAATAATAAAAAGTGTGAATGGAGTTTCTAGGTGAAAGTGACTTTTGACGTGCCTATAGAGCTGCCATTGAGCCCTATGTTAAATGTCTCAAATTTGAAAGCACTATATTTCTAAAACTATGAAACATTTCAAAGATTCCTTTTCAGGCAAACATGTCCACCGTAAGATGAACCTAAGTAGGCTAGAATGGGGTTGCTAGGTGTAAGTATGTAGGACTAGTAGCATGCCAAAGTTTGTGCTATTGCCATAGAGAATGCATTGGGCGTTTACGTTAAATAACTCATAAACTACAAAACATAAAAATAAAAAAAAGTTCCAGCATGTGTCTCCACAGTAAGCTGAATAATAAAAAGTGTGAATGGAGTTTCTAGGTGAAAGTGACTTTTGACGTGCCTATAGAGCTGCCATTGAGCCCTATGTTAAATGTCTCAAATTTGAAAGCACTATATTTCTAAAACTATGAAACATTTCAAAGATTCCTTTTCAGGCAAACATGTCCACCGTAAGATGAACCTAAGTAGGCTAGAATGGGGTTGCTAGGTGTAAGTATGTAGGACTAGTAGCATGCCAAAGTTTGTGCTATTGCCATAGAGAATGCATTGGGCGTTTAAGTTAAATAACTCATAAACTACACAACATAAAAATAAAAAAAAGTTCCAGCATGTGTCTCCACAGTAAGCTGAATAATAAAAAGTGTGAATGGAGTTTCTAGGTGAAAGTGACTTTTGACGTGCCTATAGAGCTGCCATTGAGCCCTATGTTAAATGTCTCAAATTTGAAAGCACTATATTTCTAAAACTATGAAACACTTCAAAGATTCCTTTTCAGGCAAACATGTCCACCGTAAGATGAACCTAAGTAGGCTAGAATGGGGTTGCTAGGTGTAAGTATGTAGGACTAGTAGCATGCCAAAGTTTGTGCTATTGCCATAGAGAATGCATTGGGCGTTTACGTTAAATAACTCATAAACTACAAAACATAAAAATAAAAAAAAGTTCCAGCATGTGTCTCCACAGTAAGCTGAATAATAAAAAGTGTGAATGGAGTTTCTAGGTGAAAGTGACTTTTGACGTGCCTATAGAGCTGCCATTGAGCCCTATGTTAAATGTCTCAAATTTGAAAGCACTATATTTCTAAAACTATGAAACATTTCAAAGATTCCTTTTCAGGCAAACATGTCCACCGTAAGATGAACCTAAGTAGGCTAGAATGGGGTTGCTAGGTGTAAGTATGTAGGACTAGTAGCATGCCAAAGTTTGTGCTATTGCCATAGAGAATGCATTGGGCGTTTACGTTAAATAACTCATAAACTACAAAACATAAAAATAAAAAAAAGTTCCAGCATGTGTCTCCACAGTAAGCTGAATAATAAAAAGTGTGAATGGAGTTTCTAGGTGAAAGTGACTTTTGACGTGCCTATAGAGCTGCCATTGAGCCCTATGTTAAATGTCTCAAATTTGAAAGCACTATATTTCTAAAACTATGAAACACTTCAAAGATTCCTTTTCAGGCAAACATGTCCACCGTAAGATGAACCTAAGTAGGCTAGAATGGGGTTGCTAGGTGTAAGTATGTAGGACTAGTAGCATGCCAAAGTTTGTGCTATTGCCATAGAGAATGCATTGGGCGTTTACGTTAAATAACTCATAAACTACAAAACATAAAAATAAAAAAAAGTTCCAGCATGTGTCTCCACAGTAAGCTGAATAATAAAAAGTGTGAATGGAGTTTCTAGGTGAAAGTGACTTTTGACGTGCCTATAGAGCTGCCATTGAGCCCCATGTTAAATGTCTCAAATTTGAAAGCACTATATTTCTAAAACTATGAAACATTTCAAAGATTCCTTTTCAGGCAAACATGTCCACCGTAAGATGAACCTAAGTAGGCTAGAATGGGGTTGCTAGGTGTAAGTATGTAGGACTAGTAGCATGCCAAAGTTTGTGCTATTGCCATAGAGAATGCATTGGGCGTTTACGTTAAATAACTCATAAACTACAAAACATAAAAATAAAAAAATGTTCCAGCATGTGTCTCCACAGTAAGCTGAATAATAAAAAGTGTGAATGGAGTTTCTAGGTGAAAGTGACTTTTGACGTGCCTATAGAGCTGCCATTGAGCCCCATGTTAAATGTCTCAAATTTGAAAGCACTATATTTCTAAAACTATGAAACATTTCAAAGATTCCTTTTCAGGCAAACATGTCCACCGTAAGATGAACCTAAGTAGGCTAGAATGGGGTTGCTAGGTGTAAGTATGTAGGACTAGTAGCATGCCAAAGTTTGTGCTATTGCCATAGAGAATGCATTGGGCGTTTACGTTAAATAACTCATAAACTACAAAACATAAAAATAAAAAAAAGTTCCAGCATGTGTCTCCACAGTAAGCTGAATAATAAAAAGTGTGAATGGAGTTTCTAGGTGAAAGTGACTTTTGACGTGCCTATAGAGCTGCCATTGAGCCCCATGTTAAATGTCTCAAATTTGAAAGCACTATATTTCTAAAACTATGAAACATTTCAAAGATTCCTTTTCAGGCAAACATGTCCACCGTAAGATGAACCTAAGTAGGCTAGAATGGGGTTGCTAGGTGTAAGTATGTAGGACTAGTAGCATGCCAAAGTTTGTGCTATTGCCATAGAGAATGCATTGGGCGTTTACGTTAAATAACTCATAAACTACAAAACATAAAAAAAAAAAAAAGTTCCAGCATGTGTCTCCACAGTAAGCTGAATAATAAAAAGTGTGAATGGAGTTTATAGGTGAAAGTGACTTTTGACGTGCCTATAGAGCTGCCATTGAGCCCCATGTTAAATGTCTCAAATTTGAAAGCACTATATTTCTAAAACTATGAAACATTTCAAAGATTCCTTTTCAGGCAAACATGTCCACCGTAAGATGAACCTAAGTAGGCTAGAATGGGGTTGCTAGGTGTAAGTATGTAGGACTAGTAGCATGCCAAAGTTTGTGCTATTGCCATAGAGAATGCATTGGGCGTTTACGTTAAATAACTCATAAACTACAAAACATAAAAATAAAAAAAAGTTTCAGCATGTGTCTCCACAGTAAGCTGAATAATAAAAAGTGTGAATGGAGTTTCTAGGTGAAAGTGACTTTTGACGTGCCTATAGAGCTGCCATTGAGCCCCATGTTAAATGTCTCAAATTTGAAAGCACTATATTTCTAAAACTATGAAACATTTCAAAGATTCCTTTTCAGGCAAACATGTCCACCGTAAGATGAACCTAAGTAGGCTAGAATGGGGTTGCTAGGTGTAAGTATGTAGGACTAGTAGCATGCCAAAGTTTGTGCTATTGCCATAGAGAATGCATTGGGCGTTTACGTTAAATAACTCATAAACTACAAAACATAAAAATAAAAAAAAGTTCCAGCATGTGTCTCCACAGTAAGCTGAATAATAAAAAGTGTGAATGGAGTTTCTAGGTGAAAGTGACTTTTGACGTGCCTATAGAGCTGCCATTGAGCCCCATGTTAAATGTCTCAAATTTGAAAGCACTATATTTCTAAAACTATGAAACATTTCAAAGATTCCTTTTCAGGCAAACATGTCCACCGTAAGATGAACCTAAGTAGGCTAGAATGGGGTTGCTAGGTGTAAGTATGTAGGACTAGTAGCATGCCAAAGTTTGTGCTATTGCCATAGAGAATGCATTGGGCGTTTACGTTAAATAACTCATAAACTACAAAACATAAAAATAAAAAAAAGTTCCAGCATGTGTCTCCACAGTAAGCTGAATAATAAAAAGTGTGAATGGAGTTTCTAGGTGAAAGTGACTTTTGACGTGCCTATAGAGCTGCCATTGAGCCCCATGTTAAATGTCTCAAATTTGAAAGCACTATATTTCTAAAACTATGAAACATTTCAAAGATTCCTTTTCAGGCAAACATGTCCACCGTAAGATGAACCTAAGTAGGCTAGAATGGGGTTGCTAGGTGTAAGTATGTAGGACTAGTAGCATGCCAAAGTTTGTGCTATTGCCATAGAGAATGCATTGGGCGTTTACGTTAAATAACTCATAAACTACAAAACATTAAAAAAAAAAAAAGTTCCAGCATGTGTCTCCACAGTAAGCTGAATAATAAAAAGTGTGAATGGAGTTTATAGGTGAAAGTGACTTTTGACGTGCCTATAGAGCTGCCATTGAGCCCCATGTTAAATGTCTCAAATTTGAAAGCACTATATTTCTAAAACTATGAAACATTTCAAAGATTCCTTTTCAGGCAAACATGTCCACCGTAAGATGAACCTAAGTAGGCTAGAATGGGGTTGCTAGGTGTAAGTATGTAGGACTAGTAGCATGCCAAAGTTTGTGCTATTGCCATAGAGAATGCATTGGGCGTTTACGTTAAATAACTCATAAACTACAAAACATAAAAATAAAAAAAAGTTCCAGCATGTGTCTCCACAGTAAGCTGAATAATAAAAAGTGTGAATGGAGTTTCTAGGTGAAAGTGACTTTTGACGTGCCTATAGAGCTGCCATTGAGCCCCATGTTAAATGTCTCAAATTTGAAAGCACTATATTTCTAAAACTATGAAACATTTCAAAGATTCCTTTTCAGGCAAACATGTCCACCGTAAGATGAACCTAAGTAGGCTAGAATGGGGTTGCTAGGTGTAAGTATGTAGGACTAGTAGCATGCCAAAGTTTGTGCTATTGCCATAGAGAATGCATTGGGCGTTTACGTTAAATAACTCATAAACTACAAAACATAAAAATAAAAAAAAGTTCCAGCATGTGTCTCCACAGTAAGCTGAATAATAAAAAGTGTGAATGGAGTTTCTAGGTGAAAGTGACTTTTGACGTGCCTATAGAGCTGCCATTGAGCCCCATGTTAAATGTCTCAAATTTGAAAGCACTATATTTCTAAAACTATGAAACATTTCAAAGATTCCTTTTCAGGCAAACATGTCCACCGTAAGATGAACCTAAGTAGGCTAGAATGGGGTTGCTAGGTGTAAGTATGTAGGACTAGTAGCATGCCAAAGTTTGTGCTATTGCCATAGAGAATGCATTGGGCGTTTACGTTAAATAACTCATAAACTACAAAACATAAAAATAAAAAAAAGTTCCAGCATGTGTCTCCACAGTAAGCTGAATAATAAAAAGTGTGAATGGAGTTTCTAGGTGAAAGTGACTTTTGACGTGCCTATAGAGCTGCCATTGAGCCCCATGTTAAATGTCTCAAATTTGAAAGCACTATATTTCTAAAACTATGAAACATTTCAAAGATTCCTTTTCAGGCAAACATGTCCACCGTAAGATGAACCTAAGTAGGCTAGAATGGGGTTGCTAGGTGTAAGTATGTAGGACTAGTAGCATGCCAAAGTTTGTGCTATTGCCATAGAGAATGCATTGGGCGTTTACGTTAAATAACTCATAAACTACAAAACATAAAAATAAAAAAAAGTTCCAGCATGTGTCTCCACAGTAAGCTGAATAATAAAAAGTGTGAATGGAGTTTCTAGGTGAAAGTGACTTTTGACGTGCCTATAGAGCTGCCATTGAGCCCCATGTTAAATGTCTCAAATTTGAAAGCACTATATTTCTAAAACTATGAAACATTTCAAAGATTCCTTTTCAGGCAAACATGTCCACCGTAAGATGAACCTAAGTAGGCTAGAATGGGGTTGCTAGGTGTAGGTATGTAGGACTAGTAGCATGCCAAAGTTTGTGCTATTGCCATAGAGAATGCATTGGGCGTTTACGTTAAATAACTCATAAACTACAAAACATAAAAATAAAAATAAGTTCCAGCATGTGTCTCCACAGTAAGCTGAATAATAAAAAGTGTGAATGGAGTTTCTAGGTGAAAGTGACTTTTGACGTGCCTATAGAGCTGCCATTGAGCCCCATGTTAAATGTCTCAAATTTGAAAGCACTATATTTCTAAAACTATGAAACATTTCAAAGATTCCTTTTCAGGCAAACATGTCCACCGTAAGATGAACCTAAGTAGGCTAGAATGGGGTTGCTAGGTGTAAGTATGTAGGACTAGTAGCATGCCAAAGTTTGTGCTATTGCCATAGAGAATGCATTGGGCGTTTACGTTAAATAACTCATAAACTACAAAACATAAAAATAAAAAAAAAGTTCCAGCATGTGTCTCCACAGTAAGCTGAATAATAAAAAGTGTGAATGGAGTTTCTAGGTGAAAGTGACTTTTGACGTGCCTATAGAGCTGCCATTGAGCCCCATGTTAAATGTCTCAAATTTGAAAGCACTATATTTCTAAAACTATGAAACATTTCAAAGATTCCTTTTCAGGCAAACATGTCCACCGTAAGATGAACCTAAGTAGGCTAGAATGGGGTTGCTAGGTGTAAGTATGTAGGACTAGTAGCATGCCAAAGTTTGTGCTATTGCCATAGAGAATGCATTGGGCGTTTACGTTAAATAACTCATAAACTACAAAACATAAAAATAAAAAAAAGTTCCAGCATGTGTCTCCACAGTAAGCTGAATAATAAAAAGTGTGAATGGAGTTTCTAGGTGAAAGTGACTTTTGACGTGCCTATAGAGCTGCCATTGAGCCCCATGTTAAATGTCTCAAATTTGAAAGCACTATATTTCTAAAACTATGAAACATTTCAAAGATTCCTTTTCAGGCAAACATGTCCACCGTAAGATGAACCTAAGTAGGCTAGAATGGGGTTGCTAGGTGTAAGTATGTAGGACTAGTAGCATGCCAAAGTTTGTGCTATTGCCATAGAGAATGCATTGGGCGTTTACGTTAAATAACTCATAAACTACAAAACATAAAAATAAAAAAAAGTTCCAGCATGTGTCTCCACAGTAAGCTGAATAATAAAAAGTGTGAATGGAGTTTCTAGGTGAAAGTGACTTTTGACGTGCCTATAGAGCTGCCATTGAGCCCCATGTTAAATGTCTCAAATTTGAAAGCACTATATTTCTAAAACTATGAAACATTTCAAAGATTCCTTTTCAGGCAAACATGTCCACCGTAAGATGAACCTAAGTAGGCTAGAATGGGGTTGCTAGGTGTAAGTATGTAGGACTAGTAGCATGCCAAAGTTTGTGCTATTGCCATAGAGAATGCATTGGGCGTTTACGTTAAATAACTCATAAACTACAAAACATAAAAATAAAAAAAAGTTCCAGCATGTGTCTCCACAGTAAGCTGAATAATAAAAAGTGTGAATGGAGTTTCTAGGTGAAAGTGACTTTTGACGTGCCTATAGAGCTGCCATTGAGCCCCATGTTAAATGTCTCAAATTTGAAAGCACTATATTTCTAAAACTATGAAACATTTCAAAGATTCCTTTTCAGGCAAACATGTCCACCGTAAGATGAATCTAAGTAGGCTAGAATGGGGTTGCTAGGTGTAGGTATGTAGGACTAGTAGCATGCCAAAGTTTGTGCTATTGCCATAGAGAATGCATTGGGCGTTTACGTTAAATAACTCATAAACTACAAAACATAAAAATAAAAATAAGTTCCAGCATGTGTCTCCACAGTAAGCTGAATAATAAAAAGTGTGAATGGAGTTTCTAGGTGAAAGTGACTTTTGACGTGCCTATAGAGCTGCCATTGAGCCCCATGTTAAATGTCTCAAATTTGAAAGCACTATATTTCTAAAACTATGAAACATTTCAAAGATTCCTTTTCAGGCAAACATGTCCACCGTAAGATGAACCTAAGTAGGCTAGAATGGGGTTGCTAGGTGTAAGTATGTAGGACTAGTAGCATGCCAAAGTTTGTGCTATTGCCATAGAGAATGCATTGGGCGTTTACGTTAAATAACTCATAAACTACAAAACATAAAAATAAAAAAAAGTTCCAGCATGTGTCTCCACAGTAAGCTGAATAATAAAAAGTGTGAATGGAGTTTCTAGGTGAAAGTGACTTTTGACGTGCCTATAGAGCTGCCATTGAGCCCCATGTTAAATGTCTCAAATTTGAAAGCACTATATTTCTAAAACTATGAAACATTTCAAAGATTCCTTTTCAGGCAAACATGTCCACCGTAAGATGAACCTAAGTAGGCTAGAATGGGGTTGCTAGGTGTAAGTATGTAGGACTAGTAGCATGCCAAAGTTTGTGCTATTGCCATAGAGAATGCATTGGGCGTTTACGTTAAATAACTCATAAACTACAAAACATAAAAATAAAAAAAAGTTCCAGCATGTGTCTCCACAGTAAGCTGAATAATAAAAAGTGTGAATGGAGTTTCTAGGTGAAAGTGACTTTTGACGTGCCTATAGAGCTGCCATTGAGCCCCATGTTAAATGTCTCAAATTTGAAAGCACTATATTTCTAAAACTATGAAACATTTCAAAGATTCCTTTTCAGGCAAACATGTTCACCGTAAGATGAACCTAAGTAGGCTAGAATGGTGTTGCTAGGTGTAAGTATGTAGGACTAGTAGCATGCCAAAGTTTGTGCTATTGCCATAGAGAATGCATTGGGCGTTTACGTTAAATAACTCATAAACTACAAAACATAAAAATAAAAAAAAGTTCCAGCATGTGTCTCCACAGTAAGCTGAATAATAAAAAGTGTGAATGGAGTTTCTAGGTGAAAGTGACTTTTGACGTGCCTATAGAGCTGCCATTGAGCCCCATGTTAAATGTCTCAAATTTGAAAGCACTATATTTCTAAAACTATGAAACATTTCAAAGATTCCTTTTCAGGCAAACATGTCCACCGTAAGATGAACCTAAGTAGGCTAGAATGGGGTTGCTAGGTGTAAGTATGTAGGACTAGTAGCATGCCAAAGTTTGTGCTATTGCCATAGAGAATGCATTGGGCGTTTACGTTAAATAACTCATAAACTACAAAACATAAAAATAAAAAAAAGTTCCAGCATGTGTCTCCACAGTAAGCTGAATAATAAAAAGTGTGAATGGAGTTTCTAGGTGAAAGTGACTTTTGACGTGCCTATAGAGCTGCCATTGAGCCCCATGTTAAATGTCTCAAATTTGAAAGCACTATATTTCTAAAACTATGAAACATTTCAAAGATTCCTTTTCAGGCAAACATGTCCACCGTAAGATGAACCTAAGTAGGCTAGAATGGGGTTGCTAGGTGTAAGTATGTAGGACTAGTAGCATGCCAAAGTTTGTGCTATTGCCATAGAGAATGCATTGGGCGTTTACGTTAAATAACTCATAAACTACAAAACATAAAAATAAAAAAAAGTTCCAGCATGTGTCTCCACAGTAAGCTGAATAATAAAAAGTGTGAATGGAGTTTCTAGGTGAAAGTGACTTTTGACGTGCCTATAGAGCTGCCATTGAGCCCCATGTTAAATGTCTCAAATTTGAAAGCACTATATTTCTAAAACTATGAAACATTTCAAAGATTCCTTTTCAGGCAAACATGTCCACCGTAAGATGAACCTAAGTAGGCTAGAATGGGGTTGCTAGGTGTAGGTATGTAGGACTAGTAGCATGCCAAAGTTTGTGCTATTGCCATAGAGAATGCATTGGGCGTTTACGTTAAATAACTCATAAACTACAAAACATAAAAATAAAAATAAGTTCCAGCATGTGTCTCCACAGTAAGCTGAATAATAAAAAGTGTGAATGGAGTTTCTAGGTGAAAGTGACTTTTGACGTGCCTATAGAGCTGCCATTGAGCCCCATGTTAAATGTCTCAAATTTGAAAGCACTATATTTCTAAAACTATGAAACATTTCAAAGATTCCTTTTCAGGCAAACATGTCCACCGTAAGATGAACCTAAGTAGGCTAGAATGGGGTTGCTAGGTGTAAGTATGTAGGACTAGTAGCATGCCAAAGTTTGCGCTATTGCCATAGAGAATGCATTGGGCGTTTACGTTAAATAACTCATAAACTACAAAACATAAAAATAAAAATAAGTTCCAGCATGTGTCTCCACAGTAAGCTGAATAATAAAAAGTGTGAATGGAGTTTCTAGGTGAAAGTGACTTTTGACGTGCCTATAGAGCTGCCATTGAGCCCCATGTTAAATGTCTCAAATTTGAAAGCACTATATTTCTAAAACTATGAAACATTTCAAAGATTCCTTTTCAGGCAAACATGTCCACCGTAAGATGAACCTAAGTAGGCTAGAATGGGGTTGCTAGGTGTAAGTATGTAGGACTAGTAGCATGCCAAAGTTTGTGCTATTGCCATAGAGAATGCATTGGGCGTTTACGTTAAATAACTCATAAACTACAAAACATAAAAAAAAAAAAAGTTCCAGCATGTGTCTCCACAGTAAGCTGAATAATAAAAAGTGTGAATGGAGTTTATAGGTGAAAGTGACTTTTGACGTGCCTATAGAGCTGCCATTGAGCCCCATGTTAAATGTCTCAAATTTGAAAGCACTATATTTCTAAAACTATGAAACATTTCAAAGATTCCTTTTCAGGCAAACATGTCCACCGTAAGATGAACCTAAGTAGGCTAGAATGGGGTTGCTAGGTGTAAGTATGTAGGACTAGTAGCATGCCAAAGTTTGTGCTATTGCCATAGAGAATGCATTGGGCGTTTACGTTAAATAACTCATAAACTACAAAACATAAAAATAAAAAAAAGTTCCAGCATGTGTCTCCACAGTAAGCTGAATAATAAAAAGTGTGAATGGAGTTTCTAGGTGAAAGTGACTTTTGACGTGCCTATAGAGCTGCCATTGAGCCCCATGTTAAATGTCTCAAATTTGAAAGCACTATATTTCTAAAACTATGAAACATTTCAAAGATTCCTTTTCAGGCAAACATGTCCACCGTAAGATGAACCTAAGTAGGCTAGAATGGGGTTGCTAGGTGTAAGTATGTAGGACTAGTAGCATGCCAAAGTTTGTGCTATTGCCATAGAGAATGCATTGGGCGTTTACGTTAAATAACTCATAAACTACAAAACATAAAAATAAAAAAAAGTTCCAGCATGTGTCTCCACAGTAAGCTGAATAATAAAAAGTGTGAATGGAGTTTCTAGGTGAAAGTGACTTTTGACGTGCCTATAGAGCTGCCATTGAGCCCCATGTTAAATGTCTCAAATTTGAAAGCACTATATTTCTAAAACTATGAAACATTTCAAAGATTCCTTTTCAGGCAAACATGTCCACCGTAAGATGAACCTAAGTAGGCTAGAATGGGGTTGCTAGGTGTAAGTATGTAGGACTAGTAGCATGCCAAAGTTTGTGCTATTGCCATAGAGAATGCATTGGGCGTTTACGTTAAATAACTCATAAACTACAAAACATAAAAATAAAAAAAAGTTCCAGCATGTGTCTCCACAGTAAGCTGAATAATAAAAAGTGTGAATGGAGTTTCTAGGTGAAAGTGACTTTTGACGTGCCTATAGAGCTGCCATTGAGCCCCATGTTAAATGTCTCAAATTTGAAAGCACTATATTTCTAAAACTATGAAACATTTCAAAGATTCCTTTTCAGGCAAACATGTCCACCGTAAGATGAACCTAAGTAGGCTAGAATGGGGTTGCTAGGTGTAAGTATGTAGGACTAGTAGCATGCCAAAGTTTGTGCTATTGCCATAGAGAATGCATTGGGCGTTTACGTTAAATAACTCATAAACTACAAAACATAAAAATAAAAAAAAGTTCCAGCATGTGTCTCCACAGTAAGCTGAATAATAAAAAGTGTGAATGGAGTTTCTAGGTGAAAGTGACTTTTGACGTGCCTATAGAGCTGCCATTGAGCCCCATGTTAAATGTCTCAAATTTGAAAGCACTATATTTCTAAAACTATGAAACATTTCAAAGATTCCTTTTCAGGCAAACATGTCCACCGTAAGATGAACCTAAGTAGGCTAGAATGGGGTTGCTAGGTGTAAGTATGTAGGACTAGTAGCATGCCAAAGTTTGTGCTATTGCCATAGAGAATGCATTGGGCGTTTACGTTAAATAACTCATAAACTACAAAACATAAAAATAAAAAAAAGTTCCAGCATGTGTCTCCACAGTAAGCTGAATAATAAAAAGTGTGAATGGAGTTTCTAGGTGAAAGTGACTTTTGACGTGCCTATAGAGCTGCCATTGAGCCCCATGTTAAATGTCTCAAATTTGAAAGCACTATATTTCTAAAACTATGAAACATTTCAAAGATTCCTTTTCAGGCAAACATGTCCACCGTAAGATGAACCTAAGTAGGCTAGAATGGGGTTGCTAGGTGTAAGTATGTAGGACTAGTAGCATGCCAAAGTTTGTGCTATTGCCATAGAGAATGCATTGGGCGTTTACGTTAAATAACTCATAAACTACAAAACATAAAAATAAAAAAAAGTTCCAGCATGTGTCTCCACAGTAAGCTGAATAATAAAAAGTGTGAATGGAGTTTCTAGGTGAAAGTGACTTTTGACGTGCCTATAGAGCTGCCATTGAGCCCCATGTTAAATGTCTCAAATTTGAAAGCACTATATTTCTAAAACTATGAAACATTTCAAAGATTCCTTTTCAGGCAAACATGTCCACCGTAAGATGAACCTAAGTAGGCTAGAATGGGGTTGCTAGGTGTAAGTATGTAGGACTAGTAGCATGCCAAAGTTTGTGCTATTGCCATAGAGAATGCATTGGGCGTTTACGTTAAATAACTCATAAACTACAAAACATAAAAATAAAAAAAAGTTCCAGCATGTGTCTCCACAGTAAGCTGAATAATAAAAAGTGTGAATGGAGTTTCTAGGTGAAAGTGACTTTTGACGTGCCTATAGAGCTGCCATTGAGCCCCATGTTAAATGTCTCAAATTTGAAAGCACTATATTTCTAAAACTATGAAACATTTCAAAGATTCCTTTTCAGGCAAACATGTCCACCGTAAGATGAACCTAAGTAGGCTAGAATGGGGTTGCTAGGTGTAAGTATGTAGGACTAGTAGCATGCCAAAGTTTGTGCTATTGCCATAGAGAATGCATTGGGCGTTTACGTTAAATAACTCATAAACTACAAAACATAAAAATAAAAAAAAGTTCCAGCATGTGTCTCCACAGTAAGCTGAATAATAAAAAGTGTGAATGGAGTTTCTAGGTGAAAGTGACTTTTGACGTGCCTATAGAGCTGCCATTGAGCCCCATGTTAAATGTCTCAAATTTGAAAGCACTATATTTCTAAAACTATGAAACATTTCAAAGATTCCTTTTCAGGCAAACATGTCCACCGTAAGATGAATCTAAGTAGGCTAGAATGGGGTTGCTAGGTGTAGGTATGTAGGACTAGTAGCATGCCAAAGTTTGTGCTATTGCCATAGAGAATGCATTGGGCGTTTACGTTAAATAACTCATAAACTACAAAACATAAAAATAAAAAAAAGTTCCAGCATGTGTCTCCACAGTAAGCTGAATAATAAAAAGTGTGAATGGAGTTTCTAGGTGAAAGTGACTTTTGACGTGCCTATAGAGCTGCCATTGAGCCCCATGTTAAATGTCTCAAATTTGAAAGCACTATATTTCTAAAACTATGAAACATTTCAAAGATTCCTTTTCAGGCAAACATGTCCACCGTAAGATGAACCTAAGTAGGCTAGAATGGGGTTGCTAGGTGTAAGTATGTAGGACTAGTAGCATGCCAAAGTTTGTGCTATTGCCATAGAGAATGCATTGGGCGTTTACGTTAAATAACTCATAAACTACAAAACATAAAAATAAAAAAAAGTTCCAGCATGTGTCTCCACAGTAAGCTGAATAATAAAAAGTGTGAATGGAGTTTCTAGGTGAAAGTGACTTTTGACGTGCCTATAGAGCTGCCATTGAGCCCCATGTTAAATGTCTCAAATTTGAAAGCACTATATTTCTAAAACTATGAAACATTTCAAAGATTCCTTTTCAGGCAAACATGTCCACCGTAAGATGAACCTAAGTAGGCTAGAATGGGGTTGCTAGGTGTAAGTATGTAGGACTAGTAGCATGCCAAAGTTTGTGCTATTGCCATAGAGAATGCATTGGGCGTTTACGTTAAATAACTCATAAACTACAAAACATAAAAATAAAAAAAAGTTCCAGCATGTGTCTCCACAGTAAGCTGAATAATAAAAAGTGTGAATGGAGTTTCTAGGTGAAAGTGACTTTTGACGTGCCTATAGAGCTGCCATTGAGCCCCATGTTAAATGTCTCAAATTTGAAAGCACTATATTTCTAAAACTATGAAACATTTCAAAGATTCCTTTTCAGGCAAACATGTCCACCGTAAGATGAACCTAAGTAGGCTAGAATGGTGTTGCTAGGTGTAAGTATGTAGGACTAGTAGCATGCCAAAGTTTGTGCTATTGCCATAGAGAATGCATTGGGCGTTTACGTTAAATAACTCATAAACTACAAAACATAAAAATAAAAAAAAGTTCCAGCATGTGTCTCCACAGTAAGCTGAATAATAAAAAGTGTGAATGGAGTTTCTAGGTGAAAGTGACTTTTGACGTGCCTATAGAGCTGCCATTGAGCCCCATGTTAAATGTCTCAAATTTGAAAGCACTATATTTCTAAAACTATGAAACATTTCAAAGATTCCTTTTCAGGCAAACATGTCCACCGTAAGATGAACCTAAGTAGGCTAGAATGGGGTTGCTAGGTGTAAGTATGTAGGACTAGTAGCATGCCAAAGTTTGTGCTATTGCCATAGAGAATGCATTGGGCGTTTACGTTAAATAACTCATAAACTACAAAACATAAAAATAAAAAAAAGTTCCAGCATGTGTCTCCACAGTAAGCTGAATAATAAAAAGTGTGAATGGAGTTTCTAGGTGAAAGTGACTTTTGACGTGCCTATAGAGCTGCCATTGAGCCCCATGTTAAATGTCTCAAATTTGAAAGCACTATATTTCTAAAACTATGAAACATTTCAAAGATTCCTTTTCAGGCAAACATGTCCACCGTAAGATGAACCTAAGTAGGCTAGAATGGGGTTGCTAGGTGTAAGTATGTAGGACTAGTAGCATGCCAAAGTTTGTGCTATTGCCATAGAGAATGCATTGGGCGTTTACGTTAAATAACTCATAAACTACAAAACATAAAAATAAAAAAAAGTTCCAGCATGTGTCTCCACAGTAAGCTGAATAATAAAAAGTGTGAATGGAGTTTCTAGGTGAAAGTGACTTTTGACGTGCCTATAGAGCTGCCATTGAGCCCCATGTTAAATGTCTCAAATTTGAAAGCACTATATTTCTAAAACTATGAAACATTTCAAAGATTCCTTTTCAGGCAAACATGTCCACCGTAAGATGAACCTAAGTAGGCTAGAATGGGGTTGCTAGGTGTAGGTATGTAGGACTAGTAGCATGCCAAAGTTTGTGCTATTGCCATAGAGAATGCATTGGGCGTTTACGTTAAATAACTCATAAACTACAAAACATAAAAATAAAAATAAGTTCCAGCATGTGTCTCCACAGTAAGCTGAATAATAAAAAGTGTGAATGGAGTTTCTAGGTGAAAGTGACTTTTGACGTGCCTATAGAGCTGCCATTGAGCCCCATGTTAAATGTCTCAAATTTGAAAGCACTATATTTCTAAAACTATGAAACATTTCAAAGATTCCTTTTCAGGCAAACATGTCCACCGTAAGATGAACCTAAGTAGGCTAGAATGGGGTTGCTAGGTGTAAGTATGTAGGACTAGTAGCATGCCAAAGTTTGTGCTATTGCCATAGAGAATGCATTGGGCGTTTACGTTAAATAACTCATAAACTACAAAACATAAAAATAAAAAAAAGTTCCAGCATGTGTCTCCACAGTAAGCTGAATAATAAAAAGTGTGAATGGAGTTTCTAGGTGAAAGTGACTTTTGACGTGCCTATAGAGCTGCCATTGAGCCCCATGTTAAATGTCTCAAATTTGAAAGCACTATATTTCTAAAACTATGAAACATTTCAAAGATTCCTTTTCAGGCAAACATGTCCACCGTAAGATGAACCTAAGTAGGCTAGAATGGGGTTGCTAGGTGTAAGTATGTAGGACTAGTAGCATGCCAAAGTTTGTGCTATTGCCATAGAGAATGCATTGGGCGTTTACGTTAAATAACTCATAAACTACAAAACATAAAAATAAAAAAATGTTCCAGCATGTGTCTCCACAGTAAGCTGAATAATAAAAAGTGTGAATGGAGTTTCTAGGTGAAAGTGACTTTTGACGTGCCTATAGAGCTGCCATTGAGCCCCATGTTAAATGTCTCAAATTTGAAAGCACTATATTTCTAAAACTATGAAACATTTCAAAGATTCCTTTTCAGGCAAACATGTCCACCGTAAGATGAACCTAAGTAGGCTAGAATGGGGTTGCTAGGTGTAAGTATGTAGGACTAGTAGCATGCCAAAGTTTGTGCTATTGCCATAGAGAATGCATTGGGCGTTTACGTTAAATAACTCATAAACTACAAAACATAAAAAAAAAAAAAGTTCCAGCATGTGTCTCCACAGTAAGCTGAATAATAAAAAGTGTGAATGGAGTTTATAGGTGAAAGTGACTTTTGACGTGCCTATAGAGCTGCCATTGAGCCCCATGTTAAATGTCTCAAATTTGAAAGCACTATATTTCTAAAACTATGAAACATTTCAAAGATTCCTTTTCAGGCAAACATGTCCACCGTAAGATGAACCTAAGTAGGCTAGAATGGGGTTGCTAGGTGTAAGTATGTAGGACTAGTAGCATGCCAAAGTTTGTGCTATTGCCATAGAGAATGCATTGGGCGTTTACGTTAAATAACTCATAAACTACAAAACATAAAAATAAAAAAAAGTTCCAGCATGTGTCTCCACAGTAAGCTGAATAATAAAAAGTGTGAATGGAGTTTCTAGGTGAAAGTGACTTTTGACGTGCCTATAGAGCTGCCATTGAGCCCCATGTTAAATGTCTCAAATTTGAAAGCACTATATTTCTAAAACTATGAAACATTTCAAAGATTCCTTTTCAGGCAAACATGTCCACCGTAAGATGAACCTAAGTAGGCTAGAATGGGGTTGCTAGGTGTAAGTATGTAGGACTAGTAGCATGCCAAAGTTTGTGCTATTGCCATAGAGAATGCATTGGGCGTTTACGTTAAATAACTCATAAACTACAAAACATAAAAATAAAAAAAAGTTCCAGCATGTGTCTCCACAGTAAGCTGAATAATAAAAAGTGTGAATGGAGTTTCTAGGTGAAAGTGACTTTTGACGTGCCTATAGAGCTGCCATTGAGCCCCATGTTAAATGTCTCAAATTTGAAAGCACTATATTTCTAAAACTATGAAACATTTCAAAGATTCCTTTTCAGGCAAACATGTCCACCGTAAGATGAACCTAAGTAGGCTAGAATGGGGTTGCTAGGTGTAAGTATGTAGGACTAGTAGCATGCCAAAGTTTGTGCTATTGCCATAGAGAATGCATTGGGCGTTTACGTTAAATAACTCATAAACTACAAAACATAAAAATAAAAAAAAGTTCCAGCATGTGTCTCCACAGTAAGCTGAATAATAAAAAGTGTGAATGGAGTTTCTAGGTGAAAGTGACTTTTGACGTGCCTATAGAGCTGCCATTGAGCCCCATGTTAAATGTCTCAAATTTGAAAGCACTATATTTCTAAAACTATGAAACATTTCAAAGATTCCTTTTCAGGCAAACATGTCCACCGTAAGATGAACCTAAGTAGGCTAGAATGGGGTTGCTAGGTGTAAGTATGTAGGACTAGTAGCATGCCAAAGTTTGTGCTATTGCCATAGAGAATGCATTGGGCGTTTACGTTAAATAACTCATAAACTACAAAACATAAAAATAAAAAAAAGTTCCAGCATGTGTCTCCACAGTAAGCTGAATAATAAAAAGTGTGAATGGAGTTTCTAGGTGAAAGTGACTTTTGACGTGCCTATAGAGCTGCCATTGAGCCCCATGTTAAATGTCTCAAATTTGAAAGCACTATATTTCTAAAACTATGAAACATTTCAAAGATTCCTTTTCAGGCAAACATGTCCACCGTAAGATGAACCTAAGTAGGCTAGAATGGGGTTGCTAGGTGTAAGTATGTAGGACTAGTAGCATGCCAAAGTTTGTGCTATTGCCATAGAGAATGCATTGGGCGTTTACGTTAAATAACTCATAAACTACAAAACATAAAAATAAAAAAAAGTTCCAGCATGTGTCTCCACAGTAAGCTGAATAATAAAAAGTGTGAATGGAGTTTCTAGGTGAAAGTGACTTTTGACGTGCCTATAGAGCTGCCATTGAGCCCCATGTTAAATGTCTCAAATTTGAAAGCACTATATTTCTAAAACTATGAAACATTTCAAAGATTCCTTTTCAGGCAAACATGTCCACCGTAAGATGAACCTAAGTAGGCTAGAATGGGGTTGCTAGGTGTAAGTATGTAGGACTAGTAGCATGCCAAAGTTTGTGCTATTGCCATAGAGAATGCATTGGGCGTTTACGTTAAATAACTCATAAACTACAAAACATAAAAATAAAAAAAAGTTCCAGCATGTGTCTCCACAGTAAGCTGAATAATAAAAAGTGTGAATGGAGTTTCTAGGTGAAAGTGACTTTTGACGTGCCTATAGAGCTGCCATTGAGCCCCATGTTAAATGTCTCAAATTTGAAAGCACTATATTTCTAAAACTATGAAACATTTCAAAGATTCCTTTTCAGGCAAACATGTCCACCGTAAGATGAACCTAAGTAGGCTAGAATGGGGTTGCTAGGTGTAAGTATGTAGGACTAGTAGCATGCCAAATTTTGTGCTATTGCCATAGAGAATGCATTGGGCGTTTAAGTTAAATAACTCATAAACTACAAAACATAAAAATAAAAAAAAGTTCCAGCATGTGTCTCCACAGTAAGCTGAATAATAAAAAGTGTGAATGGAGTTTCTAGGTGAAAGTGACTTTTGACGTGCCTATAGAGCTGCCATTGAGCCCCATGTTAAATGTCTCAAATTTGAAAGCACTATATTTCTAAAACTATGAAACATTTCAAAGATTCCTTTTCAGGCAAACATGTCCACCGTAAGATGAACCTAAGTAGGCTAGAATGGGGTTGCTAGGTGTAAGTATGTAGGACTAGTAGCATGCCAAATTTTGTGCTATTGCCATAGAGAATGCATTGGGCGTTTAAGTTAAATAACTCATAAACTACAAAACATAAAAATAAAAAAAAGTTCCAGCATGTGTCTCCACAGTAAGCTGAATAATAAAAAGTGTGAATGGAGTTTCTAGGTGAAAGTGACTTTTGACGTGCCTATAGAGCTGCCATTGAGCCCCATGTTAAATGTCTCAAATTTGAAAGCACTATATTTCTAAAACTATGAAACATTTCAAAGATTCCTTTTCAGGCAAACATGTCCACCGTAAGATGAACCTAAGTAGGCTAGAATGGGGTTGCTAGGTGTAAGTATGTAGGACTAGTAGCATGCCAAATTTTGTGCTATTGCCATAGAGAATGCATTGGGCGTTTACGTTAAATAACTCATAAACTACAAAACATAAAAATAAAAAAAAGTTCCAGCATGTGTCTCCACAGTAAGCTGAATAATAAAAAGTGTGAATGGAGTTTATAGGTGAAAGTGACTTTTGACGTGCCTATAGAGCTGCCATTGAGCCCCATGTTAAATGTCTCAAATTTGAAAGCACTATATTTCTAAAACTATGAAACATTTCAAAGATTCCTTTTCAGGCAAACATGTCCACCGTAAGATGAACCTAAGTAGGCTAGAATGGGGTTGCTAGGTGTAAGTATGTAGGACTAGTAGCATGCCAAAGATTGTGCTATTGCCATAGAGAATGCATTGGGCGTTTACGTTAAATAACTCATAAACTACAAAACATAAAAATAAAAAAAAGTTCCAGCATGTGTCTCCACAGTAAGCTGAATAATAAAAAGTGTGAATGGAGTTTCTAGGTGAAAGTGACTTTTGACGTGCCTATAGAGCTGCCATTGAGCCCCATGTTAAATGTCTCAAATTTGAAAGCACTATATTTCTAAAACTATGAAACATTTCAAAGATTCCTTTTCAGGCAAACATGTCCACCGTAAGATGAACCTAAGTAGGCTAGAATGGGGTTGCTAGGTGTAAGTATGTAGGACTAGTAGCATGCCAAAGTTTGTGCTATTGCCATAGAGAATGCATTGGGCGTTTACGTTAAATAACTCATAAACTACAAAACATAAAAATAAAAAAAAGTTCCAGCATGTGTCTCCACAGTAAGCTGAATAATAAAAAGTGTGAATGGAGTTTCTAGGTGAAAGTGACTTTTGACGTGCCTATAGAGCTGCCATTGAGCCCCATGTTAAATGTCTCAAATTTGAAAGCACTATATTTCTAAAACTATGAAACATTTCAAAGATTCCTTTTCAGGCAAACATGTCCACCGTAAGATGAACCTAAGTAGGCTAGAATGGGGTTGCTAGGTGTAAGTATGTAGGACTAGTAGCATGCCAAAGTTTGTGCTATTGCCATAGAGAATGCATTGGGCGTTTACGTTAAATAACTCATAAACTACAAAACATAAAAATAAAAAAAAGTTCCAGCATGTGTCTCCACAGTAAGCTGAATAATAAAAAGTGTGAATGGAGTTTCTAGGTGAAAGTGACTTTTGACGTGCCTATAGAGCTGCCATTGAGCCCCATGTTAAATGTCTCAAATTTGAAAGCACTATATTTCTAAAACTATGAAACATTTCAAAGATTCCTTTTCAGGCAAACATGTCCACCGTAAGATGAACCTAAGTAGGCTAGAATGGGGTTGCTAGGTGTAAGTATGTAGGACTAGTAGCATGCCAAATTTTGTGCTATTGCCATAGAGAATGCATTGGGCGTTTAAGTTAAATAACTCATAAACTACAAAACATAAAAATAAAAAAAAGTTCCAGCATGTGTCTCCACAGTAAGCTGAATAATAAAAAGTGTGAATGGAGTTTCTAGGTGAAAGTGACTTTTGACGTGCCTATAGAGCTGCCATTGAGCCCCATGTTAAATGTCTCAAATTTGAAAGCACTATATTTCTAAAACTATGAAACATTTCAAAGATTCCTTTTCAGGCAAACATGTCCACCGTAAGATGAACCTAAGTAGGCTAGAATGGGGTTGCTAGGTGTAAGTATGTAGGACTAGTAGCATGCCAAATTTTGTGCTATTGCCATAGAGAATGCATTGGGCGTTTAAGTTAAATAACTCATAAACTACAAAACATAAAAATAAAAATTAATTCCAGCATGTGTCTCCACAGTAAGCTGAATAATAAAAAGTGTGAATGGAGTTTCTAGGTGAAAGTGACTTTTGACGTGCCTATAGAGCTGCCATTGAGCCCCATAAATGTCTCAAATTTGAAAGCACTATATTTCTAAAACTATGAAACATTTCAAAGATTCCTTTTCAGGCAAACATGTCCACCGTAAGATGAACCTAAGTAGGCTAGAATGGGGTTGCTAGGTGTAAGTATGTAGGACTAGTAGCATGCCAAATTTTGTGCTATTGCCATAGAGAATGCATTGAGCGTTTAAGTTAAATACTGTAACTCAGAAACTAGTGAGATCAGCCTAAGAGTCATAGGATTTTCTGTACCTCATTTCAACTGCCGAAAGCCTGGATTGAACCAGGGACCTTTAGATATTCAGTCTAATGCTCTACCAATGCACTATTTCGGCTTGTAAGTGTCACATCCAGAATATATTTTTCAATGTATTGTTAGTTCTTAAACAAATAAACTCATACAGTTTTCCCCCAGTGAGATCAGCCTGGGAGTCATACGGTTTACTGTACCTCATTTGACCTTCTGAAAACCGGTTCCATTTGTACACTGTCAAAGTCACTAACTTAATATTAGACCATGGGCTATAATCCATGGTGTCGGAGTGATTTTCGTCCTCAAAAATGATGAAAAACGGCATGCTACAGTACCCTAACCCTAACCCTTGATCGTAGGAGATAGTAATGTAGATCGAGTGCTATCCAGTCATAAAATTTGAACACTTGAAGAAACTACTACAGAAAACTGGAAACACCGCCAATGTGGCGCACTGCATCCTATCCGTAGGAATGAACAATCAGCAGGTGACAACAGAAACAGGACGGAAAACAATGAGGGCGGACACAAGTGTGGCCCAGCTGGTACCCACTTAAGGCCCAATCAGATCCCAGTTCAAACCCATATAGGCAAACACAGGTGGCGCACACATGGTTCTGAAATAAAATGGCCCATTTGGATACCACCTAAGATCCAGTTAGAAACCCACGTAAGCCCATATGGGCTCACACGGGTGGGTTTTTTGTGAAAACTGGGTGCACGGCCCACTTGGAACCCATGCTCATAGCCCATGTCAAAACCCAATTGGGCCCAGATGGACATGTTAGCTGGGATTAGGATAGGCAATGTTAAATAAATATGTTTTTAAATTAGACTTAAAATAGCGATGGTTGGGGATTTCCTAATGTAACCTGAAATATTATTCCAGGTTTGTGGTGCATAATAGTGAAATGCTGCTTCCCCATCATGGGATACTGGTAGCTGAAACTTATCAAAACTGTTATTTAAAAGTAAAAAGTGAGTAAGTTGTTGATCAACAACCTTTTCAATAATTTTACCTAAAAAGGGTCAATTTGATATGGGTGGCGAGTCGCGACACTATAGCGTTGACTCCCATTGTAACAATGGAATGCGGATGTGCTCATTCTATCTCAATGGGATAGTTCCAGCCATATGAGCAATGTTTGGAACTATAGCCCATAGGCACCTGCTTTGCGGCGAGATCAAAGCGTGTTGCTATACACTCTGGTTATAGTATGTCGTCCGAGACCATGTGGTCTCGGAGTGAATTTCTCCAAAATGATGAAGAATCATGGACTATAGCCCATGGTCTTGGAGTGAGGAACTCGGCCCTCTGGGCAGTTGAAACAGGCCTCCCATTGGCCCTCTGGGCTGTTGAAACAGGCCTCCCATTGGCCCTCTGGGCCGTTGAAACAGGCCTCCCATTGGCCCTCTGGGCCGTTGAAACAGGCCTCCCATTGGCTCTCTGGGCCGGTGAAACAGGCCTCCCATTGGCCCTCCCATGCCAATGGCGGGTTAAGTCAATATTGTGCTTCTCTGGGGCCATAAAGACAAGCCAAGCAGCGGGGGGGGTAGAGGGATGGAGGGAGAGTTGAGCTGACTATAAACCCTAAACCCACACTCACATCTGTACATCTATACCTCTCTCTCTCTCTCTCTCTCTCTCTCACACACACACACACACACACACACACACACACACACACACACACACACACACACACACACACACACACGCACGCACGCACGCACGCACGCACTTAGTTGACTAGTAGAAACGCTAAGATTTTAGTCTTGCAGGCCTTGATGGAGTCGTAATGGCTGATTTTGCACTTTTGAATTCCGGTGATAGCCGATCTGCGAGTTCTGAGCTTGTAGCTCTGCTATTCTCAGAGCGCTACCAAACATAACATGACTAGTCTTTTAGTTCTACTGGATCTCTTCTCCACTAGTCCCTCCCTAACATTTAGTTCTACTGGATCTCTTCACCACTAGTCCCTCCCTAACATTTAGTTCTACTGTCTACTGCATCTCTTCTCCACTAGTCCCTCCCTAACATTTAGTTCTACTGTCTACTGCATCTCTTCTCCACTAGTCCCTCCCTAACATTTAGTTCTACTTGATCTCTTTTCCACTAGTCCCTCCTTAACATTTAGTTCTACTGTCTACTTGATCTCTTCTCCACTATCCCTCCCTAACATTTAGTTCTACTGGATCTCTTCTCCACTAGTCCCTCCCTAACATTTAGTTCTACTGGATCTCTTCTCCACTAGTCCCTCCCTAACATTTAGTTATACTTGATCTCTTCTCCACTAGTCCCTCCCTAACATTTAGTTATACTTGATCTCTTCTCCACTAGTCCCTCCCTAACATTTAGTTCTACTTGATCTCTTCTCCACTAGTCCGTCCCTAACATTTAGTACTGGATCTCTTCTCCACTAGTCCCTCCCTAACATTTAGTTCTACTTCTAGTGGATCTCTTCTCCACTAGTCCCTATAACATGTAGTTCTACTGGATCTCTTCTCCACTAGTCCCTCCCTAACATTTCGTTCTACTGGATCTCTTCTCCACTAGTCCCTCCCTAACATTTCGTTCTACTGGATCTCTTCTCCACTAGTCCCTCCCTATAACATTTTAGTCTGGCTTTTATTTGCTGACAATATTGTCAATATAATTATTCTTAGTTTTAGCCATCATAGCTTATAGTTTATATTTGGTTTTCGTAAGTGAAAAAGAGTAGTCGAACAACATTTTTGGCCATACTACGTTTTAGTCTATAGCCAAAATTAACACACACACGCATGCACGCACGCACGCGCACGCACGCACACGCATACACCCACACGCGCGCGCACACACACACACACACAGACTCACTCAAGAGTCACTCCGTTTGACTTATATTAGTTGCTACCCCCCCACCTCCCCCCAACGGGGGCCCCATGACATTTTACCTCAAAGATACAAGCTCTCTGTAAAAGGAAAAAAAAAGACAGCTTGAAGTTGAGACATTCACTCCCGGACACAGATTTCCTTCACAAGAATGTAGATGCCATAAAACATTTACACACTCCGGCCGTTGTGGTGTGCAGGGAAACATACAGGGGGACTTGTTTTCCAATATATCAATATGCAATGTTGAAAGAAAACACAACACAGATTAGTACTAGTATGCTTTTTTCTGAGCTATATAGTGCAACACTGGAGCACAACCAAAAACATAAAATTAATGTCTTTTAATTCTACTCAATCTCTAGTCCCTCCCTAACCTTTTAGTTTATGTTTTATTTGTTGACGAAATTGTCAATAATATTTAGCTTTTTTGTCAGTGAAAAAAGCTAGTCGACGAACATTTTCTGCGTCATAGCTTTTAGTCAACGAAACGAACAGCGCAGGTCAGGCCTCTATACGTCAGACTGAAGGAACAGCACAGGGCAGGCCTCTATACGTCAGACTGAAGGAACAGCACAGGGCAGGCCTCTATACGTCAGACTGAAGGAACAGCACAGGGCAGGCCTCTATACGTCAGACTGAAGGAACAGCACAGGGCAGGCCTCTATACGTCAGACTGAAGGAACAGCGCAGGGCAGGCCTCTATACGTCAGACTGAAGGAACAGCACAGGGCAGGCCTCTATACGTCAGACTGAAGGAACAGCACAGGGCAGGCCTCTATACGTCAGACTGAAGGAACAGCACAGGGCAGGCCTCTATACAGTACGTCAGACTGAAGGAACAGCGCAGGTCAGGCCTCTATACGTCAGACTGAAGGAACAGCACAGGGCAGGCCTCTATACGTCAGACTGAAGGAACAGCACAGGGCAGGCCTCTATACGTCAGACTGAAGGAACAGCGCAGGGCAGGCCTCTATACAGTACGTCAGACTGAAGGAACAGCGCAGGTCAGGCCTCTATACGTCAGACTGAAGGAACAGCACAGGGCAGGCCTCTATACGTCAGACTGAAGGAACAGCACAGGTCAGGCCTCTATACGTCAGACTGAAGGAACAGCACAGGGCAGGCCTCTATACGTCAGACTGAAGGAACAGCACAGGGCAGGCCTCTATACGTCAGACTGAAGGAACAGCACAGGGCAGGCCTCTATACGTCAGACTGAAGGAACAGCACAGGGCAGGCCTCTATACGTCAGACTGAAGGAACAGCACAGGGCAGGCCTCTATACAGTACGTCAGACTGAAGGAACAGCACAGGGCAGGCCTCTATACGTCAGACTGAAGGAACAGCACAGGGCAGGCCTCTATACGTCAGACTGAAGGAACAGCACAGGGCAGGCCTCCATACGTCAGACTGAAGGAACAGCGCAGGGCAGGCCTCTATACGTCAGACTGAAGGAACAGCACAGGGCAGGCCTCTATACGTCAGACTGAAGGAACAGCACAGGGCAGGCCTCTATACGTCAGACTGAAGGAACAGCACAGGGCAGGCCTCTATACAGTACGTCAGACTGAAGGAACAGCGCAGGGCAGGCCTCTATACGTCAGACTGAAGGAACAGCACAGGGCAGGCCTCTATACGTCAGACTGAAGGAACAGCACAGGGCAGGCCTCTATACGTCAGACTGAAGGAACAGCGCAGGGCAGGCCTCTATACGTCAGACTGAAGGAACAGCACAGGGCAGGCCTCTATACGTCAGACTGAAGGAACAGCACAGGGCAGGCCTCTATACGTCAGACTGAAGGAACAGCACAGGGCAGGCCTCTATACGTCAGACTGAAGGAACAGCACAGGGCAGGCCTCTATACGTCAGACTGAAGGAACAGCGCAGGGCAGGCCTCTATACGTCAGACTGAAGGAACAGCACAGGGCAGGCCTCTATACAGTATGTTAGACTGAAGGAACAGCACAGGGCAGGCCTCTATACGTCAGACTGAAGGAACAGCGCAGGGCAGGCCTCCATACGTCAGATTGACTGCATCTTGAATCACTCTGATAGGAGCCAGATGATGAAAAAAATACCAGTGTTGGTTCCCATTAAAATTTAGTCTCCACCAGATGATATCCAGTCACTATTAAGCCATTGAGATCTGACACCAGATTCTACAAATGCCTTCTAAATCAAGTCAGTTTTCTGAAAAAACTTATGTCTCTATGTCACTGGTTCTCAAATCATGGTGGAACCCCATCTGAAAATATGTTGTTCCAGGGACCCCCTGGAAAAACGTTAGCTGTGGAAGAATATAATATTGAATATTTTTTCTTTTTTTTTATTGTCATGATTTTTTTTTAAATAGCAGATCTACAAGCTCGTAGCTCTGCTATTGTTCAACAGCTAAAGTTTTAAATAATGGTTAAAGTGGCTAAAAGCTATGAGGCAACACTGATGCGTTCCAGTCCTTAATGGACTAATGATGGGCTGTGGTGTATTTTTCAGCCACACCTTTGGAGCGACGTCCCCACTAAGAATGTGTCACATGCACTTATTAGATTTCCACTGTATATTTACAGTTGGCTCAGAGTACTATACGACAGCTCTGTAGATCTGTTTTTCTTTTCCTATACGTTGTGTGCTCATGTGTTTAGCTCAGGACATCATTATTAAAGTGACGGCTAGTAGTTTCCGACGTGACATTGTGGCCGTCTGCGTAGAATAGATCATGAGGGATCAAAAGCTATAATCTGTAGCGAAGATGCTGGAGCAGGCACTTATCCCACTGTACTGTATACTGTACTGTACTGTAAGTCTCTCGAGTATAGTGCTGTTGGTTATTGCATCATTCCATTTGTTTACAGTTTACTGACAACAATAACACATTGAGTAAATGGTGGGAAATGCACTTCATCTAGCGCGTCTCTCCAAAGCGCTCTCCAATGTACTTCACATTCTAGCCTGGAACTCAAACAAATCCCTGGGGGGGATCAGTCTGGCACTCCTCAGTTTGAGTTACATTTCCCTCACCCCAGAGTTGTTATTTTGCTGTGAGGTTGGATTCTGTTTGTAAACTGCCCCTTGGAAAGACTCTGCCAGTCTTTTGATGCCTGCGGTTATCATTGGAAAGGGATGTCCTGGAGTTCTCTATTGGAGCTGTTGCCCCCGCGACCCGACTACGGATAAGCGGTTGAAGATGGATGGATGAATGGATGGTTATCATTGTAATGGTTTCTTTTTTCGGTATGGTGTTATGAGAAATGATGTCAGCATCTTGGGTTTTTGGAATGACGTCACAGACTTTCAGGAAATGTTAATCTCCTGAAATGTTAATTTCCCCTAAGTGATTGAGGGGGAAAAAAATGCAATATTCAAAATAGTCTTGGGGATTGTACTTAAGAGTTTTTGGGAAAGACGTTAGCGTTTCAGGAAATGCATCCAAGTGATTGAGGAGGGGAAAAGATTGCCTTTAAAAAAGAAACTAGAATTGACTGCCATGTTTTGCTCATCCGTCCACAGTGAGTTTTTATGCTCCGCGGTCGTTGAATGAGCTCCAAGGAACACATTGTCAGAACTGGAGCATTTTTAATCCCCTCTGCCTGTTTGGGAGACGTTAAAAGCTGAGCTCTGCAGCTGTTCTACTTCATGACTTTTGTCATGAAGTAGTAGTAGAAGTTGAAAATTGTGTTCAGGCCCAGGCCGTAGTGTAACGGTCTGGGCACCGGACTGGTGATCCAGTCGCGGTGTGCCGCGGGTTCGACTCCCGAACCCGACACGGCCTTTACCGCATGTCATCCCCCCATCTCTCTCCCGTTTCCTGTCAGCCTACTATCTGTCCCTTAAAAAATCAATAAAAGGCGTAAGCCGCAAAAAAATATCTTTAAAAAAAGAAAGAAATTTGTGTTTACTCGCTGTGGAGCTGGACCGTCAGGGGACGATGTGCTCTCACTGGTTAATCAGAACCAATTCTTTCTGTTCCGTTCCTGTCCCGATACCAGTGGTTTTCAACCCTTTCAAGGCCCATCATTCATTTCATATTTGAACCACGGACCACCATCCAATGAGATTTAGCCTATAGAAGACCCCAAAACTAAAGAATATTGTGTCGTTGGATAAGATTTTGTCCATAATTCCATGCTGTGTTGATTTTGGTACCCAGGATAGGAGCTACTGTAGGAGAGATAACAGGCAAATGTTGATCGAAATATAAAATATGTTGCATTCTCTAATTGTGTAGACTTCTTGAAAATTAAGCAATGCATATGTTTAACAACAAGTTAACTCTTGAGAGCATAAAGTGAAACCAAATGGACCTGTACCGGTCCATTTGGTTTAATTTCACGCTCTCAAGAGTTAACCCATTCTGAACGGGAACCCATTTTGGTGTCAGATCTACAAGCTCATATCGCGCCACCGAGTGGCGCGATACGAGCTTGTAGGTCTGCTATTTTTGAAAAAATCGAAGAACGACTGACATTTTTTAGAATCTGATCTCAGGTCAGAATGGGTTCATCAGACCAGTGTGTGTCCGGCGGAAACCGCGTATGAATCTGATCTCAGGTCAGAATGGGTTAAAGATCTATAAGGGTCCATTTGGTAACCAACTCTCCATCATTTAGCTGGGGACCACCTGGAACCTCCTCAAGGACCACTGGTTGAAAACCACTGCCCTAGACCATTAAGACCGGTAACGCATCTGTGTCACCTTACAGTAGCTTTTAACCACCTTAACCAACGAGTATACAGTGCTATAAACTTGTAGATCTGCTATTTTTGAAAAATCTTTGAACATATATTCTTTCACAGCAAATGTTTCCCTGGAACCACATATATTCAGATGGGGGTCGGCGGCCGAATACATATAATATTTGGGGTCCTTGACGTGAAATAGTTTGAGAAACGTACATTTATATTGACAGAAATCTGTCACGATTTAGAACACATTCTGTAGAATCTGGTCTCACTCAGGTCTAAATGGGCTAGACAGCACCACAGGAGGCCAGCCTCAGTCAGACATGCCAGCTCCCCTAGCCCGAGAAGAACACTATTGATCTATTGTTCCAGCACTCAGAGAACAAAGATAGAATAAGTACTGTTACTGTGCAGAAGAACACTATTATCTATTGTTCTAGCACTCAGTTAATGATGTTTGGAAGATTTAGAACACTCTCCTGCATGGGGTCTTTAATGTGTGTAATATGTGGTTTTAGATATTTTAGATTTTAGCAGTGTATTTTGATCAACGTTTGCCTGTTATCTCTCCTAATGGTACCAACATCGAACCGCCGACGCACGGATCATTGGGCGACCTGCTCTATACCTCCTGAGCCACTCACAGCCACCCTGATGGGCCTAAATGATGCCTTTATCCAAGGTGCTTTACATAGATTGTGCATTACATTCACCCATTCACACACCTTTGCATCACACACACACACACACACACACACACACACACACACACACACACACACACACACACACACACACACACACACACACACACACACACACACACACACACACACACACACACACACACACACAGTCACACACGCTTGCATCAGGAATCAATCTTGATTTCTCTCTCACCTTGAGGCGGTGAAAGGTCAAGCTACTGGTGAAACAGACAAGGGACGCTGCTGGTTTAATGTGCATTAACACACACACACACACACACACACACACACACACACACACACACACACACACACACACACACGCACACGCGCCACCACCGCCCCATGGCCTAATGGGCCTTGATATGAAAAGGGTTGAAACCCAATGGTATATATAAGACTCAGCCTTCATCCACGGCTGGGCTGGCGTGCATTGGTCCACACACACCATGTTCTGATTAGGGTATAATGGCCGCCGGTTCCCTGGAGGCGACACTGATCTGAAAACAATTTGGGAAGCTTCCTGTCAGGACCGGCCGGGGTGCGCTCGTCCGTCGTCGTGCATTTAATCTTGAGCCAATCTGTTGAAACATGCCCTCCACATCCTCCCCATGGGCACACACACACACGCATGCAAGCATGCATAGTTTGCGCACATGCACACGCATACACACACAAGGATGGACTTTTGTTGAATCTCAGATCCTGGATTCAGTTCAGTAGCATTTGGTGATAAATTAATCCACAGTTCTGCCCGTTCTACTGTCATCTGGACAACAGATGGGCCTCATATACTCATTCCTTCCAAAGGACTAGTAGGTGTTATAGATTGACCTGTGGACTCCTCATAACATATATCTTATAATGTTAATGTGAATGGACTCCTCATAATATACCTTATTTATTTTTCTTTAACTTTTATCCCACGATTGTGCAACCCATTCTTTCACCCATGTGTCAACCATCTAATGTAATCCTGGGCGCTTACACTTCCTCTGCCAACCTGGGGAGGGCAGCGGACTGACCCCATGCTTCCTTCTATGCATGAGGAGTCCAAGCTGCCTCTTTTCACCTGACAGTGGAGAGTTTCCCCCGGCCAGACGTAGCGTGTGGAAGGAACACGTTATTCCAACCAGTTCCTGCACGGTTTTTTGTGAGGGTATACCTACCCTATAGGGCAGGGGTTCCCAAACTTTTTTGGGCCATGGGTACACCTTGGGGGGAATAATTCTTTCCAGGTACCCCCTTATCCTCGCAACACCGATAAGCCTATTTGCAACCTTATACATTTACAGTAGATGCCATTGGAACTATTTGTATTAAAACCTTTCAAAGTCACAACACATTTTCACAATACCCTACTATAAATGCGCCACGTCTCTGCGTGCGTGCGTGTGTGTACAGTTGCAACGCACGTATCTCGTTTGGTCTGTCAGACTGTCACAGAAACTCGTCCTCTGCAGTGCAGCTCTCTAATAGACGGCATGGAGTCTGTTTCATATCCAAAAGGGGTGGTGGTGAAGTCTCTTATCATCGTACATCATCATGACGTAAGATGTCTCTTTGCTCAGACACATATGACGTAAATTCTCCATTCGTTGTCAATGGGAATGTAACAACATTACCGATTTACTCAGACACATATTATGACGTAAATTATGGGAATTTAATGTATTGTGTAGGACTCCCGTGTGTTACCGGATGATACTGACAATAAGCCACTCCCGACCTATACTTCCGTCCATGGCAGTGAACCGACGGATTAGAAAAGATGAGAAAAGAAACTAACAGAATAAATGAATAAATAAATGGAAAGCCTCCATGGGAAGAGAGGAGACATGGCTCTGGGTTGTTGTTTGTTAAGAGCAGATGAAGAGACAAGCCCTGTGGTTGCAACTGTGTGGAATTGCTGGCAATTAGAATTGTCATGAATTAGGAGGAGGAGGAGGAGGAAGCTGCAGCTCAGCACAGTCCAAATGGATTCAGGTGTGTGTGTGTGTTCTGTGTGTCTGTGCGTGCGTGCCTGCGTGCGTGCGTGCGTGCGTGTGTGTGTGCGTGCGTGCGTGCGTGCGTGCGTGCGGTTCTACCTCAATACCGTATGTGTCATTAGCTTTCTCCCTGCTGACTCATCACAGATGTTTTTTCCACCTCTCTCTCTTTTACCAAAAGCCTGAATGTATTATCTCTCTCTCTCTCTCTCTCTCTCTCGCTCTCTCTCTCTCTCTCTCTCTCTCTCTCTCTCTCTCTCAGACAGCTCAGGCTTTCTCTCTCAATGTCAGAGCAGCTGTTCTGACAGACACACATCACAGTCCTATAACCCAGACCACACACACACACACACACACACACACACACACACACACACACACACACACACACACACACACACACACACACACACACACACACACACACACACACACACACACACACACACACACACACACACACACACACACACACACACACACACACACACACACATTTCGATTTCTTTATTTGAATCCACAAATTACAATTAATTTGACAAGGAAACAAATATAACGGGGTTGACAGTTCATGTTCACTTAAGGATACACATACACATGGTCCATGTACAAATCAAAGACACAGCCCACCTCCAGAATCAGGACCTCCTTGTGTCTGGTGTCAACAAAGACAACATCAGGTGTATTCGGGATGTTAGCAAAGACATCGCATGCACAGCTAAACCAATCTGGTAACACTCTTGAATGTTTATACATTGCTGCACTAGATGGCACATACTTTGGAACTGCATCAGACACTAGGTCAACAATCCGGTCGTGGCGAGCAATATATACGTTTTTGTATGCACTGCATCCATTTGTTATGTGTGCGATGGATTCTAGGTGTTGTTCAGAATCATGATGGTTTATACAGAGTGGAGTGTGGGTGTCGGGATACCAGATTGACAGATTGTACTTCAAGAGTCAGCCACATCCTGCCACCATGCAGCCAATCAGGGACATGCAGAGAGTGTTAGAGGGGCAGGGGCTGAAATCCTAAAAGAGGGCACTTTTGGACAGAAATAGCGAAAATAGCAGATCTACAAGCGCTTGTAGATCTGCTATTTTCGAGGCGCAACCCGGCACTCTTTATCTAGTGGAGACGCGGTGTACGACATGGATTTCTAAAACAAATTTGTTCAACGCAAAATGCTGTGTTCCAAGTTCAGGAGACTTCTGCTACTGCTATAGGTTGAACTCTGCTAATAAACAAACTGCAACGATTTACATTTGGACGCGGACGTTATGCGATTGTCTACATGATTGTCACCAATTTCAGCAGGTCACCAATTCCACCATAACACTGCCATGCTGGAGTGAGCAAGTGTGAGTGAGTGGCCAAGATTTGGGGTTGGAATTTGGCTTATAGGAGACACTCTGAGGGGAGAGGACTCAAGGAGGCTAGGAGACACTCTGAGGGGAGAGGACTCAAGGAGGCTAGGAGACACTCTGAGGGGAGAGGACTCAAGGAGGCTATAGGAGACGCTCTGAGGGGAGAGGACTCAAGGAGGCTAGGAGACGCTCTGAGGGGAGAGGACTCAAGGAGGCTAGGAGACACTCTGAGGGGAGAGGACTCAAGGAGGCTAGGAGACACTCTGAGGGGAGAGGACTCAAGGAGGCTAGAAGACACTCTGAGGGGAGAGGACTCAAGGAGGCTAGGAGACACTCTGAGGGGAGAGGACTCAAGGAGGCTAGGAGACACTCTGAGGGGAGAGGACTCAAGGAGGCTAGGAGACACTCTGAGGGGAGAGGACTCAAGGAGGCTAGGAGACACTCTGAGAGGAGAGGACTCAAGGAGGCTAGGAGACGCTCCTAAAGCACAGCTCATTAAACTGAGCAGACAGGTTTCAAGTGGGCGTTTGCGACTTTCTTTCTGCTCCCAAATCGCCATAGCAGCAAAAAGCTGAGCAAATTCTGTTCAAAGGCCAACAGTACATAATGATTATTAGAAGGATTTAACCTGGCACCGGCGGCAAGGCTTCTGTGGGTAAGAACGGGCCTCAACAGAACAGGGGCGTGCGTTTAGAGAGAGAGAACATAGATATATATATAAGAAAGCTAGATGGCTCACCCGTGCTGTGGCCAATGTGGAGAGCGACGTTGCTACGTGGCGGCCATCTTACCTCAGGGCAGCATAACATTGGCTGCAGGGTTTCCCAAACGCATATGGTGTAAGACTTTATAGTGCTGCACATGCTCAGATGCTCCTCTATAGGCCGCACACAGAAGCCTGTGAACATAGACATTTCATGCATAGATGTGCCACTCAATGGTAGGCCTCAGGTCTACCATTCTGAAATGTAATTTAATAATTTGGATTGCTGGACAGCTGACAGTAGGCTCTCTTTGCTCTTTAAAAACAAATATATATATGTCAGCTGTCCAGCAGTCCAAATATTACCATACCGAAATGTCTATGTTCACAGGCTTCTGTGTGAGGCCTAGAGGGCATCTGAGCATGTGCAGCACTACAAGTCTTAAACCAGTGGCGTGCACAGACATTTAGAGGGGCAGGTGCTCAAGTGAAGAAAGGGGCACCTTGTGCAGCGCATTTTGGGGCGGGAACCGATTTTGGTGCTTTAGCTATTGAAAAATAGCAGATCTACAAGCTCAAAGCGCGCCACGAGCTTGTATAGGTCTGCTATTTTTCTTTAATCGAAGAACCACTGACATAGAAACATAGCTTTAGATTGTGGGGGGGCCTAAATAATATAGTAGAAGCTTTTTTTATCAAGATTTGATCAATGTCACCGCATGGTCCACACACTACAAACATAACTACTTTTTTTTTTTTAAGAGCAAAATTGCCAAAAGGGCAGGGGGTGCTCTAGCACCCCCTAGTGTCTATCTGTGCACGCCACTGTCTTACACCATATGCGTTTGGGAAATCCAGCCATTGTGTCTATGGGGCATGTACTTAACCATAACTTGCTCAATTTTCAACCGACTTTCAAACGGTTTGGTTTGTTATGAACGTCAGAGACGTCCGCATACTTATATGATTTTATACGACGTTCATATTAAAAAAACAAAATGAAGCAGATAATCGTCCTGAATCATAGCCACGTCGACAACGTTTGTATAATAAACCAACCCGTTTGTAAATCCATTCAGATTTGAGCGAGTTATGACTGTTTCAGTTTGAGCTGCCATAGAACATAATACTGTACTGTAGCTTCCGAGGCAAGATGGCCGCCCGGTGAACTACATCAGAGACTCCGCCTTGAGCCATCTATAGCCTTTATATATGTCTGCGAGAGAGAAGGCATGAACAGAACAGGGGTTATGCGTTTAGAGAGAGAGAGAGAGGAGGTTAATGGAGGGCACCAGGATGGATGGGCGGAGAGTGGCTTTATTCACATCAGTGCAACAGAAGGCCGAGTCATTTTAAGTTATACAACAACGTCATTCATGGTATTTGCGGAGCCACCATGTTGGCTGTTAGAAAACTCCTGACATCTGCTGTGTCATGTGTTTACTGCTGACCTTGGATATATATATATATATATATATATATATATATATATATATATATATATATATATATATATAGTCTGAGGAAGAGCATTGTACGCAAAACGTCACAGTTTGTGCAAAAAAATAAAGGCACTCATCACTAGCATCGGAGCCCACAGCGTGCGAGCGTCTTCATTTTTGAGTGGTGCCCAACCACTCCAAGGAACAGCAATGTCCGTGTTAACCTATGTGTGTGTGTGACTATGAGTACCAGTAGGGGCAAAAGTGACGCTGTTGAGCCAGAAACGGAGAGAGAGAGAGAGATAGTGCTGCACTGTTGCCTGCTAGAGAGAGAGAGAGGGCGGGGGGGAAAGGGGAGTTGCACCACTCAGTTCACACGGGTGTGATCTTTTTTATCTAAATTGTGGAATAACTCTCTATTCTCCGCTCCGATTGGCCAGCGATTCAGAACCCTTCCCTTAAGGCATTTGTGTGCTTTGCCCTCTTCTGTTTGGACAGTATACATTGGCATCATGCCAAAGTCAACTCTTCTATAATTGAACACTATTCCTACAGAGATAGGCAACCACACTCTCCTCTAATTACTTGCGCAAGCAGAGCGTGCAATTACTGCGATTGGCTGGGTATGTATGTCAGTGTTGTCCACCAGCCATTAGCCATTCTTGATGATGAAACTAAGGTACGTTTGGTGATCGGCTGGGTATGTGTGTGTACTGTGTGTGTGTGTGTGTGTGTGTGTGTGTATGTATGTATGTACGTACGTACTGTATTATAACTCATCGATTCGTTTTATTATGGGCGATAGCTATGGTACTCACCATTGTATCTTATGTCACATTCACACCAGAAAGCTTTACTGCAATTAAAACGAATCATGCTGCGTAATTCGAATCCTATAATGCACATCAAAGAACCGCATTCTACTCCGCCAAAAAACGGGGGTTTTTCGCTTCGCTTCCAATTGCATTTGATTTCGATTCGGTTGCAGGTGGGAATGCAATCCGCAGCAAATAAAGGAAATGAAGCTAAACACAGTTGGAGAGGGAGAAGGGATGTTAATTTTAAGCAGCACAAAGATGTCCTGTTGGATAGACCGTGGATGGACCGTGGATAGACGTGGGCAAAAAAAGAGACTGAAGCACTCATTGAAATAGAGTACAATTGCTTAAGGAAACACAAAAAACACTGTAGGCCTAGTGTACAGAATATTCAGTCTGTCTGTGTGCAAAAGTTGTCACTGCTGTCACTGTGTGGGGAGGGAGTGGGAACTTTCTTCATGTCGATAAAATGTTGTGCCGTCGTTGTCTGCGCTGTTGCCTCCACATGCCCAGAACAGCAGTGCGTGAGTGCACGCACGCACGCACGCTTACATGCGCGTGTGCACATAAGAGTGAGAGACGTCTAGTCCCCGACACTATACACGTTACGCTAATTTTACGTCTTAACTATTACTCAAAGTGTTATTTGAACATCGTAGATTTCACTGTGTAGTTTATGAATGGAACATGTTGATGAAGTTCCCTGCTGCGGTTCCAATTGCTGCGAATGACAGTGTGCAGTGTGAAGGCAAACCGCAGCAAATGAAATATGCAAGAATCCCAACTTCTCCGCCCATTCGCATCGAGTCTACCGAAGTATTAGGTGAGAAGAATGTGACCTTAGATAACAAGGTTGGATGGTCCTACTCCTCCCTGACAGAGGGACGAGAACTGCATTGGCACCTGTTCTTGTTTAAAGCCATACTTGGAGATTGTCCTAAATACATGTCATCTTTCCTGAAATGGGACTCTGAGCCCTACCACACCCGGTCAAGTAATATCTCCAAATTCAAGGTACCAAAAGTTAACTCTGAACTGGTAGATCTGCCTTTAGCTTATGTGGCCCTAATACATGGAATGACCTGCAAACTACATTAAAACGTACCACATTGGTACACTTGAATAGTTTTAAAACCTTGGTGAGCATAATATGTAACTGTTTTTATTTGTATACCTATGTAATTCAGATGTAAACCTTGTTTTTATTTTCCTTATCTTCTAATGTATTGTGACTATTATTACTCGACGACACTGAAAATGAGTTTGATTACTTAGTGTTACGTCATCAGAATAAATAAAACTTGAATGTTGTATGTAAGATCATTAAAGCTGGGCTGTTGCCCGAGTCCATGTATGTATGTATGTATGTACAGTATGTATGTATTAGAATGGTGGTGCCGTAACTAAGGTTACCCCTCTTCTAGTTGAACATACTCCTATAATACTCCTATAAAGATAGGCAAACACTCGCAATTCCACAGGATTGCATCTTCCTAGCTTCAGCATGCAACCAGTTAACCTGACGCTGCCAGATCCAAGAAGCTTGCTACACAAATTTGTTTCACAGCTTATTGGGATCTGGGATTGCGGAAGCAAATTCGATGACGGGGCTGTTCCTTTTTTTCAAGATACTTGGTAGATGATTGGATGGGACAGTCTGTCTATCACCGTGTGGGCGTGCAAACACAACCAATCATATTGACGTGTCTATATAGCTTCACATCCGGTTTCGCACATATCCCGCCCTTAGCTCACGCTGATTGGTTCGGTACGGAACGGATTTGTGTCAGCTCAACTCCCTGAGAGATCCCAGATGAGTGCTGTGTTGGGGAACATGGTTACCCAATACCGCCCCCATCTGGCAGCGTCAGGTTAGCAACCAGTGTCATGGCCAGACATTTTTTTAGAGAGAGAGTGGTGTCATTGAGGGGGCAAGAAAACAGCACTCAAGCGCTGTTTATACAGCCTGGAGAGTGACAAGCTGGAGTTTTAAATGCATTGTTTTCAAGGGGTGGCGGAAATATCAGCAATTTTAGGCATGTGTGCAACATGCCAACTGTTTTAAAGCTGGAGTGCCATGATTTCTTTCCACCCATCATCAGGTCTTATTTGTTATATAAGGAGGAAGAATTCTTTCAAAAAAAGTGTACGGCATTTATTAAAATGACGTTTTTATGTGGGCACCCCCACCAGTTCATTACGTATGCCTGGTTTGCTTGGTGGGTGGGTGGTGATCCACCTGAACTTAAGCCGCACCCACAGCTGTAGTTGTATGATAAAGGGGGAGGGGTTAGGGGAGGGGCTGATCATGTGATGTCACTATAGTATTGTTTTTTTCATTGGCACGTTTGACTGTCAAGGGTTTCAATCTCCAGGAAGAAACCCTAAATACAAAGTTAATACACCATTGCACATAAAAACGACTCCAGGGTGTCTAATGAAGTACCGTCACCTCATAGTCACATAGACACATGAAAAACTGGAAAAATTGTGGCACTCCATTTTAACCCATTCTGAACGGGCACCCATTTTGGTGTCAGCATCATGTTATGCTTTAGCTATTTAAAAATAGCAGATCTACAAGCTCATATCGCGCCACCGAGTGGCGCGATACGAGCTTGTAGGTCTGCTATTTTTGAAAAATCGAAGAGCGACTGACATTTTTAGAATCTGATTTCAGGTCAGAATGGGTTCATCAGACCAGTGTGTGTCCGGCGGAAACCTCGTATGAATCTGATCTCAGGTCAGAATGGGTTAAAGTATTGCACAGTGACGGCCTGTGCAGTGAACGGAGTTGTCCCATTGGACCGGCCTGTGCAGTGAACGGAGATGTCCCATTGGACCGGCCTGTGCAGTGAACGGAGATGTCCCATTGGACCGGGCCTGTGCAGTGAACGGAGTTGTCCCATTGGACCGGCCTGTGCAGTGAACGGAGTTGTCCCATTGGACCGGGCCTGTGCAGTGAACGGAGTTGTCCTAACTCATCTAAACGTCGCTGAGCGACCCCAACTCTAGCCCATTCTGACCTGAGATCAGATTCATACGAGGTTTCCACTGGACACACACTGGTCTGATGAACCCATTCTGACCTGAGATCAGATTCTAAAAATGTCAGTCGTTCTTCGATTTTTCAAAAATAGCAGACCTACAAGATCGTATCGCGCCACTCGGTGGCGCGATATGAGCTTGTAGATCTGCTATTTTTCAATAGCTAAAGCATAACATGATGCCAACACCAAAATGGGTGCCCGGTCAGAATGGGCTAGATGTGAGGGCTCTAGTCTAGTCTACCATAAATCACAATAGTTGAACAGGATTATTAGTGATAAAAACAGAACTTTATTCAATGTCATATGGTACAGTACTGTGTGTGTACATACACACTCTATAGTCTCTATTTACACATGCACTATGTATGCATTCATGAATACGTTAACATAAATATAGTCCCTTCAAGTACATGGCTGGTATTGACAATAACTATACAGTACTTTGATGGCGACTGCTTTAAGAGTGCCAAAATCTATACGCAAGCAAAACCATTGGGATTCATTGATAATGGTAACAGAAAAAGTCATACCCTGAAGAAGGCATGTTTGTTGCCGAAACATTGGTTTAATTAAAAAAAGAAACGAAAATTGCATCGTGATCACGAGCTGTGCTGCCTTTTTTTCAACAGACAAAGTTGTACAAATGTGTGATGTTTGATCTGGCCTACTGCATACGGTGGTTAATGGTCAAATAAAAAAGGGTAAAAACAGAGTTAAATGTACAATTCACTTAAAAAAAATACTGAATCAAGCAACTTAAAAACTGTCTGCGGTGTTCACACGCTGTAAGTCTGAGCAGACGATGAAATGACCCGTTTTTTTAAGTGAAATATATCCCGTTAATCGGAACAGCATGCAGCTTCACGCGACAATTCAGGAGCCTGCGTCTCTCAGGCTTAAATTAAGAGAAGTACTCTGTCCGTTTCTCTCCAATAAAAGGTCTGTGAGTCCAGACATAATGTCCAGATGTCTCTCCGTCCCATATGGTCCACAGAGACTTTAGCGTGAGCCACACAGGTCGGGACGGGACCATAATCCTTATCATCGTTTATCGTGATAAAAAACTGCTCACAGTAATCATATGGCAGAGATTTCAATTCATGGGGACGTTGTCCTTCCGTCATGCACTGGGTACACTTCACATTCTATTAGCGGAGCGGCGTATTTAGGTACCACTTAACCCCTGGGCTACAATTAACGGAAAAAACAGAATATTTCTAAAAATACAAACCTCCCGTTAACGGAATTAACGGAATGTCAATCGATGTCAGTTATCTAGGGTTCAACGGAGCAAAAATTAATATGTTTTCGCTAATATCACTAATGTTGGATGTAATTTACCCAAAAACGGCCGAAATCCGCGTGATCGTGCGCTATCGTGCACGCGCGCCGTCTCTATGTGCGTCGCTGTAAAAAAAATGATATTTTGCGATGTTTTGGGGTTGATTTGAGGTTAATTTGACTTAGTTATGAAGAATATAGCATTAGCTTAGCAATCCGGACCAGCCAAGCTATTGACTAGGGTCAAAATACTACAGGATGTTGTTGATCGTTGAACCGGAAGTGACTTAGGAAGATTCGGCTATTTTGGCCAAAATCAGCATAATGGTGCGTTCCCGCCATCTGGTGGCAATTCGCGAGAATACCTAGTGTATTCTCTCTCAATGAAAAAAAAAAAAAAAAAACATCTGTTCAAACCACCAGATCTTTCTATTAATGTGAAAATGACGAATTAAAAATATGCCAATTTGTTACCCAAACAAAATAATTGGGATTGGTAGTCCAAGGGTTAACTCATGTCGTCGTCTATATGTTTTGGGTGAATCGAATGACAATCGCGAGACATGTTACACAGCAGATTTTAACTTCCTGACTCAGCGGTTTCCCGCCAAAGCGGCTTTCAATTTTAGAGCGTCGTCGCTCATTGGGATATAAGTATGGCGGCCTGCGCCACACTAAGCCACACACTCTATACCTGGTAAAAACAGACCTGGAAAGAATGTACATGATAGTCTAAAAATGGCAATCTTTTCAACGGGGTTCAATGGTTAAAAACAAAACATTATTAAAAGTTTTATCGCGATAATACCGATATCGATGATATCGAAATCATTTTTGGCCACAATAATCGTGACATGTAATTTTCATAATTATGGTCCCATCCCTACACGCACACACACACACACACACACACATACTCGGGTGCCTTCGACGGTCTCCCAGTGAGCCGAGGCCTTGTCCTGAACCCACCCCTCCCCCTCTCCTCCCACCCCCTCTACGTAAGCCGTGATGTCAGAGGTGCGCGGCCCCCCCTGTCACGAACACTGCAGGGCCTGTGAGTGGAGCCTCGTCTATTCCCCAAACGGCCCCGGGCCGTGTGTCCGTCCGTGTGTCAGTCCGTGTACACTCCACACATACAGAGCTGTGATTCTGCACTCCTCTGGCCCAGCCTGCCCTGCTATGCTGCTGCGGCGCTGCATGCGCAGCGCGGCACGGCGCAACAACGCAACAACGGGCTACCTTCTCCTCCGGCCGCTGGCCTCCGCGCGGCCCAGCTCCTCGTAGCCGTGGTAGAACAGCTCCAGCTCGCGGCTGCCCCAGCCCCTCCAGACACACAGGCACCAACGCATGTTTTCCTGATGCCGAAAGCCACACACAACCGTGTCCTTTGGCCCTAGGGCCGCCTCCTCGAGGGTGCTGGGGGAGAGGGAGAGAGGGGGGGGAGAGAGGGAGAGATAGAGAGAGATAGGATACAAGTAAGAGGTGGTATACTGCCTTCATTTTACACACCATTACCATGTTCTTATTTTGATCACAAGACCCAATTACTGAATGTCAGTCTCCAGGTTTTCTTCGGAGTGTGTATGACACTGATTTACTACGACACTATGTATGGCATGTCAGGAGTCAAATTAGTAATAGTGGTTCTCTCAAGAGTTACAGAGCTGTTATGGTCATTCAGGGGCCAGAAATGTCCCCCCACACAAGCCGGCATGGCCGGCGATGACAACGCCTGGTTATACACAGCCTGAGTTCAAATCCTTTCGGAGACACATCTCTAACTCTAGCTCTTTAAAACCAGCACACTGTAGAGTAGTCTCTTCCTAGAAGCTGGTGAGTTGTACTCGGAAACGGTTCCCCTGGAAAAAAGATAGAGAGGCAACACTGAAGGCACTGTTAACGAGGAAATTACAGCTCCGCGCATACAAGTCCCTGTGAACACCGAAATAGGATTAGCATGTCCCCCTCCTCCTCCTCCTCCAACGATGAGTGTGTGCGTACGTACGTGTGTGTGCGTGCATGAGTGCGTGCGTGCACACATAAAAAAAACTGTTATTTTTTTACTCACTCACTCAGGGCGATAGTTTATAGTTTTTAAAGTGATACAGCTCATTCATCACTCACAGTTACAGTGAACCCAAACCCACTGGCTTCGGCAATAAACAACAATAAAAAACATTACAGACTCTTCTGGCCCCGACATTACAATAATTTCAAAGGGAAAAGGGGATGGTTTGCCTTGAGCTATTGTGATTTATGGAGGGGGGAAGACGTGGGACTCCACAGAACCATGTATCATGTTGCTACAACCCTCTATTACCTTCCTCCATTGTTTGTCCATCTGGGAGGCTGTGTCATTATGCTCTCCTGTTGTTGTTTCATGTTTCTGTGTAATAAGACAGCCTGTTTTAATGACCACATGCATTGCGTTGTCCAGGGTAAAGGCTTTGACGTATGCATGCTGTGCGTTGTGTGTCACCAACCCCAGGATAAATTAACACGTTGGGACTGCGTTATAAATGAATCTTTAACTCCCGCGCTCTCTGCCGGTGTTTTCACCGACCTGTGAAGAACCACTGTAATGGGAAAATGACATTTCAGTCTATGTGAGCTAACTGTTGACAGAGAAAATACTCTTCCACCTGTTACCAGCAGTCAAAAACCTATTTGTGTTTATACTAGCAGACTAGAGTGTCTTGTGTCTTGTGTCTTGTTGCATTTTCAACCATGTGTATTTTTATTCTTTCGGAACCTCTCGAATTGTATAAGAGAGGAAACTTGTAATTGGGAGTTGTCATGATACTCCGGTGTTATGCTTCTCCAGGACCGGTCTTGTAATAAACTAGTTCTCAACACTTTTGAACTTTTACTTGATCTGGACTTCGACTTCTTTCCATTTTTGATTGCGAGTCTGATATTCCGTTGACACCACCACGCCACGCTCAGCGTCACGCTTCATGGAGATGTTGTGATCGTTTGTAATAGTGTCCAAAAACATCCTAAAATCATCTTAACATCTTAAAATGTTGTGATCGTTTGTGATAGTGTCCAAAGATATTCTACGGACCCGACAACAAAGAGCAACGAGGAACAGCAGCGCACGGACGCGGCCATTACGAGTCATTGACTAACATTGAGCCTCAGTTTCCCAGAAACCCTAGCAAGCCAGTGTGACTCATTGATGTCCTGTTACATCATCCAAACACGTCATCACTCTGTCCGAGGAAAGTCTCAAAAGTTATCAAAAAATGGCGAAAGAAACGAATAAAAGTCGGGGATAGCGTGTTCTGCAGGGATTGTGTTAAGGCGTGAGCGTTCTTCGTACGAAGGAGAGACATGGTGTTTGGCACGTTGAGCGGGCGTTAACGTCTGTAATGAATGTGTGTGTGAGTGTGTGAATGGATGAATGTAATGCACAATCCATGTAAAGGTGTATGCATGTGTGTGTGAATGGGTGAATCTAATGCACAATCTATGTAAAGCTGTGTGAATATGTGTGAATGTAATGGACAATCTTGGAAAGCAAGGCGCTATATAAATGCACCATTTATCATGTATTGTATTGTGTGTTCCCAGAGAACGTGATATGGACTGATGACGTCAGCTGATTATTACTTACTTCTCTATTCTCCTGTGATAATCTGTTCATTATAATTATGTTCTCTTCACATTTTTATGAATGAAAGCCTCATTTTGTAACTTCATCATTAAATCACAATGCTTTTGTTCATTGAGGTTTGGTTTTATAGATGGAAATGTGTCCTTTTCACTGTGTTTGTCCTTGTTTTTTTTTTACTAGTCTTGTAGTCCGTTACAAAATAACTAGGACTTTTGGCCCCTGAGCCATCTTTAAGTTTAAGTAGCCTGTGCTGGGGTGTGCAAGCATGTACGCACGGAACAAGAAGACACTTCACACATTCATCACATCTAAAGAGACGTGAAAGCCTCTCAGCCTCTCTCCCGTGACCTCCCATGCACAGTGTCCCCCTGTCTGCGTTAACTTACAGGTGCAGCCATGAAATAAACGAGTGCTTATTAAGGAGCCCCCTCCCCCCCCCCCCCCCCCCCTCCTCCCTTTTATTGCCTACTGCTAAAAGGCATGCAGGCCCTTTGTGTTGTATCCTCACACACACACAGGAGTCCTTTCTGCCGCGGCCAGCTGCTGCTTGCTTGCCAGACGCTGCAGCGATAATTACAGAGGAGCGGCGAACAAACCGTTAAGCACATGATGAAGGAACGCTCGTACTGAAGCTGCATCAGCAAATTAATATCTAGCTCCACCTCCACCACCACCACCACCTCCACCCCAGTGCTGGCTGGCTGGTTGCAGCCTTTAGCTGCCCAGGGTTGGAAAACTTACTCAAAAACTGTGAGAGTTGTGGGTTGTTTCTCTGTGCTCGAAACTCGCCGAAAATGTATTGTCCGCGAGTTAGTCCACAGCCTAGAGTGAGACTATCGACGGCTCTTCATCTTTGCTTATGTCACGAATTTCACTGGCACTAGGCTCATGATCACAGCTATGGTAACATTTCACTGGCACTAGGCTCACGATCACAGCTATGGTAACATTTCACTGGCACTAGGCTCACGATCACAGCTATGGTAACATTTCACTGGCACTAGGCTCACGATCACAGCTATGGTAACATTTCACTGGCACTAGGCTCACGATCACGCCTATGGCAACGGCATGGAATCGGTTAACTCTGAGGGTATACAAATAGAACCAAATGGACCCTTACAGGTCAACAATAACCAGAAACAAATACCAGAAACACACAAAGAGATAGCCCTGAATGAACCCTGGTCTGGAACTCTGAGAGTTTACAAATGGAACTAAATGTGGTTCCATGTGTACACTCTCAGAGTTAAGGTGGTCTCATTTGAGAACCACCAGTACTAGTTGTACTCCTAATGTGCCATACATAGTGTCGTAGTAAACCAGTGTCAGTGACAACCTGGAGAGACTTGACATTCAGTAATCGGGTCTGCATTAGTGATTAGTTGATGTTAGTAGTCATCTCACCCTAAAGATGAGCCCCCAGGTGGGCTGAGCACAGCGATCACTCTGCCTCTCAGCTGCTCCGCCTGCGCCTGCATTTCAATCACCATCACGTCCCCACCACGCCTGTCAAACAGCACACACGCATGCACACACACACACACACACACACACACACACACACACACACACACACACACACACACACACACACACACACACACACACACACACACACACACACACACACACACACACACACACACACACACACACACACACACACACGTCTAATTACAATTGTGTATAGATTGCACAACATTGTTTGAAGTCATCAAATTAAGTCATAGAAGTGAAGGATGCGCATGTATCAATGCCAATATAGCCACAGTATTAATGCTATAAAACATAGACAATTAATTGACTTCATTCATTTGTGTAACCAAATGGACCCTTTCAGATCTGTGTCTCTGTGTACAAATGGAACCAAATGGACCCTTACAGGTCTGTGACTCTGAGGGAGTACAAATGGAACCAAATTGTGCAGTAGCACAATTATTACATCACTATATAAATAATGTTACATCATTGACCTGAATGGTGTTCTATCAACAATTAATAGATCAACAATTGGTTAATAAAGGTTATGCCAACTCGTGTTCTGACTTCTGAGGGACGGTATCCGTCTGTATTTGCTTTGCTTTGTTTTGTTTGAATTAGCGCTGGGACATTAAATGATTCATTTCTATTCATTAATTACAGAAACAATTGAAAAGAAGAAAAAAAAACATTTTAATCGGTTATTTTTTGCTCCACGGAACCTTTTCCACTGGACGAGTTTCATAGCGGCGCACGCAACGGGAGAACAAACCAATCAGAGCGGCCCAGTGGATGATGGGGAATTTAGATAAAAAAAACCTCATTGATTCACTCCAAAATACTATAATTTAAAAAAAAAACGAATGCTTCTCAGGTCAAATATTGATATATTAAAATGCGATTCATTTAAATTAATTAATTACGATGCCTCAAATGAACCACATTCATGTTTTTAATCGAGTCCCAGCCCTAGTTTTAAATAGATCCCAGGGTGTGTGGGGGGGGGTCGTATCTTAGTAACACTAAAAGTGGTAATTGACCGTGTCACGAGTAAACGAGCCCAATGAATTCCTGAGCTCATTCTCAGACACGAGTGGGAGCGATTTTACAGGACGGGTGGTATAACCCTGGAGCTATTTGGAAATCCTGGTGACGCAAAGGACATAGATTCACAGCCGTGGACCGGCACCGGTAGGCTACCAGTGGTTGGGAACCTCTGTCTGACCAAACTGGGCTTCCTTGACATTAAACCCATTCTGACCTGAGATCAGATTCATACGAGGTTTCCACTGGACAACACACTGGTCTGATGAACCCATTCTGACCTGAGATCAGATTCTAAAAATGTCAGTCGATTTTTCAAAAATAGCAGACCTACAAGCTCGTAGCGCGCCACTCGGTGGCGCGATATGAGCTTGTAGATCTGCTATTTTTCAATAGCTAAAGCATAACATGATGCCGACACCAAAATGGGTGCCCGTTCAGAATGGGTTAAGAAAACCTCTGTCCTAATGTGTACCAAACTGGGGGTCCTTGACATTAAGAGAGTTTGAGAGGAGCACTGACCTGGGGATCCACAGAGTCCCGTTGACAGAGAGCACAGTGAAGGCTTGGAGGTGAGGAGGTGTCGGACTGGAGCTCACTGCAGAGTCCACGTCAGATTCACTGGCCTGCAGGGGCTCCACAACCGTCCTGTCTGCGTCCTCGGTGTCCGTGGACAGGATCACAGTCCCGTCTGCGTCCTCGGTGTCCGTGGACAGGATCACAGTCCCGTCTGCGTCCTCGGTGTCTGTGGACAGGATCACAGTCCTGTCTGCGTCCTCGGTGTCTGTGGACAGGATCACAGTCCTGTCTGCGTCCTCGGTGTCTGTGGACAGGATCACAGTCCCGTCTGCGTCCTCGGTGTCTGTGGACAGGATCACAGTCCCGTCTGCGTCCTCGGTGTCCGTGGATGGGATCACAGTCCCGTCTGCGTCCTCAGTGTCTCTGGACAGGATCACAGTCCTGTCAGTGTCTGTGGACAGGGTCATTAGGGGCAAGCTGCCGGTGCTGGTCAGCGAGCTGAGCGCTCCGGAACTGGAGCGGCGGTCTAAAGAAGCCGGCGACGGCTCCGAGGAGGCGTTGGAGTCGGACGAGGACTCGGAGGAGGTCATGGAGCAGTAGTCCGTCAGGGAGTCCCGCCGGCGGAGGATCTGAGTCCCCGCGTCGCGGCGGTGGATCAGCGTCACCTCTCCGTTGGCGTTGGTCCAATCCTCTTCATCGCGCGGTTCCTCTTCCTCCTCCCCTCCTCCTCCTCCTCGCTCCTTCGTCCCCCGCGGGTGGTCTCGGTTGGTCGTCATGGCAGTCGTCATGGTAACCCCCGCCGGTCGCCTCACCGCGAATACGTCCCGTAGGGGGTTGCTGTCTCCGCAGCTGAAACGCGGGGAAATCAATATGAGACCATGTAGTGCCCGTCGCCAAGAGGGATGTGTGCTTACAGAATGACTGAATGAGCTCTGTGTAGTTGTGTGAGAGTTTTGAAACATCGTGAAATCTTTGAATGCAATATGTTTTAAAACTTTTTTTACTCAAATCTTTCCTTCCGGAGGTCCCCGGAAAAACAAAACATTTTGAGACGGCGTCGGCGGTAGATCTGCTATTGTCAGAGTGCAAACCAAACATAAGTTCTACTGGATCTCGTCAGCAGGACAATAAGCATTGATCATTGAGTGAATGAGCTGTATGTGGACTAGTACTGTAGCGAGAGCCTTTCTGATTCATGTCAGCTTGTGTTCCCACATCGCTGCTGTTGACTGGTTTGATCCCTCAAATGAATTGAATGGCGGGAAGTGATGCCTATAATTCCCACACGCCATCCTCCCCGGTAAGCTCCCTGCCTGTCACATTAAGCCTCCTTTGATTGGTAAGGTGCTAGGGGACGGCAGTGACTGATGATTTATTCTGAAGGTGTTAGGGGACGGCAGTGACTGATGTTTTATTTTGAAGGTGTTAGGGGACGGCAGTGACTGAACTTTTTTTTATGTGAACGACAGCTTCTCCGTTTCAGAGGACAGCCGTTTTGATGTGTTCATGTGATAATAATGAATGAATTCCATTTTTATAGCGCCGGTCCATTCATTCCGACGGTGGCAACCACTGGAGACAATGTAGGGTAGGGTTCAGTGTCTTGCCTAAGGACACTTCGACATGTGGACGGGAGATCATTGGGCAACCTGTCTACCTCCTAATACAATGTGTTTCTTCCAATATACTATTGTGTGTCCCTCTCATCCCAACTTTACAATCATGATGAATACTGAACGCACGCACGCACACGCACACGCACACACACACACACACACACACACACACACACACACACACACACACACACACACACACACACACACACACACACACACACACACACACACACACACACACACACACACAACTTGTTCAAATGTCTTGCACACTTAGGCCCCTCAAGGTCTTGTCCACTAGTCCCTAGCTCCCTGACATTTTAGTTTATTTCTTGATGAAATCGTCAATATATTTCACTCATTCTTGAGATGAGGGACAAAAGTGGAAAAAACATGTCCCATACATAAGAGCCTTATTTATGTTAAAAATAAATTAATTCATGAAAATAACAGCATTTGCAAAGTTATATGTAATACAGTTGTGTATTCTTCTTATGACATTAATTTCATTATATATTTTTTCATATTCCATCTGAATTAGTTCAAAGCAGGCTAAAGTACCCAAAAATGCCTGTATTTAGCCTGTCCCCAGCAAGTGGTCACAATTTCAAACTGCCAAAAAAGTGTCTAAAAGTGTCACAATCACATAAATATATATACTAAATGAAAGTAGATTGTCAACAACATAGCAAACAATATACACAGTTAATTCTAATTTATATTTTCCAATAAATATCTTATATCAAATGTGTGTCCCACGTCTCCGTCAACTCCGTCAGGTTTTTTAAAAGTCTTAAATTAATCCGAAAATATTGTCGACAGATTTAGCCTGAAGACTCCTTTTCCAAGTCCTGTTTATATTTGTTGCAACAGTGGAGCACCTGGTCTGACAAGCATTCAATTGTTTGATATTTTAAACAAACAATGTTGATATCAATGTGGTCACAGCTTTTACATGTCAACTCCGTCAGGACATTATTAGAATTCTTTGTTAAGAATTCCAAAATAATGTTTAGTATTTTAGTTTAGGGTTAGGTTTAGCTAACAACTGAAGAAAAAACGAAATGGCTACATTGTACTACAGAGGGTTAAGATGAAAACAAATGCCATTAATTTTTGTCAACTCCGTCAGACGTCAACTCCGTCAGGTTTTGTGTCTGACGGAGTTGACATGTATCTAACGGAGTTGACAAAAGTGTTCCTAAAACAATAAAATTATAGTTTTTGAATAATGGGAAGTATTCTAATTCGGCACACAGTTAGAGCATAAGGAACATTTTTGGCTATAGGGCCATCACAGATTTGTCTCGTGGTGACCATGGCAGCCATTTTCCAAAATGGCCGCCACCTGCTGTTATTTTACAATAACTCAAGTTCTACACCACCTAGGATCTTGATTCTGGTGACTAATCATACATTTTCAAGGATATGGGATACATTGGTACTATTTAGATATGTCCTGTGACCATGGAAGCCATTGTTTTTCAAAATGACCACCAACCTGCTGTTATTTTACCAATAACTCAAGTTTTAGACCACTAAGGATCTTGATTCTGGCGACTAATCATTACATTTTCAAGGATGAACTTTCTCTGGGAGGGGTCAGGGCTTATTTCAGGTGCAGGTTGAGTTGCTACTGACAGGACATTAAAAGGAGGTGGGCTTTCTGGCCTTTGACTTGTCCCTTTCAGGTACAGACGCACAGTTTGACTTCACTGGCCACTGCAGGGAACTGTGGGGAGAAACTTTGGTCTCTTGACACCCCGATTAGGTTCAGGTTTTTTTTGGTGGAGACTTGCCTTTCATGACATCGTTGCTGCAGCAGTTGATCTCATTACTGCCAGCGGTGGCACACTCTGGGTCGTCCCTTGGTGGCCTCCTGCCAGTGTTTCTCCATCCTTCTCATGAGCTCTGTGTGTATGACTTCAACCACTCAGAACTCCAACAGGGTATTAGGTGCTCCTGGGCAACAACATGTGAGCCTCATCTAAGTTCTGTGTCTCCCTCTGGGCCTAGGGTAGACACTTGCTATTTTCCGTAACACTAATTGGTGGGGCTGTCCAAACTTGTTGTTTAGGTTTCACTCGGATCTCTGTTGGTGAAGTCAAGTCTAGGTGGTCTAGAACATGAATTATTTAGTCAGGGGATATTAATAAAATCTGGTAATAAATTTCCTTATCAAGAATTTTCTTCACCAATGTGTTTGGAAGGGTTTCTACTAACATATCCCACATTGCTTTATATTCAACCACCCTAGGGGAACTTTTGACAGCTGCTGAAAGTTGTACCATCAACAACCTATTTAAGGCAAAATGTTCATTATGCTTTAAGTAGCATGTGACATGTCAAACTAGGGAGTTTTCATGATTCTGAATGCATTCCAAGCATTAGCTATGCACGAAAAACACTCCTTGGGCTGAAAACGGCCATAGCCGTCATCACAAATGTGCCCAAATGTGCTGACCTCATCACATCTGTGATGATGGCCTATGGCCGTTTTTAGCCAACGGAGTGTTTTTCGTGCAAAACTAATGCTTGGAATGGATTCAAAATCATGAAAAGCCCCTAGTTTGACATGCCACATGCTACTTAAAGCATAATGAAATTGAGAACATTTAGCCTTATATTGGTTGTTGATGGTACCCAACTTTCAGCAGCTGTCAAAAATGCCCCTAGGGTGGTTCAATAGAAACCAATGTGGGATATGTTAGTAGACACCTTTACAAACACATTGGTGAAGAAAATTCTTGGTAAGAAATGTATTCACAGATTTGACATTATTATGATAATATTCGTTGACTAAATTGGTAAAATAATAGCAGGTCCACCATTTTTGAAAATCTAAATAGGACCAATGTATCCCACATCCTTGAAAATGTATGATTAGTCACCAGAATCAAGATCCTAGGTGGTGTAGCACTTGAGTTATTGTAAAATAACAGCAGGTGGCGGCCATTTTGAAAAATGGCTGCCATGGTCACAGGGCAAATCTAAATAGTACCACTGTATTCCTCATCCTTGAAAATGTGGGATTAGTCACCAGAATCAAGATCCTAGGTGGTCTAGAACCTAAATCAGTTCAACTTGTCAACTCCGTCAGATGTTCGTCAACTCCGTCAGACGTCCCGTGATGTTTTTGTTAATTTCCAAAGAAATAGACGATTCGATGTCAAATATTTTGTGCTTGTGTATTGAAAGACCAACTGAAATGATACGTAATGATGATTTTCTTTTTTTTTAACATGGTTTTCATGTTCTAATATTGAAAATAAAGGTTGAAATGACGGATTTGAAAAATTGGATATTTCATAATAGTGTGGTATTGGAACAAAACAATATTAAAATAATTGTATTATTTAACTTGATTACTGAAAGCTATTATAAGATAACTGAGGACTTTATATTATTGTTGAAATTATCAAATTAAAATAAACTAGATAAAGTGCCAATCGGCACAGGTCTCCACCAGGATTCTTCCTCAGCCTAGTGGGAATATGCGTGCACAGTTTCATCGCAATCGGAGGAGTTGTGGCCATTTGCTACTCCTGAAAACTGTAGGAGCCAATCGTGGCCAATCAGGATGGAATATGAGAAATCAAACAAAGCTGTCTTGATCACATGACTATGGAGATCATGTGTAGCGATTTGCGTGAGGAGTAATAATAGAAAATGTGTTTTACATATGTCGGCCTCCTGGTGGCGCTATAAAGAGCAGATGTGAAGAATTCCAGACAAAGGTTTTTCCGTGGCCTCTAGGGAGTTGGCATACAAAGTTATCCACAGATCCGTGCAGTCAGAGGTAAAAACACTTTTCGGCCAGTTATAGCGCCACCTTGAGGCTGAGTTGAAATTGTTCATGTGGCATTTCGTCCTGGGCCTAGTGGGAATGTGGGTGCACAATTTCACGGAAATCACGCGATGTGTTCATGATTTGCAGCATTTTGTTTGAAACTGAGCACTCCTGTGAATTTTGGAAGCCAATCTTAACCAATCAGGATGGAGTCTGAGAAATCTGAAAGATCGGTTTGGTTAAATGGCTCTAGAGAGACTGTGTACCAATTTGCGTGATGTTTGGACAAAATCTGTAGGTGTACTGTGCAAAAACTTGTTTTGCACAAAGCGGCCTCCTGGTGGCGCTATAACAGGCCGTTCTGGAAAGTTTGGGGCAGAGGTTCATGGTTGGCATCCAGGGAGTGTGTGTGCAAAATTTGGCATCGACCGGGTTAACGGTGGCCGAGATTAGCTGCTCACGGACGGACACACGGACGGACGGACACACGGACACACGGACGGACGGACACACGGACGGACGGAGTGCAAAACATACTCTCCCCCATGCCTTCGGCTGGTGGAGACAATAAGGGATTTTAGTGTGTCTGACGGAGTTGACATGAATCAGTTATGAAGTGCATAAATGTCCCATTTTAGAAAGAAATGTTATGCGAAAAACCTGTTCCTTCTCAAGATTGGTAGTTGAGACCTGTGTCTACAAATACATCCATTTGATTTGAATGTATCTTAAAAAAAAGAAAAAAATCTGATTTGAAAAAAGTTTTGTCCCTTGTCAAGAATGGGTGATTTAGTCTTAGTTTTTATTTAGTTTTCGTCAGTGAAAAAAGGTAGGCGACACACACAGACCCTCAGAAAAGACACCAACCACATCAGTCCATTACATTCACCATGCCAGCCTCAATGCTGTGCAACCCACCTGTAGCGGGCACAGAGCTGGTAGTGTGGTACCCACCTGTAGCGGGCACACAGCTGGTAGTGTGGTACCCACCTGTAGCGGGCACACAGCTGGTAGTGTGGTACCCACCTGTAGCGGGCACACAGCTGGTAGTGTGGTACCCATCTGTAGCGGGCACACAGCTGGTAGTGTGGTACCCACCTGTAGCGGGCACACAGCTGGTAGTGTGGTACCCACCTGTAGCGGGCACACAGCTGGTAGTGTGGTACCCACCTGTAGCGGGCACACAGCTGGTAGTGTGGTACCCACCTGTAGCGGGCACACAGCTGGTAGTGTGGTACCCACCTGTAGCGGGCACACAGCTGGTAGTGTGGTACCCACCTCTAGCGGGCACACAGCTGGTAGTGTGGTACCCACCTGTAGCGGGCACACAGCTGGTAGTGTGGTACCCACCTGTAGCGGGCACACAGCTGGTAGTGTGGTACCCACCTGTAGCGGGCACACAGCTGGTAGTGTGGTACCCACCTGTAGCGGGCACACAGCTGGTAGTGTGGTACCCACCTGTAGCGGGCACAGAGCTGGCAGTGTGGTACCCACCTGTAGCGGGCACAGAGCTGGTAGTGTGGTACCCACCTGTAGCGGGCACACAGCTGGTAGTGTGGTACCCACCTGTAGAGGGCACACAGCTGGTAGTGTGGTACCCACCTGTAGCGGGCACAGAGCTGGTAGTGTGGTACCCACCTGTAGCGGGCACACAGCTGGTAGTGTGGTACCCACCTGTAGCGGGCACACAGCTGGTAGTGTGGTACCCACCTGTAGCGGGCACACAGCTGGTAGTGTGGTACCCACCTGTAGCGGGCACACAGCTGGTAGTGTGGTACCCACCTGTAGCGGGCACACAGCTGGTAGTGTGGTACCCACCTGTAGCGGGCACACAGCTGGTAGTGTGGTACCCACCTGTAGCGGGCACACAGCTGGTAGCTGGCAGCGTGGTAGAGCAGCAGGGTGTTGCTGTGGTCGTCCAGGGTCCACACAGCCTCGTCTCCCCACAGGGCGAGGCTGGAGGTCAGGGCCACGATGGAGGACGGGGGGTCGTAGGGGTCCAGCCGCCGCACGGCCCCCAGGCTCAGGTAGTCCAGAACCAGCACGCCGGGACCGTTGGAGAGCCACAACTAGAGGAGGAGTGGTGGAGAGAGAGAGAGAGAGAGAGAGAGAGAGAGAGAGAGAGAGAGAGAGAGAGAGAGAGAGAGAGAGGGGTCACGGCCCAATTATCGCCCACTTAATCCACTTACACCCGTAAGGGTCCATTTTTGGTTTCATTTTACACTCAAGAGTTAAAGATCTTTATTACACGGCTTGGTTGAATGCTGGGTTTTCTGATTGGTCAATCACTGAATTCAGCCGTGTGTTATTTCTTGATAATGACCGCTCCGCTCTATAACAGACCGATGTCTAATCAAACCCTCGGAGCACCTGCTGCTCCCCGCTTGATTTACTGCTGTTTCCAACATGACAGCCATTTAAAAACACACTCACAATGTCATTTTACAGCTAAACATTGCTCTCAACAATGTTTTTGAAAACATTTGAGTGGGGAAAAAGACCCCGAAAATGGATTCAGGTAATGAAACCAGGCAGCGACCATGCAGCGACTAGGACCATGCTCCTGACGGGTGTAGTAGGGTGGGGGGTCTGCAGTGCACTCACCTGGGAGCCACCAGCGACCAGCACCATGCTCCTGACGGGGTAGGGTCTCTGCCGGGGGTCTGTGTCCTCCAGGCCAAACGCCGTCTTGTTGAGGGTGTGTGAACACAGGTAGGTCTCTCCCTCCACCGGAAGCTCATCCACCAGGGTGTAGACGGCCACCAGGCCGTCCGCCATGCCGGCAAACACCCGCGCCAAGCTCTGAGGAGGAAGAGACAGACGGTCTGTGTACTCTGCTGCCCCATCTGGCGGAGTCAGGTTATGTCAAAGTGTCAATCAGATTTCTGTTTGGGTGAATGGGCTTGTCAATCAAATAGGATTTTCTGTTTGGATGAATGGGCTTGTCAATCAAATAGGACTTTTCTGTTTGGATGAATGGGCTGTCGATCAAATAGGACTTTTCTGTTTGGATTTATGGGCTGTCGATCAAGGCCATAAAGTCGTTTTTTCCCCACTCAGTAGGCGTTTCCAGCATAACGACGAGGTCACGCCCCCAAACCCTCTATAGAGGCCATGCGGTGACGTCTGCTGGCAAATTCCTATGTCATAATACTGTATGTGGGATTTGTGGACTCTTACCTCACAGTCCTCAGGCAAATCAGAGCACTTGTTTGAGCCAGAAAACCCCAGACTAGAGGGCTGCAACGGGAACGGGAGCCCTGCGGGCGGGCGGGCGGTCAAGATAAAACCAGCGAATCCCGCATCCTCCCGCAAATTAACCAGATACAGGGCTTATATACACTTTAGCAAGATATGAATGTCTGAGGAGAACGTTCCCTACTATACTGCGCTGGACAATGCACAGGCATGTTACCAAAGCAACCATGCATGAGCGCACTACGCAGGCACGGTCGGGCGCACGACCGGCCGCACCCGTCATTCACTAGTAATCGACTCCGTGATAAACCGATGGAGGAGTTTCTTTTCTTAGTGACGGATGTTCTCTAGCTGTGCTAACCCCCTTTTTGATTTTCCCTGTGTGTGTGCGCGTCACACTGTCAGCAATAATGTGAAACAGAACACAAAGATGAGTACAATTTGTCGTATAACCTGCAGTGACCACCAGCAGCATCTCTCCCTCTGAAATGCCATGGGAGCTGTATTATTAACCCATTCTGAACGGGCACCCATTTTGGTGTCAGCATCATGTTATGCTTTAGCTATTTAAAAATAGCAGATCTACAAGCTCATATCGCGCCACCGAGTGGCGCGATACGAGCTTGTAGGTCTGCTATTTTTGAAAAATCGAAGAACGACTGACATTTTTTTTTAATCTGATCTCAGGTCAGAATGGGTTCATCAGACCAGTGTGTGTCCAGTGGAAAACCTCGTATGAATCTGATCTCATGTCAGAATGGGTTAAATCACTCCCGTGCAGGGCTCGACCTCAGACCACAGACAATCTACTGAATGTTAAAAGTTTGTTTTTTTGGGGTGCAATTGAGCTCAGAAAACAAAACAAATAAAATTACGATCCCTTTAACCCTCTAAGACCCAGCGTTGCTTTTTAGCAACAATCTTATTTTATTGAATTACTAAATTATTCTTATTTTTTTCTGTTCTTTTTTCACCTAAACGTCATCAGTGATGTTCATTGCAATGCCATTTCAATGCCATTGGTCATGATATTTGCATATAAATACCCCCCACAGAGGCTGAAATTCACACAAATAAAAAATGTCTGGACTGCGATTATGAACATTTTTTAACCTAAGACTTTTGACCTTTACCCTAATAAAAGTAGGTACAATAATTGTAATATATGTTTTTTTGTGATCATTAGAATGTCTAGAACATGTTTTATTCATTTTTGTGAAAGATATCCCCAAAATGTAAATTATTAATTTATTATATTATTATATAATTATTATATAATTATTATTACCCAGGGGGCAAACCACCCTTTTTTTAGGAAACCTGCATTTGCCATGACCTCAAAGGTTGTCCACCAGAAATAGTATCTATGACCCCGTAGGATCACAACCTATATGGACAACCCGGTCAATTTTTAGCTGGAAGTCCAATATGGCCGCCGCAATATTGGCCCCTATTAGTTATAATGGGGGGTGAATAGGGCAAAATTTTAAACCAAAACCAAAATCCACGAAACTTCTCAGGTTGATCAATGTTATAAATATGAACATCTTTTGTATTGAAGGTTTCCATGAAATTCAATATGGCCGCCACAATATGGCCGCCACAATATTAGCACCCAGAAAATATATGTTTGGCTCTAACTTCTGAACCAGATGAGCTAGAAACGCAAAATCAGTGTCTATTTCATGTTTTCTGACCATGAGAGACTCAATGGAATACCTATTTTTATTATTGGGTGTGTCTGGACCCTTATTGTGCATATTTACAAGATGGTGGCTAGTGGCTACCCGAAATAGTGCTTTACCATGATTTCTACCAACTAATTGCCTAAGTCATTTTTTGCCAAATCTTTTTTTTGGCCTAAATCACCACCTGGTGATGCTGGCCACCTCTGGTAAAATCGCCCGAGCCCTAATGTAAAAGGCCTTCCTGTTACACCCTATTAAAACAATGGCCTATGTCAAGAGGGAGACTTAGGCCATATTATTTTGCCTAAGTCATAATAAAATGTGACGTAGGCCATTTTAACACACCTTTCAAAATGGGACTGAATGGGACTGAATGGGAGGTACTGTTACTATGGGACTGATAGAATGGGAGTGAATGGGACTGAATGGGAGTGAAAGGGAGGTACTGTTACTATGGGACTGATACTATGGGAGTGCATGGGAGGTACTGTTACTATGGGACTGATACTATGGGAGTGAATGGGAGTGAAAGGGAGGTACTGTTACTATGGGTAACAGTACCCGGCCAGGAGACAACCCAACCCACAGAGCCTAGTCCCTCCATGTGCCAGAAGTGTACCTCCCAGCCTTGGCAGAGTAGTTCCAACAGATTGTGTGCCCCTGGTTTTTCCCTAGTGGGACTGATTGAGGGTAGCTACTGGGACGTAAGTCGGGACTTGATCAGTCCCGGCTGGGTCGCCTAAGTGATGGGTATGATGTTGAGAGACCCGAAACACGTTGACCTCAGGATACATCACTGAGGATATGTCCCAGGTGCATCCATGCGATGTTTTTTAGTTATAGTTCTTCTATTTATATAGTGACTCATAGGAATAGACTATGTGACAACCAGGTATAGTCTGGTGACACCGGAGAGACGGGTGACAGCCGGAATGTAGACGGCACCCGGGTGAGCAGTATGGGTTAGTGCCCCAGCCTGTGTCCTCTGTGAGGATGAAGTCCAACAACCCTCGGTGAGGCCTTTGGGAGGGCCATGCAAGCAGCAAGCGGAACCGCAGCACCATGACCCTGCGGAACCATTGCCCACCACTCCTGAATGAACTGTCTGGTGCTGGGACTCTGGTGCAACGCACAGGTCCTCGCTCTACTCCTGGTGAGAGCAGGAGTGGACCTGGTGAGACGTAGGAGGGGCCCGACCAGGAGACAACCCACAGAGCCTAGTCCCTCCATGTGCCAGAAGTGTACCTCCCAGCCCTGGCAGAGTAGTTCTGGAGTAGTTCCAACGGATTGTGTGCCCCTGGTTTTTCCCTAGTGGGACTGATTGAGGGTATAGCTACTGGGACGTAAGTCGGGACTTGATCAACCCCGGCTGGGTCGCCTGAGTGAGGGGTATGATGTTGAGAGACCCGAAACCCTGTTGACCTCAGGATACATCACTGAGGATACGTCCCAGGTGCATCCATGCAACGTTTTTTAGTTATGGGACTGATACTATGGGAGTGCATGGGACTGAATGGGAGTGAATGGGAGGTACTGTATGGGACTGATACTATGGGAGTGAATGGGACTGAATGGGAGTGAAAGGGAGGTACTGTTATATGGGACTGATACTATGGGAGTGAATGGGAGTTACTGATACTATGGGACTGAATGGGACTGAATGGGAGTGAAAGAGAGGTACTGTTACTATGGGACTGATACTATGGGAGTGCATGGGAGTGAATGGGAGGTATTGTTACTATGAGACTGATACTATGGGAGTGAATGGGAGGGAATGTGACTGAATGGGAGGTACTGTTACTATGGGACTGACACGATGGGAGTGAATGGGACTGAATGGGGTGTACTGTTACTATGTGACTGAATGGGAGTGAATAAAAGTGAATGGGAGTGAATGGGGGAGTGAATGGGACTGAATCGGAGTGAATGGGAGTGAATGGGAGGTATTGTTACTATGGGACTGTCACTCCCATTCACTCCCATTCAGAGTGAAAGGGAGTGAATGGTAGGTACTGTTACTATGGGACTGTCACTCCCATTCACTCCCATTCAGAGTGAATGGGACTGAATGGGAGTGAATGGGAGGTACTGTTACTATGGGACTGTCACTTTCATTCAGTCCCATTCAATCCCATAGTATCAGTCCCATAGTAAAGTAATCTCTAAGATACATTGTTTTGGTCTCTGATTTTATCTGAAATCATTCCTACAACTCTACATAGGATCTGAGGGGAAATGACAATATGCAAGGTCAAAGATATATGTCCCTTCTGTGTCATAAATCTTAGCCAATGGATTAATATTGCTTGTGTTTGCTAAAACAGTCAACAATCATGGTAGAAATCATGGTAAAGCACTATATTTCGGGTAGCCACCATCTTGTAAATATGCACAATAAGGGTCCAGACACACCCAATAATGAAAATAGGTATTCCATTGAGTCTCTCATGGTCAGAAAACATGAAATAGACACTGAGTTTGCGTTTCTAGCTCATCTGGTACAGAAGTTAGAGCCAAACCTATTTTCTGGGTGCCAATATTGTGGCGGCCATATTGTGGCGGCCATATTGAATTTCATGGAAACTTTCAATACAAAAAACTTTCATATTTATATCATTGATCAACCTGAGAAGTTTCGTGGATTTTGGTTTCGGTTTAAAATTTTGCCCTATTCACCCCCCATTATAACTAATAGGGGCCAATATTGCGGCGGCCATATTGGACTTCCAGCTAAAAATTGACCGGGTTGTCCATATAGGTTGTGATCCTACGGGGTCATAGATACTATTTCTGGTGGACAACCTTTGAGGTCATGGCAAATGCAGGTCAACCCCCTTTGCCCCCTGGGTATATACATTTTTCATCAAACTTTATTTTTTTTATTTTTTTTAACATATTTTTTAGTCTTAGTCCTAGTAGTACAAAGTAGTAGTAAGGTTGAAATCTATTTTTTGCAAGTAGAAATTAATGCGGGTGTTAGAGGGTTAAGAAATACTGAATGAATTAACTTAAAAGTTGAACCGGTAGGGACATTTTTGTGTTTTCAAACAATGCAGAAAGGACAATAAATCACGACCACTTCTCATTACAGTGGAAACAGTCCTGTCTCCGATGCCGTGTGTAATTTACCCGAACGCCACCTTTAAGTTATTTTCGTGACCTTCCCCCCGTTGTCCTAGCAACCACCAGCTGTGCTCCTAAAGGGAACTAGCTGCAGTGGCGTCGGCCTCTGCCCTAAAGGTCGCACGCTCTGCCCTAAAGGTCACACCCTGGAATCAAAGGAAAACAGGTATAGTAGGCCTCTCCCATTAGCTCTGAACACAAGACCTCTCCAGGTCTGTGTATGCTGTTAAGGACGGAGCTTATCAGACTGACGCTGTACCAAAGCAAGCTCCCCCCACACACCTGGACTGTACCAAAGCAAGCTCCCCCCACACACCTGGACTGTACCAAAGCAAGCTCCCCCCACACACCTGGACTGTACCAAAGCAAGCTCCCCCCACACACCTGGACTGTACCAAAGCAAGCTCCCCCCACACACCTGGACTGTACCAAAGCAAGCTCCCCCCACACACCTGGACTGTACCAAAGCAAGCTCCCCCCACACACCTGGACTGTACCAAAGCAAGCTCCCCCACACACCTGGACTGTACCAAAGCAAGCTCCCCCCACACACCTGGACTGTACCAAAGCAAGCTCCCCCCACACACCTGGACTGTACCAAAGCAAGCTCCCCCCACACACCTGGACTGTACCAAAGCAAGCTCCCCCACACACCTGGACTGTACCAAAGCAAGCTCCCCCCACACACCTGGACTGTACCAAAGCAAGCTTCCCCCACACACCTGGACTGTACCAAAGCAAGCTCCCCCCACACACCTGGACTGTACCAAAGCAAGCTCCCCCCACACACCTGGACTGTAACAAAGCAAGCTCCCCCCACACACCTGGACTGTACCAAAGCAAGCTTCCCCCACACACCTGGACTGTAACAAAGCAAGCTCCCCCCACACACCTGGACTGTACCAAAGCAAGCTTCCCCCACACACCTGGACTGTACCAAAGCAAGCTCCCCCCACACACCTGGACTGTACCAAAGCAAGCTTCCCCCACACACCTGGACTGTACCAAAGCAAGCTCCCCCCACACACCTGGACTGTACCAAAGCAAGCTCCCCCCACACACCTGGACTGTACCAAAGCAGGCTCCCCCCACACACCTGGACTGTACCAAAGCAAGCTCCCCCCACACACCTGGACTGTACCAAAGCAAGCTCCCCCCACACACCTGGACTGTACCAAAGCAAGCTCCCCCCACACACCTGGACTGTACCAAAGCAGGCTCCCCCCACACACCTGGACTGTACCAAAGCAAAGAAAGGACACTCCACAGTTGACAACGCGTATATTCTTTCTACGTCCGAGCATAGACACGGTAACGCCCGCCTGCCTCTGATTGGCCTACCGACACTGCCCGTCTTGCCTATCCTCCGAGATGCAAGGCTACTCCGTGGTGGGAAATAATACAAGTACAAGAGAATGGCAACACGACAGTAATTTGTAACTTACATTTTTGTAGAAGAGGCAAACTAATATTGTTTGTGCCGTTTGCTTTGATTGAATAATTGATCTGGTCTATGTACTATGATTTGATTTGGCTGTGTTCTAAATTAAAGTGTTAGTGTTGATTATCGTGTATTAATCTAAACTAACACTAAACTACTATTATACTAATAAAGATCAAGGGAAAAGAGACTTTTTTTTTTACAGTACAATAGAAAAGTTTACACATGTATACAAATAAACAGGCCAACGGCATAAACCTCTTCTACAAAGATAAAAGTTGCTGTCGCGCGTGCCAAGCTGTCATTCTCTTGTAGCCATTATATATCGTACTTGACCCTGGAGTAACCTCGCACAGCAGACTATCCAGCATGTATCTTCCACCTCGGAGACACGGGCTGTGTCGGCAGGCGGGGCGTTAACCATGTCTATGCTCGGACGTGAGAAAGAATATACGCGTTGACAACACCTGGACTGTACCAAAAGCACAGGACACTTCAAAGAAAGGCCCAGAATCCGCAGACGAACGATGGGAGAGATGATGGAAGGGGAGCGAGAGGGGAGGGCAGGTCAGACCATAAAACAACTTTATTTTCTCCGACAATGACCGAGAGTTTGGTTCATGACCGTCAGGCCAGGCCCGGGTCGTAAATCACCATCATACCAGCAGGCTAGGGGGCTTGACCTTAGAGCACCATTACGCATCAGGCCATAGCAGGTCATTACCACATCATATAACCCATTTAGACCTCAGGCCAATTCTAAAAAAAAAGAAAAGAAAAAAGGCTTCTAAATCCTGACTTTTTCTGAAACATCTCATGTTTCTATGTCAGTGGTTCTCAAACTATTTCATGTCAAGGACCCCCCAGAATTATCTGTATTTGGCCGCGGACCCCTATCTGTAAATATGTTGATTCAGTCCAGAATGGGATAAGAGGCTGCTCGACCGACTTGAGTTGCTTTAAAGGACCACTTCACCACTTTTCAACCTATCTTCATATAATAGGTCCTCACTAATAATCTTGAGAAAATGGTGCAATTTTTTTCTACTCTGTCTGTGTCTCATAGGAGGGCTGTAGGCAGTTCAGAAACCGTCTTCCAGTGACATCATCGATGGGGAATACAAGCTAATAAAAACTGCAGGCTTTCTAATCCTGAAAAGTTGCAATGCGAAAATGGAAGCCATCATTCTCACGATAATGAAAATCTAAACATTTTTCTAAACATATCTTGTTTAAAAAAGAATCTGCATAATGATGATGTCACTGGAAGACGGTTCCTAAACTGCCCACAGCCCTCCTATGAGACACAGACTGAGTAGAAAAAAATGGTGCCATTTTATCATGATTATTAGTGAGGACCTATTATATGAAGATAGGTTGAAAAGTGGTGAAGTGGTCCTTTAAGTCAGCCTTGTGAAAGATTATACTTGCAAATTCAGTGTACATTAATATTCGCAGTCGCTTTTCTTCCTGCAGGAGATTAATTTTCTTAAATCCTCTGAGAGTCATTATTCTACTTCCACTTGACAATTGCCCGTGGACAGGAGAGAGGGAGCGCATGCACGCACGCAAGCAAACACACGCGCGCGCACGCTCACACACAGATCAGAGGGAGCGCGATGCACTTCAAAGCTTTGAACATTCCCACAACACACACACACACACACACACACACACACACACACACACACACAGAGATGGGCAGTATTTGAAATACATGTATTTGAAATACGTATTTGAAATACTTTTTTGTATTTTGTAATTTGTATTTCGCTGGGATGGAAGAAATGAGATGTATTTTGTATTTAGATACATTTTTTGACCCAGTATTTGTATTTTGTATCAAAATACATTTTCAATGTATTTTGCCCATCTCTGCGCGCACACACACACACACACACACACACACACACACACACACACACACACACACACACACACACACACACACACACACACACACACACACACACACACACACACACACACACACACACACACACACACACACACACACACACACACACACACACACACACACGTGTTTTTATTTTGGGCATCATATTCTAGGAAAAAATTGTCTATACTTTTATTTATTTTTAATTGATATTTTAGGACTTTAGAAAGAATTCAAAATATGTAAGAAATAGCTCAAACTGCAGAGCTACAGAACTGCTGAGCTTGTAGATGGCAGACATTTGACACACACACAACACCATCAAGGTACAGTATACCAAGTATGGTATAAAATAGAGCTGTTTTTGTGGTTAAAAAGCTCTGTATGTACATTACATTGGCATTGGAAGTCACTGCCCATCTTCTGATGATTTGAGCTGGCTTATTTCTATAGACTCTATAGTACCGAAGTCCTGATGTCACTCGTTCATCTCCCGTGGTCGCGGAATTAATTCCTCTGTGTCATTTTAGAATTGTCTCATATAGGAACTGTGGTCCAAAAATAAACAAACTGTCTCTGTGATATTGTTGGGGAGGTTTCTCTGTCGTTTTTTACGTTTTTTAAGTGGTGCAAACCACTTCTACATCCAGCTTACAATGCCCTGTACGTGTTTGTGTGTGTGTCTGTGTGAGCATGGAACGAGAGAAGTATGTGACATGGCTGCCACCTGCTGGACGCACGGGAGTTGCACCACTTGGTTCACACTGGTGTGATTTTTTACATGCACTCATATTTTGATGTTCATTTCTGCCCAAAATGTAACTAATTTGGCGGCGGTAACATTAGCGGATTCTCGCAGTCAGTTGATTCTTCATATCCATAACGAGTCAAACCGCGGGGGTGATTTGTTTATTTTTGGAACATAGTTTTTATTGCTTTGCAATCGATTCAGCTCTGCATCGCGATTCGCTCGTGCAGCCACGTGACATAATTGATAATCGATGCCTAAATATAATTATAATATACATACTATGTAATTATAATATAATTATAATACTACTATTATATACAATATATTTCTAAATAGAATATGTTGTTCAGTATATCTGACTGCTTTGTATTGACTGGTGAAACATGTTCCATGTTGTGCAAGTGATATAGAAACGTGTGATGCATCGTAGAATCAAATCCAATCGAGTTGCTACCTGGTGAATCATATTCAAGTTGAATTGTGAGGACAGTGCACCAACGCACAGCTCTACATTTCATAGTTTCATTCATTTATAGCATAGTAAATTCATTTATAATAATACTAAAGCATCACTGCCATGTCTCACGTCATAGTAAATTAATTTATAGCTGCCATGTATCACTTCATAGTAAATTAATTTATAGCTGCCATGTCTCACTTCATAGTAAATGATTTACTTATTCTTGTCACAGTTGCTGCAGGTGATTTGTATAGGATTGAAGGGACGTTAAGTGTGTGAATTACTGCATGGTGTACTGTGTACAGTATGTAGTGCATGTGTGCGTGTGTATGCATGCACGTCTGCATGCATGTGTGTGTGCGTGCGTGCGTGCGTGTGTGCATGTGTGTGTGGCTGTGCATGCATATCTGTGTGCGTGCGTTGGGTGATGACTCACCTGCTCTTGTGCTGGCACAGGGAACAGGCAGGTGACGACAGCTGGAGAGGAGAAGTGTTTCTGAGGTTGACTGAGTGGACACATCTCCTTTAGACTGTAGATGAACACCTCCTGTTCCTATTTAACACACACACACACACACACACACACACACACACACACACACACACACACACACACACACACACACACACACACACACACACACACACACACACACACACACACACACACACACACACACACACACACACACACACACACACACACACACACACACACACACAATCACCAGTTTTTTCCCCCCACAAACATTCAGACTAAAGCATTAAGATTACACTGTTTATCCCGGAACAAAGAAGAAGTCAGCTTTGCTCGAAATTGTCATATTCCCTCGTTGTGCTTTGAAATGTGGCGTTCCACCCAATCCACCGTGAACTCTCCCCGGTGTGTTTAGTCTTCAAGACGCTTTGCATTCCAAAACGCTCTCACGTTGCTAGGCAATGAGCCCAAACCCACGGACTCATCCAGTCAGGCTGCTGAGGTTTGCTCATATCTAATCAACAGTACTGTAACTATGTACATTTACTTATGTACTGTACTTAAAGCTGCTATAAGCAATAATATGTCAAAAATGTAATGACTTATTTTTTTGGTAATGACATTTTTTACATATTATTGCTTATAGCAGCTTTAAGTACAATTTTGAGGTATTTGTACTTTACTTGAGTATGTAAAAATCTTCAGTACTTTTACTGCTACTCCACTACATCTCAGATCCAAATATTGTACTTTTACTTCACTACTTTTATTTGACAGATTTAGTTGTCTTAAGTTCCTCTCTCGAAGAGAGTCATATGGGGTGCCGCCACCTGGTGGCGCAAAAGCACAGAAACTCTGCATGTACTCACGAACAATTCCATTGGATCGTGAAAGTGTCGCTTACGGTGACATCCCCAACCCCACCCACTCGGTATAAAACCGGGGGTTGGTCCCGTGAGCGTCATTCCTCTACCTTTCTGCCGCAGATGCCACATCGCTCTGACAAATAATTCACCACCGGCTGTTGAAACTGTTTTCCCTAGAACGGACGAGTTTCTCATACTTGTACCTGGAAATTCGCAGCCCCTGCGAGGTGCTTTCACTCACGAACGTTGCAGAAAAGTTCTCTCCAGCAGTAAGTCGATATCCGCCTGCCACTTAGGTGTGAACAACGGACCGGTGAGTGAGAACCCGCTGATCCGTCAGTTCATGAAAGGTGTCCTACACCTTAGACCGGTTGCCAGATCCCTGGTCCGAGCCTAGGATCTGATTGTGGTATTGTATGCGCTTACGAAGGAGCCATTCGAACCACTGGAGACAGTGGATTTGAAGTTTCTCTCGCTGAAGACCACGCTGCTGGTCGCACTGACAACTGCGAAGCGTGCTAGTGACATCCACGCACTCTCAGTCAATGAGAGCTGCATGAACTGCATGAACTTGCCGAACTTGTCTTTCAAGCCAAAGGCCTTTCCTGCTGGTCGTGACCCGGTGGAGCTCATGGCGTTCCACCCACCGCCTTTTGCCTCAGAAGAGGACAGGCGGCTACACTGTCTCTGTCCAGTCAGGGCGATCAGACTGTACAGGGACAGGACAGCTCCCTTCAGACAGGGAGATCAACTCTTTGTCTCTTGGGCCGCCCACGCCAGGTGGCAGGGGAAGCCTATAACAAAGGTGAGGCTTTCACAGTGGATTGTGGAAGCTATAAAACTGGCTTACACCAGTAGTGGGGTGGAGCTCCCTGAAGGGTTAAAAGCTCACTCCACAAGGGGCATGGCGGCATGCTGGGCCTTGGCACGGGGCGTCCCCATCCAGGATGTGTGCGCAGCGGCAAGTTGGTCGTCTCCCTTGACCTTTGCCACGTATTACAATCTTGATGTGGCACCCAGGGACTTAGCCCAAGCGGTCCTGGGTGCAGCAGCGCAATGATTGACAGTACATAGTGCCCCCATGTTCACATAAGCATTCCCTAGAGTGGCTCTATGAGATGGTTAGCCATCGAGCCCGTTTCACGAGCACATAAGGCAGCTTGCTGTCGGCTCCTTAGTAGGGATTGATAGCAGTCGGACAGGTTGGTCTGTCCCGCTATCGGCTTTGTTCTACCTGGTCAGGGACCTAGGTAGCCTTTAATTGTCCTCCTTACGGGAGTATACACGTGCCACGCCTGAGGGTGACGTGCGTCTCTTGATAGGTGGACCGTGGATCGGTCGGGTCAGCCGGTGTGATCATACGGGAGTGTTATGATCCCCATATGACTCTCTTCGAGAGAGGAACTTAAGACAACTTCGGGTTACTTCAGTAACCTCAGTTGTATAAGTGACTCGAAGAAGAGAGTCATTAACACTTACAGCACGTAGGACGCCTGAGAACGTCATAGGATACCGAACGTAGAGTTCTAAGGACGTCTGAGGACGTCCTAGCGACATCCCAGCGATGCGGGGCGAGATATTAATATTCAGAATTTTTCCTATTTATTTTTTTGGCATTTCGCTTTTCGCTTGCCGTATGCTAACGCTCAGTGCAACTATTAGCTTATTATTGACTCCCACGTTAGCGAGACGGAAAGAATGACTCGTAGCTCCTAATCCAGGGCGCTCTCCGTGGTGATGAATAGAGCGATATGCTGGCGCTTATTTTCTGCTCCTCATCCGTCTCTCCCGCAAAATATGAACGCTTTTTGGAGCGTAAAACAATATATTAAGATGATCGGGGATGTTGAGGTCACTTTGTAAAGTCAACTTTTTTAGGAAAGTGTTTCCGGTTCATGGCTTTCAAAGTAAAAGCGATCAGACACCTCCGGTATTCTATAGCCTATATTTTGAAGGCAGTCGGCGTACTCAATGTGTTAAGACGCCCTTCTGCTTTGTCAGCGGCAGAAAGGTAGATTGATAGGAATGACGCTCACGGGACCAACCCCCGGTTTTATACCGAGTGGGTGGGGTTGGGGATGTCACCGTAAGCGACACTTTCACGATCCAATGGAATTGTTCGTGAGTACATGCAGAGTTTCTGTGCTTTTGCACCACCAGGTGGCGGCACCCCATATGACTCTCTTCTTCGAGTCACTTATACAACTGAGGTTACTGAAGTAACCCGAAGTTACTAGTTACTTTGTAGATTTGGATTATTATTACAAAACAGCACTTCAGCTCTATATACATTTCGGCCAATTTACATACATTTTGAAAACTTGAAATGAGAGTACTACATTTTTAACTACTTTTGCACTTTTGCTCAAGTACATTTTGAACTTTTACTTGTAACACAGTATTTCTATATTGCAGTATTGATACTTTAACTTAAGTAACACATGTGAGTACTTTTTTTCCACCACTGCTAATCCAACAGTTTACCATAACATTAAGCTAACAAATGGAATGGTTTGTTCAAATCTAATCGAACAGTTTGATTGATTGATTGATTGATTGATTGATTGATTGAAAAATGTATTTATTCTAAATAATGACAGTTTTATAATCATGACACTTATAGAGCTATGAGCTTGTAGATCTTTTTTTCCCAACAGCTAAAGTTTAAAATAATGGTTAAAAGTGTTTAAACGCTAAGGTGGCACAGATGTGTTCCAGGTCTTAGTGGGTATAACATTAAGCTAACAAATGGAAGGAGTCGAGAGAGACAGAAGCTCACAAGATGATAACGTTTCCTAAAATAATTGCGATGCAAGTGTGGGTGTGTGTAGTGTGGGTGTGTGTAAGTGTTTAGTGTGGGAGTGTGTAGTGTGTAGTGTGTAGTGTGTAGTGTGCAGTGTGCAGTGTGCAGTGTGTAGTGTATTGTGTATTGTGTAGTGTGTAGTGTGTAGTGTGTAGTGTGCAGTGTGCAGTGTGTAGTGTGTAGTGTGTATTGTGCAGTGTGTAGTGTGCAGTGTGTAGTGTGTAGTGTGCAGTGTGTAGTGTGCAGTGTGCAGTGTGTAGTGTGTAGTGTGTAGTGTGTAGTGTGTAGTGTGTATTGTGTAGTGTGCAGTGTGCAGTGTGTAGTGTGCAGTGTGTAGTGTTCAGTGTGTAGTGTGCAGTGTGCAGTGTGTAGTGTGCAGTGTGTAGTGTTCAGTGTGTAGTGTGTAGTGTGTAGTGTGTAGTGTGTATTGTGTAGTGTGCAGTGTGCAGTGTGTAGTGTGCAGTGTGTAGTGTTCAGTGTGTAGTGTGCAGTGTGCAGTGTGCAGTGTGTAGTGTGTAGTGTGTAGTGTGTAGTGTGTAGTGTGTAGTGTGTATTGTGTAGTGTGCAGTGTGCAGTGTGTAGTGTGCAGTGTGTAGTGTTCAGTGTGTAGTGTGCAGTGTGCAGTGTGCAGTGTGTAGTGTAGAAGCGCCCATACCTCCGTAGCGGTCCACAGAGTGTTGTCCATCTTCATCTGACAGCTGAGCCTGCTGCCTGGACACTCCATCCTCTTCACCGACATGTGGCCTTTCTCCACGTCGACCACACTGTAGTTCCTATAGGAGACACAACACACTGTAGTTCCTGTAGGAGACACAACACACTGTAGTTCCTATAGGAGACACAACACACTGTAGTTCCTGTAGGAGACACAACACACTGTAGTTCCTGTAGGAGACACAACACACTGTAGTTCCTATAGGAGACACAACACACTGTAGTTCCTATAGGAGACACAACACACTGTAGTTCCTGTAGGAGACACAGCACACTGTAGTTCCTATAGGAGACACAACACACTGTAGTTCCTATAGGAGACACAACACACTGTAGTTCCTGTAGGAGACACAACACACTGTAGTTCCTATAGGAGACACAACACACTGTAGTTCCTGTAGGAGACACAACACACTGTAGTTCCTGTAGGAGACACAACACACTGTAGTTCATATAGGAGACACAACACACTGTAGTTCCTATAGGAGACACAACACACTGTAGTTCCTATAGGAGACACAACACACTGTAGTTCCTATAGGAGACACAACACACTGTAGTTCCTATAGGAGACACAACACACTGTAGTTCCTGTAGGAGACACAACACACTGTAGTTCATATAGGAGACACAACACACTGTAGTTCCTATAGGAGACACAACACACTGTAGTTCCTATAGGAGACACAACACACTGTAGTTCCTATAGGAGACACAACACACTGTAGTTCCTATAGGAGACACAACACACTGTAGTTCCTATAGGAGACACAACACACTGTAGTTCCTATAGGAGACACAACACACTGTAGTTCCTATAGGAGACACAACACACTGTAGTTCCTATAGGAGACACAACACACTGTAGTTCCTGTAGGAGACACAACACACTGTAGTTCATATAGGAGACACAACACACTGTAGTTCCTATAGGAGACACAACACACTGTAGTTCCTATAGGAGACATGGCCAAAGCATTTTCGGGGGTCCCCAGCCAAAAACGTTGAGAACCCCTGCTTTATTGTACCCAGATTAAGTTCACGGGACCTTCACGTCAATCAGACACATGGGAGCCATCACAGCCCCACACAGTGTGCGTGTGTGTGCGTGCGTGCGTGCATGCGTGTATAATTCTGTAGTCAAGTGAGCATATGATTACATTTTAAATTTGGTGTTTGTGCGGCCACATGTGTTTGCCTGTGTGTGTGTGTGTGTGTGTGCATGTGTGTGCCTGTTAACTTTTATTATACTAGCATACAGGTATATAGCGTATATACTGTAAGTGTCCTAAATAGCGTGCGTAAGCCTTCTCACACCTTCATGTATTTCAAAACGGAAAACTGGGCCTCCCTCCCACAACGTCTCCGTACAACAGACCCACAGAGGGATCACAGATATCTTTCTCTCTCTCGGTTAATGAGCGAGAAAGGAAGGAGGTGGGGGAGATGCTAAAAGCTCTGGGAAAAGCAAGACCGTTTTCCTACTAAAGAGGTAATTACGCATCCTAAACGTAAGGCCTTTTTAACAGCTGTTACAGATGAGACATGGCTGCTCGGCTCGGCACAGAGAGCCACGTTACGAGCTTGTATAGGTCTGCTATTTTTGGAAAATCGTGAAAATGCGGCGCACATCTTTGAATATATATTCTTTTAGAGCAAACCTTTTCAACTCCAATCTTTGCTTCCCGGGGGGGGGGGGGGGGGGGATTTTTATATTTTTAAATATATATTTTTTTGGAGGTCCTTGACATGGAAATGTTTGAGAACGACTGACATGGTTGTTTCAGAGAACTGTCAGGATTTGGAAGGCATTTTATTTGTAGAATCGTCCTCAGGTCTAAATGGGTTAACAACAGACGGTTCTGGGAGCTGTCCGTATTGTCCTGGGTTTTTATTCTTTCAGTAGGCAAAGGTCGTCGGGATTGGGAGTCGAACCCGCAACACGCCGTCATGCTGGCTTAGCAGCCAAGGTGCCTGGACCGCTACACTGCTGCTACCGCTATACAGCTGTCACTCCATCCTGTAGGTTTACACTCTATAACATTCAACGAATTAGACCCTTCCTCACCCAGGAGTCAGCCCAGCTCCTTATCATCCAGACATCACTCATGTCGAAACTTGACTACGGTAACTCCCTCCTCCCTTACTGGCCTACCGGCATACGCACTTCAGCCTCTCCAACTGATCCAAAATGCCGCAGCTCGCTTGGTCTTCAACCAGACAAAATTCTCACGTGTCGCCCCCCTCCCTTCTCTAACCTGACGCTGCCAGATGGGGGCGGTATTGGGTAACCATGTTCCCCAACACAGCCTTCATCTGGGATCTCTCAGGGAGTTGGGCGGACACCAATCCGTTCCGTATACCGAACCAATCAGCGTGAGCTAAGGGGGCGGGATATGTGCGAAACCGGATGTGAAGCTATATAGACACGTCAATATGATTAGTTGTGTTTGCACGCCCACACGGTGATAGACAGACGGTCCCATCCAATCATCTACCAAGTATCTTGAAAAAAAGGAACAGCCCCGTATTTATCGAATTTGCTTCCGCGATCCCAGATCCCAATAAGCTGTGAAACTAATTTGTGTAGCAAGCTTCTTGGATCTGGCAGCGTCAGGTTACCCCTTCTCCACTTCCTCCATTGGCTCCCGGTCGCTGCCCACACAGAGTACAAAACTCTGATGCTGGCATTCATGGCACCCCCATATCTTGCACGTCTGATCGAACCCTACAAACCCTCCCACGGCACTCAGATCGGCCAACGCAGGGACAATGCTGCACACGTCCCAAACTCTTCTCAGTCTCCATCTTGGCCCGTAGTACTTGCCCCAGCCCAAAGACCTTGCAGGCCAAAGGCTCAACTTAGGTAACTTAGATATCATTTTATGTAGACGTAGCACTATATAGTATATATGCATAGTTTCATATATATATTTTTTTATATCACTATAGTTTAACCACAATCTACACCAAATCTATTGTGTAAAAAACTCTGCACAAGATTATGGATGCTGGATAAACATCAAATATAAAGGTTATTTTCAATCTGTCCTAATGGAAGGAGATAACTTTTCATCAATTAAAAACTATTCCAACATTTTCTAAAAGCCCACCGACCTGCCGTCCTTCTCTCCGTCCCAGAAGACGGCGCTGCCTCCCTGTAGGTGTGAAAGGAACAGCTGGGAGTGTGTGTCGCAGGGCAGCATGTACTGGAGACACGCAAAGCTGGGCTCCTGCATCTGACGCATGCAGTGCATGGCGAGCGGGCGCTATAGACGGACGGACACGTGCACGCACGCGCACGCACACACACACACACACACACACACACACACATACACACACACACACACACACACACACACACACACACACACACACACCTAGTCATGTTTGACTGACAAATATTGACATATTTGGCTTTTTCATGTAACATTTATGTAACATATATTTAACATTTATAAGACACATGTTTGACATGAAAACAGCTTCTCCTCAGTGCAAAGCTTCTCTGAACGGTGTTCCAGTGATAAGGTCTGTTTGTAGGCCAACCCTCCCCCCTCCACCACTGCAAGATTTACAGTGGAATCTTTGGGCATTGGGATTTCTGGGGGATAAATTAGGACAATAAAGCTCTGTAGAAAACAACCGCTTATGATATTAACACGTTTTGTTCCACGAGATAATCTCCACAAATCAACGTTCAAAAAACGTTTTGAACCACACACAATTAGAACTAAGTGGTATAATAATTAAAAATCACAACCGTGTGAACTGAGAGGTGCAACTCCCCTCTCCCCCCCCCCCCCCCCCCCCCCCCCCTCCTCTCTCTCTCTCTCTCTCTCTCTCTCTCATTAGCAGGCAACAGTGCAGCACTATCTCTCTCTCTGTTTCTGGCAGAACAGCGCCCCCTACTGGTACTAATAGTCATACTGGTGCTCATTAACGTCACATAGGCGGACACACGGACATTGCTGTTCCTTGGAGTGGTTGCACCACTCAAAAAGCATGTGAGCACGGAACCAGACCAGAGTCTAACTTTCAATAAGGACTGTCACAAATATGCATTTAAGATGAGGATTAATGGTCACACAAAATATGATTGTGACTAATAATTGAATTGTGTTTTTTTGCATTGAACAATGAAACGTGTAGAAATTTGTATTTCCGTTTGCCTTTTAGGCTCCGTGATCATAAATCACATCAGGGCAGATATGACGAATAACTAAGATACAAAGAACGTTACATTTCTGTCTTTCCAACAAATATACAAAATAGCAGAAATAGTTTGTTATAAGCTTGTAGACCAGCTATTTTCTTGTAGATCTACTATTGTTTTGTAGAAATATTTTCAAAATTGAAATGAGACATTCTCCATAATGAGTACACATTTTGATGCCAACACTTTTGTACTTACTTACTTTTACTTGTAACGGAGTACATCTACATTGCAGTACTGATACTTTTACCGACCGGGCACCCATTTTGGTGTCGGCATCATGTTATGCTTTAGCTATTGAAAAATAGCAGATCTACAAGCTCATATCGCGCCACCGAGTGGCGCGATACGAGCTTGTAGGTCTGCTATTTTTTGAAAAATCGAAGAACGACTGACATTTTTAGAATCTGATCTCAGGTCAGAATGGGTTCATCAGACCAGCGTGTGTCCAGTGGAAACCTCGTGTGAATCTGATCTCAGGTCAGAATGGGTTAAGTAAAATCATTTGAGTACTTTTTCCACCACTGACGGTCACCGTCTCCACTGATGGAACCACGGTGGGTTCCTCTGAGGTTCTACTTGGCCTTCTCATGCTGAGGTTCCCACACTGACCTTCTCGTGGGTTCTACTGACCTTCTCAGGCTTGGTGTCCCAGCAGGCGGTCAGCAGGCTGTGGAGGCAGTGGAACTGGACCTCCTCGGGGCTGCCCAGTGGAGGTCGCACGCCCTTGGAGAGCTTCTTGGCGATCTGCAGCTGGTGGTGGCCCAGGGCGGGCCTCCTGCCCGACAGGAGCTCGTACAGCACCATGCCGTAGGAGAACATGTCCACCTGGTCGGTTGAGGGGAAACGAGGAAAGAAAGGCTGTTAAGGTTGATTTCATCACCTAAAACTATGACGAACACAAACTGTGGGCGGCGGTGGCTCAGGGGTAGAGTGACCGGATGGTAACCGCAAGGTTGCCAGTTCGAACCCACGCTCCCCCGAGTTAGTGTCAAAGTGTCCTTGAGCCTCGAGTCTGAACCCCTAATTGCTCCTGATGTGCAGGTTGGTGCCTTGCATGGTTTCCCCCGGCATCGGTGTATGAATGTGTGTGTGGCTGGGTGAATGTAATGCACAATCTATGTAAAGGTGTGTGCATGTGTGTGTGAACGGGCGAATGTAATGCACAATCTATGTAAAGGTGTGTGCATGTGTGTGTGTGAACGGGCGAATGTAATGCACAATCTATGTAAAGGTGTGTGCATGTGTGTGTGAACGGGCGAATGTAATGCACAATCTATGTAAAGGTGTGTGAATGTGTGTGTGAATGGGTGAATGTAATGCACAATCTATGTAAAGGTGTGTGAATGTGTGTGTGAATGGGTGAATGTAATGCACAGTCTATGTAAAGGTGTGTGAATGTGTGTGTGAATGGGTGAATGTAATGCACAATCTATGTAAAGGTGTGTGAATGTGTGTGAATGGGTGAATGTAATGCACAGTCTATGTAAAGGTGTGTGAATGTGTGTGTGAATGGGTGAATGTAATGCACAATCTATGTAAAGGTGTGTGAATGTGTGTGAATGGGTGAATGTAATGGACAATCTATGTAACGGTGTGTGAATGTGTGTGTGGCTGGGTGAATGTAATGCACAATCTATGTAAAGGTGTGTGAAGGTGTGTGTGAATGGGTGAATGTAATGCACAATCTATGTAAAGGTGTGTGAATGTGTGTGTGAATGGGTGAATGTAATGCACAATCTATGTAAAGGTGTGTGAATGTGTGTGTGAATGGGTGAATGTAATGCACAATCTGTGTAAAGGTGTGTGAATGTGTGTGTGAATGGGTGAATGTAATGCACAATCTATGTAAAGGTGTGTGAATGTGTGTGTGAATGGGTGAATGTAATGCACAATCTATGTAAAGGTGTGTGAATGTGTGTGTGGCTGGGTGAATGTAATGCACAGTCTATGTAAAGGTGTGTGAATGTGTGTGTGTGAATGGGTGAATGTAATGCACAATCTATGTAAAGGTGTGTGAATGTGTGTGTGAATGGGTGAATGTAATGCACAATCTATGTAAAGGTGTGTGAATGTGTGTGTGAATGGGTGAATGTAATGCACAATCTGTGTAAAGGTGTGTGAATGTGTGTGTGTGAATGGGTGAATGTAATGCACAATCTATGTAAAGGTGTGTGCATGTGTGTGTGAATGGGTGAATGTAATGCACAATCTACGCCTTGGATAAAGGCTATATAAAGCACCATTTGCCATTTTAACCCATTAAGCTCTAAAACCAGATTCTACAAATTACTTATAAAATCCTGACAGTTTTCTGAATGTCAGGCAGGGACTAGTGGAGAAGAGATCCAGTAGAACTAAATGTTAGGGAGGGACTAGTGGAGAAGAGATCCAGTAGAACTAAATGTTAGGGAGGGACTAGTGGAGAAGAGATCCAGTAGAACTAAATGTTAGGGAGGGACTAGTGGAGAAGAGATCCAGTAGAACTAAATGTCAGGGAGGGACTAGTGGAGAAGAGATCCAGTACAACTAAATGTCAGGGAGGGACTAGTGGAGAAGAGATCCAGTAGAACTAAATGTCAGGGAGGGACTAGTGGAGAAGAGATCCAGTACAACTAAATGTCAGACAGGGACTAGTGGAGAAGAGATCCAGTAGAACTAAAAGTCAAGTAATGTTATGTTTGGTTGTGCTCTGAAAAAAGCAGATCTACAAGATCACAACACATTGCAGCGCTATTTCCAACATGCCAACCATGAAGTGTAAAAATCTGTCATTAACGACGCCATCAAGGAAACGTCAAAGAAATACATTTCCGTATGACTTCTCACACCACAGTTAAGTGCACTCTGTCCGTTCTTCATTTATAACCACATCCTCCTGAAACTCTAATCCCTAAGCCCCCCCACCCCCACCCCTCTCTCTCTCTCTCCCTCCCCCTATCTCTCTCGCTCAGCCAGGTTCCCTCGCTGCATCACATTACAATACCCAGACCTCATCACAAAGTCTAATCAATGCCAGGGGAGAGAGCTCAGCGGACTCTCAGGGATATATATACAGAGGTGGTGGTGAGGGGTGAGAGGGCTTATGGAGATTCTCTGTGTGTGCTCCTTTGAAATGCTTCCCCGCAGAGGCAGGGGGGGGGGGGCAGTAAAGAACGTAAGACCTGCCCTCCTCCAGTCGTGGGAAGTAAATAAGTAAATTTACTTAAGTACTGCACTTTAATTTTGGGTAAAGTTGTACTTTACTTGAGTAATTCCAATTGCCAATACTTTTTACTCCACTATACATCTCTGATCCAGATGTTGTACTTTTACTCCACTGTATTTATTTGACAGCTTTAGTTACTAGCTACTACTACTTAACAATACATACATTACAGACTTCAGTCCTATATGCATTTCAGCCATTTGAAAATAGCCAAGCCGGTGCGACGCATTGTACTCAGGGAGTGGGGTAGGGAGCGCTCCACTGTGTTCATTGTAGTGTGTGTGTGTGTGTGTGTGTGTGTTCTCCAATTTTATTCCTTGTACATGCCTCGTACTGTAATAATACTGTAATGTACAATTACCACAATAAGACTAACGATTCTTCATATTTTGGGTCAGAGTATCAGGATTTTCCAAGTAGCGACTGCGAGTACATGAATAAATGCATACATGAGTACATGAGTACACGAGTACACGAATACACGAGTACATGAGTACATGAGGGTACCAGTATTGGCATCGGAGCAAACCCTACACTAAAAACATAATTTTCTTCAACACTTAGTCACACAAGAACATGGATCTATGTGCACGCACGCACGCACGCACCTTTTCCTCTTCGTCCCATTAAAGTGTCCGGGTCCATGTGGTACCAATCAGACAGTAGAGCAACACGCTGCCTGCTGAGAGGAAGTAGCCAGTCATAACAGTCAAGCCCAGCGGACCATAAATCCTCCGGAACGACAAGCTAAACAAACAGCGAAGGCCAAGGTCGCTCGCCGTCAGACCCTCTCACTCTGCTGCAACACCTTTACGTTGAAACTAAAGGGCCAAGGTCGCCCGTCAGACCCTCTCACTCTGCTGCAACACCTTTACGTTGAAACTAAAAGGCCAAGGTCGCCCGTCAGACCCTCTCACTCTGCTGCAACACCTTTACGTTGAAACTAAAAGGCCAAGGTCGCTCGTCAGACCCTCTCACTCTGCTGCAACACCTTCACGTTGAAACTAAAAGGCCAAGGTCGCCCGTCAGACCCTCTCACTCTGCTGCAACACCTTTAACGTTGAAACTAAAAGGCCAAGGTCGCCCGTCAGACCCTCTCACTCTGCTGCAACACCTTTTACGTTGAAACTAAAAGGCCAAGGTCGCTCGTCAGACCCTCTCACTCTGCTGCAACACCTTTTACGTTGAAACTAAAGGGCCAAGGTCGCCCGTCAGACCCTCTCACGCTGCTGCACTATCCTGACTCCACCAGATTGAGGCAGTATTGAGTTAAATGGTAAATGGTGCATTTATATAGCGCCTTTATCCAAGGCGCTTTACAGAGATTGTGCATTACATTCACCCATTCATACACCGATGGCAGCGGAAACCATGCAAGGCACCAACTAGCACATCAGGAGCAATTAGGGGTTCAGTGTCTTGCTCAAGGACACTTCGACAGTAACTCTGGGGGAGCCCGGGTTTGAACTGGCAACCTTACGGTTACCATCCAGGCACTCTGCCCCTGAGCCACCGCCGCCCCGAGTTCACAGGTTCCCTCCTCCTACCTTGATCTGGTCTCTCTCAAGCAGAAACGATGAACCCGGAAAAGCAGCGGGACGGAAATCCGAGATCTCCATAATAATTCAGAGTTTTAGTCCCGTTAGGTTGTGTTTACATTGACGCTGTGGCAGCGCTTCAATATGTCATCAGTCTCGCGTTGATCTAGCGGGCCATGAATATGGAAGAGGCCATGTCGCTTCCTCTCACAACATACATACACACAACCCCTCACGGAGCTGGCATACATATACGTATACATGCATTATCGTCCATTTCTGACACAAAATGTTGAATGCTTGAGTGTGATTAAATTCAACACGGCGACCCGGGATAGGATCGGGCTGGCATGTTTGTTCGAAGATAAAGAAGTGATGTTTATACCAGCGACATGATGACACGACACATAATAGGACATCGACTCCACCGAGATGACTGTCATAACAAACAGGCTTTCCTCTGCAGCGGTCACCGCTCTGTATGCTGTGCGTTATGGTTTTGTATGAGTAGTGTATAGGTACCAGAGCCCAGCTTTAGCCTTAAATGACCTAAATCTGAAAGTGTAACAAATGGAACCAAATGGAGCCGTAAAGTTCCATTTGTTACACTCTCAGATTCATGGGGGTCCTTGAACATAAGTTCAGTGGCCTTGTGGTTAGAGTGTCCGCCCTGGGACTGGGAGGTCGGGGTTCGATCCACGGCCGGGTCATATCAGAGACTCTATAAATGGGACCCATTGCCTCCCTGCTTGGCACTCGGCATCAAGGGTTGGATTGGGGGTAAGTCCCTGCGACGTACTAGCGTCATGTCCAGGGGGTGTACTTGTACATCATGCTGCCTCACGCTACAGAAACAGGAGAGTGGCACAACAATCCTTTTGCCCACAATATGTTGTTATTTAAGAGATACATTGATGACATTATCCTTATCTGGCAAGGTACTGAGGAAGAGCTTCATGGTTTTGTGTCCTACCTGAACAATCTGGCACCTACCATTAAATTCAACATGGAATTCAGCAAACATGAAATTCCATTTCTAGACACCTGTGTACTTTTTCAGGATGGTAAATTGTCCACCACTCTGTACACCAAACCCACAGACAAGAATAGTCTTTTACATGCCACCAGTGCACACCCCCCTGCTTTGAAGAAAGGTTTACCATATTCTCAATTCCTTAGACTGAAACAAATCTGTAACAGTCAGTCAGATTTTCAAAAAGAGAGAGACATCATGTACAGAAACTTTGTTGATAGAGGGTACCCCAAAAAATGGCTTGACTCTGCTTTAACTAAATTGAATAATCCTAACCAGGTTGCAAAGACCAAAAGGAAACATTCATGTGCCTGCATCACCACTTATAATCCTTTGAGCAACGATATACGTAGCATCATAGAGAAACACTGGCATGTTTTGTCAGCTGACCCTGAAGGTGCTAAAGTATTTACTGACCCTCTTTTCTCTCATTATAGATCTCAAAGCATCAGAGACTATATGGTGAAAGCAGACTGCTACATACCCCCCCAGCAACACACGGGGCGGTTGGATGGAGTCACCGGCTTCTACCCTTGTCTACATTGCGTGGCCTGTAAAAACTCCAAGAAAACGAACACATTTACTAGTGCAGTTACTAACAAACAATACACTATCGGACAATTTGTGAATTGTAGTTCCTTTAATGTAGTCTACATGATCACATGTAAATGTTTTTACGTAGGCAAAACATCTAGGGCAGTCCGCACACGCATCATAGAACACATGAGTGCCATCAGACGCAAGGACATCAAATCTCCTGTCGCCAGACACTTCATGGAAGCCGGTCACTCCACAGCAGATCTGTCCTACACAGTCATTGATCAAATTAAGACATCTAGAAGAGGGGGTGATTTAGACACTAAACTCCTCCAAACTGAATCTAGATGGACTTTTTATTTAAAGTCTGTCAATCCAGGTGGCTTAAATGAAGATCTCTCCCTCCAGTGCTACCTATAAAGTAAAAAGTCATATTCTAAAAGTGATTATATAAGTCTGTCAACATGTGATGTATGTAATATTCTTGTTTCCTATACAACTGTGATTTTGTATATCCTTTCTGTAATGTCCACGCCCACAATCAGGTGATGTCACCAATTAGTAATTCTCAGCACCTGAGCTGTATTGTTTTGGAGTTGTTTAAAAGTAAGTTCTTTGTCTGTGAAAAACCATAGCACTGACGAAGGTCTGAGGACCCAAACGTTTGCTTTTTAATTGCACCATGAGCACAGAGCACCATGAGCACAGCATGATAAAATAAAAGAAAATATATTTTTCTCAAGTTTTACTTATTTTTCTATACGGTGAGCGAGTCTTTTCCAGTCAAAGTTTTCCTTATGTTTTCGAGACCACCGCCACCGTAGTTAAGTTTGAAGAGAAAAAAAGGACGAAGAAAGGCGCAGCAGTTTTCTCAGTGCTTCACCTTTCACACAGAACAATAATATTCTCACAAACAGTTTCCACATTCCTACATTTCTCTTTTTCAAAATAAATAACATGTACAGAAAGATAAAGCAGAATGACATTAATGTGCTTTTGTCACAATAATATGCTGTGTCACTTCTGCAGTGCATCGCTCTGCCACTGACGCGTTGGAGGTGCAGTTATCTAATCCCTGCAGTGCATCACTACAGTCCTGTTATCCCTGCACTGCATGCGAGCACAAAGCCCCAGGCATTGTCAACAATAATGCAACTAAAGCTATAATTCCTATACAGTTATTTAGGGGTGTGCTGAAATATCGATATTGATACGTCCTCCCGCGATAAATAAGCGATATATCGATTATTAAAATATCGATATATATATATATATATATATATATATTTATTTATTTTATTTTTTTGAAATGTTCATAATGAAGTGATGAACAACATGTTTAGAAAAGGAGGAAATGACAGCAAAAATAAAGCAAATCCCACTCTCACATTCCACAGCAACCTAAAGTACTGAATTATTGGATGGTGATTTGTCCAAACAGCTTTGTGGGAATACAAAATGCAGAATGCATTTCCCCAGCAGTGGACGAGTCCACTGACACCAGTGATAATGGTCAGTTGGTGGTGTTTGTGAGGCATTATGATGATACCAGTGATAATGGTCAGTTGGTGGTGTTTGTGAGGTATTATGAGGCAAAGGGGGAGTGTATTCATTTAGTGTTTGAGTGGTGCAACCACTATAGTCAGCTATGTGTGTGTCCCTTAGCGTTTTTTCAGTTCCAAGTATTTTGTAGCTGCAGATATCGTGATATATCGTTGATAAAGTTTCATACAATATATCGCTATATCGCAAATATCGCAATATATATAGAATATTGTGATATCGTTATCGAGGGCCTAATATCACGATATATATCGTATCTTGAGGTACCCACCCATATCGTCCCACCCCTACAGTTATTGTGGTAAAAGCATGCGATTTCCGACGATACAAATCAACAAGAAAAATCATAGGAAGGTGGAATCGGCTGAGAGATAAACTAAACACACGAGAGAGGACCAATTACTTCCAATAAATCTATACAGACACATCACGGCTGAAAAATACTACATTTTTAGACTTTTAGATGCTTCTAGTCAATGATACAATTATAGCAACAAAATATGTATTGTACATGCAATAAATGTTAGATATTTAGTACATGAAGGCACACATGCATTCTTTAGTGTGCCTGAGCGCTAGGCTAGGTAATTTTCCTTTTTTCCTTTTTTTTTAAGATATTTTTTTGCGGCTTACGCCTTTTATTGGTTTTTTTTAAGGGACAGACAGTAGGCTGACAGGAAACGGGAGAGAGATGGGGGGATGACATGCAGTAAAGGCCGTGTCTGGCTCGGGAGTCGAACCCGCGGCACACTGCGACTGGATTACCAGTCGGGTGCCCAGACGGTTACGCCACCGCCTGGGCGGCTAGGTCATTCTTTAGTGTGCATGAGCGATAGGCTAGGTCATTCTTTAGTGTGCCTGAGCACTAGGCTAGGTCATTCTTTAGTGTGCATGAGCGCTAGGCTAGGTCATTCTTTAGTGTGCCTGAGCGCTAGGTCATTCTTTAGTGTGCCTGAGCGCTAGGCTAGGTCATTATTTAGTGTGCATGAGCGCTAGGTTAGGTTAGTGTGCCTGAGCGCTAGACTAGGTCATTCTTTAGTGTGCCTGAGTGCTAGGCTAGGTCATTATTTAGTGTGCATGAGTGCTAGGTTAGGTTAGTGTGCCTGAGCGCTAGACTAGGTCATTCTTTAGTGTGCCTGAGCACTAGGCTAGGTCATTCTTTAGTGTGCCTGAGCACTAGGCTAGGTCATTCTTTAGTGTGCCTGAGCACTAGGCTAGGTCATTCTTTAGTGTGCCTGAGCACTAGGCTAGGTCATTCTTTAGTGTGCATGAGCACTAGGCTAGGTCATTCTTTAGTGTGCCTGAGCGCTAGGCTAGTTGCAGACAGAAAGTACCTTCTCGTCGTAGACGATGCCGGGCCGGATCTCGGGAGCCTGGTAGCCCGGCGTGCCCTCGACGCCCAGCGCCCCCTCGTGGAAGGACTGGCGAGAGATGCCGTAGTCGGACATCTTGATGTTGACCGGATCGTCCACCTGAAAAGAACCCACAAACACAGGATCAGTGAGCAGAACCTCAGTGTCAATGATCTAGTCACTAGATAATCCTGGGCGCAACCATGCTTCCTTCACTGCATGAGGAGTCCATGCCGCTTCGTATCACCTGACAGGGCGGGAGTTTCCCCGGTTGAACGTAGTGCGTGGAAGGAACGTTATTCCAACCAGTTCCTTTCCCCTCCATCAGACGCCCCGGCTGACCAGGGGGAGGCAGTATAGAGACCAGTATTACTGCATGTTTTTTGTGAGGGTACCTACCCTAGGGGACACGGGAAGAACATGTGAGGGTACCTACCCTAGGGGACACTAGGGAGAACATGTGAGGGTACCTACCTACGCTAGGGGACACGGGGAGAACATGTGAAGGTACCTACCCTAGGGGACACAGGGAGAACATGTGATGGCATCTACCCTATAGGGACACGGGGAGAACATGTGAGGGTACCTACCCTAGGGGACACAGGGAGAACATGTGAGGGTACCTACCCTAGGGGACACGGGGAGAACATATGAGGGTACCTACTACCTACCCTAGGGGACACTGGGAGAACATGTGAGGGTACCTACCCTAGGGGACACGGGGAGAACATGCAAACTCCACACACAAAGGCCTTTCGTTTTTCTTTAGTTTTCGTCAGTGAAAAAAGGTAGTCGACGTACATTTTCCATCATAGTGGTAAAGTGGTACACACCTCCAGCGACCACACCAGGATGTTGTCAGACTTCAGGTCACAGAAGATGATGCTCTTCCTGTGCAGGTAGGCCAGGCCAGCCGCGATCTGATAGGCTGCCTTGAAGGTGAGCATGTGACCCAGAGGCATGTAGCCAGAGCCTATCAGTGGGAAGAACACAGAGCATGTGACCCCAAAGCCTATCAGTGGGAAGAACAGAGAGCATGTGACCCAGAGCCTATCAGTGGGAAGAGCTATACACCAAAGCATGACATGTTTTTTATTTATTTATTGACCTATAGCTAAGCCCCTCCCCAAACTGCTATGGTCCCAATCAGAGCTAAGCATAATATGGGTTAGACAAACCTCTCCACCAATAGTTTTCCTATTTAAAACATCAATCTTCATAAGACCACCGCGCTCTGACTATATAAATTATGTTTTGTTTTTTGTTTCTGTCCGGAAGAAACCACCTAACTCCATGATTTTTTTTCATCAATTCAATTAAACACCATCTTTAGAGATTGTAATCCATTTAAGACCGAGGCCAATTCTAAAAACGCCTTCTAAAGTCTCAGGTGAAAATTCAAACATTTATTCAAAAAAAGTGTTGCTACTGCTATTGTATACTATACACCAGGGTTCCCCAATTAATTTTCCTCAAGGGCCATATTTTGACTAGCGTACCAGGCTGGGGGCCGAGTCTGCACGCGCGAGGTCGAGGTCTTGCCCTGAAAATTCATTTTCAGGGCAAGACCCCATTTGAAAAGGATGCCCAGTTTGACATGCATAGGCTACTGACCCCCATTTAATGCCATTTATATCTGGGACCCTTACTGGGCCCACTGTGGGCCGCAAATGGCCCGCGGGCCGCCTATTGGGGTACCCTGCTATACACTGTACAAAAGCAACAAGAACCCCCAAAAAGGTTCCCTTACCAGAAGGGATAAAACACCAAAAGGGGTTCCCCTCCTGAATAAAACAATGCAATTAAAATACAAGACATAAAACAATCAAATAAACAAACATGATGCCAATATAGGATCATCTTAAAATAAAATAAGATACATTAATAAATACAAAACAGAAACAGGAGCAGCTACAGTAGATGTAAGATGAAGGAGATATGAAGTCTTGTAAGCGTTCAAATAATACATTGATCTACTGTAAGTGACATTAAGGGCAGGTTGTTCCAGTCTGACGGTGCTTTGAACTTAAAAGCACGTCTCCCTATTTCTGTGTTGACTAACGTCAAATGGAAAAGAGGGTGCCTTTTTTTCATTTATATTTTGACGCCGGGTTCTCAGATTGATTATGTAGTAATATAAAGCGTGTTGTATTGCATTTTACTGACTGAGTTTTATTTATTTATTTTTGAGTGGTGTAACCATAGGGTGCAGGGCACTCCAAATGCCCAGCTTTGTCCGTCCCTGACTGTGTCCCTGTGTCCCTATGTACAGTATGTATGTTTAGGGGGTACCAACAGGGGGCGCTGTTGCACCACACACAGCCAGGTCTGATTTTGATGTTCTATAATTAATACAGAGTCATTGTCTCCACCAGGCTGAAGGCATGGGGGGAGAGTATGTTTTGCACTCCGTCCGTCCGTCCGTCCGTCCGTCCGTGTGTGTGTGTGTGTGTGTGTGTCCGTGAGCAGCTAATCTCGGCCACCGTTAACCCGGTCGATGCCAAATTTTGCACACACACTCCCTGGATGCCAACGATGAACCTCTGCCCCAAACTTTCCAGAACGGCCTGTTATAGCGCCACCAGGAGGCCGCTTTGTGCAAAACAAGTTTTTGCACAGTGCACCTACAGATTTTGTCCAAACATCACGCAAATTGGTACACAGTCTCTCTAGAGCCATTCAACGAAACCGGTCTTTCAGATTTCTCAAGACTCCATCCTGATTGGTTAAGATTGGCTTCCAAAGTTCATTTACTTTTGTTGCCCTTTTATCCAACCACCAGATGAAGGCAAGCTGCAATGTCCTACATTCCTATCCTGGTGGAGACCTGTGCCCAGAAGGGCACTTTTTCTAGCCCATTCTGACCGGGCACCCATTTTGGTGTCAGCATCATGTTATGCTTTATCTATTGAAAAATAGCAGATCTACAAGCTCATATCGCGCCACCGAGTGGCGCGATACGAGCTTGTAGGTCTGCTATTTTTGAAAAATCGACTCACATCGACTGACATTTTTTAGAATCTGATCTCAGGTCAGAATGGGTTCATCCGACCAGTGTGTGTCCGGCGGAAACCTCGGATGAATCTGATCTCAGGTCAGAATGGGCTAGTTACCTTTGTAGTGGTCCTCCAGGACAGCGTTGAGGGACCCCAGGGGGGCCAGCTCCAGGGCAAAGCAGAGCGGGTGGATGCTGATGCCCACCAACGGGACGATGCAGGGGTGATGCAGGGAGTGCAGCATGCTGGCCTCCTGGCGGAACTCTGAGAAGCAGCGACACGCGTCCACCGACTGGAGGTGTTTCACCATGGTGTCTGTTGGAGGGAAGGGAAGGTTACAACACAAGCTGAATTCAGGTCAAAAATACCTTTTTCTCCTGCAATGTTAATTGGCTTCACAACGCCATCCAAGGCACAAAATGAACTGTAGATTACTAAAACTAAAATCTTAGGATAACACTTTGGTTCCCAAACAAGACATCCTGACATCTATACACGTGAGATTTCCATGTGGTGCGGTGAACCTTCATGTTCCCAGGAGGAAAGGAAGACCCCCCCCCCCCCCCACCCCACTGAGTTTGCTGACCCCATGACCTTTCCTGTAGTAAAAAACTGTCCAGTTCTACATTACATATATCAAAGACTTAATGGGCAGATCGTCATGAACATATAGCGTTCACATTCATGCTCCACAGATGTTGATCCCTGACCACGTGATTTGATTTGATTTTCATAGAGCAATACATTCAAACGTTCAAAACAATAAACAAGGGAAAGTGCCAGGAGGAGGCAAGAAGCCCTGGGGGGGGGGGGGGCGTATACGAGGCCTCTACCTATATAACATACAATAAAGACATTATAAGATATAAATAATTTCCAGAAGACATGATTGCAGTATATTCTTTTAAAAAATATACATAAAATCTACAACATGATTCAAAATACTTGATAATCTATGACATAAGACCCCCCACCCCCCACCCCATGACCTACGTAGCTATAGCCTCTAGTGCCACCCGCAGGTCAAAACGTTAACTTTGCACCCATCCGTCTGTGTCTGCTCATCGGGGGAATCGGCTACGGAGGCATCACTTCCAGCAGACAATAACCCCAGGCAGGCCACATCATTTAGCACAGGTCTATACGGCTCAGGTGCCCTGAGGCGTTTCCCAGGCCAGCCTGGAGATAGAATCCTCGCGGCGGATGGGCGTGCCTTGAAAAGGCGCCCAGGACGCATTGTTTACTAGGTGGCCCAGCCCCTGACTTCCGGGCGAAGGCTCTTTTCAGCGGGTGACCGTCACTGAGCTTCTCTCACCCTCCTGACAAAAGGAAGCTTTGACGTTTTGGATTCCTGTGTCCCGCGACCCCGTTGCTTTCAGTAACGACCCACATTCTGCTGCCAATATGGCTTTGATAACATCACTTTGTTCTAGTTTGGTGTAAGGACGCATGAAAGGCTCTAAGGGCAGGGCGGAGCTTCTTTACACCCTTCTGGCCATAGAATGACAGAGAGGGGAGTGTGCTGGTCTTGTCTGTGACCAGTAAGTGACGCATGCACGCACACACACACACACACACGCACACACACACACGCACACACAGATCAAAACTAAAGCGCACATTCGATCCTAGCGATGTCCGACAACTCCACCATGACTCCTGTCCCACTGCGACGGATTTATAACCTGCCTCGATAATAGCGCTGATAATACCAGATTTATAAGCAAGCCTCGTTAACAGCACTGCCGCTTAGAAAAACAAAAACTAATGGAAGTTAAAAGGGCGCTTTTTTGGTGTGCTGTGGAGAGATTCCCTCCAAGCAATAAACCTAAAAAGGGCCACGTCACCCCTTTTGCAACCAGAACTTATTTTAGTGATGTTTAGGACACAAGAAACACTTTATCCTGGGGTGTGTGTGATGTGTTATTTTAGATATTTCAGTCATGACGCCTGCATGTTCAAGACCAAAAACCTGTCATGAAAATTAGGTCTCACTTCCGACATGTTTCGTCCTATACGGTCTTCATCAGGGCTGCCCTTATGAAAACCTGTCTTTTAGTTCTACTGGATCTCTTCTCCACTAGTCCCTCCCTAACATTTAGTTCTACTGGATCTCTTCTCCACTAGTACCTCCCTAACATTTAGTTCTACTGGATCACTTCTCCACTATAGTCCCTCCCTAACATTTAGTTCTACTGGATCACTTCTCCACTATAGTCCCTCCCTAACATTTAGTTCTACTGGATCACCTCTCCACTAGTCCCTCCCTTCCTGTGTACCTGTGTCACTGTGGACGGTCTGCTGTCGACACCTCTTGAAGTGGAAGCGTTTGACAGCCACCGGCTGCCTCCTGTAGCGAGCTCGGTAGATGATGGTTCCGCTGCCGCCCTGGCCCAGAATGTCTGCCTCCTCTGAGGAACACTCCAGCTGGGCCTGCTCCAAGAAGAGGCTGAAGTGCGCACACACACGCGCACGCACACGCACACGCACACGCACACGCACACGCACACGCACACACACACACACACACACACACACACACACACACACACACACACACACACACAGAGAGAAAGGACATTTGCATAACCTTGATTAATTCCATTAAAACTAAATCCCTGTCCCTTGCCATAACCTAACCTGTATTATGAATACAACCATCAACAACCATCATAATCCTTAAGTACAGGAATAGGCCTGTGTGTTGAGGGGTGCCAGCCCCTTCTATATACAGCTTCACTGTTTGTGTTGTTTGAACAAACATTAAAAATGCCATTGACAATGAACAGAGAATTTACGTCTTTATGTGTCCGAGTAAATCGGCATATGTATGTCGGTGGGAACCCTTGGCCAATAAGGGACCACCATTCTTGATGATGATGTAGGATGATGTACGATGATTAGAGCACCCCTCACTTCACACGGGTGTGATTTTTTGATGTTGCAATATTCTACAATATAATGATTTTGATATATTTGCACTGAATTGTTCAGAAAGTGAACGCAACAGATTCGAGAGACACACTCAACTGGTCGCCAATCAATATCCCTGCATCTTAAAACATCTATCTACAGCCTATAAATGCACCAAGTCTCTGTCTCTCTGTCTGTCTGTATGTACCGGTACGTGTGTAATCCGCGTAACTCGAGAACCGTTCGCCCCACAGACTTCAAATTCGACTCGCGTATTCCACACCACCACAGGGGGTGCAGTGGACGGTGTCGAGTCGGCCGGACCCACGGTTGTCCAGAACCGCCACAAAAAGGCCTCTGCCTGAGTCTGGACAGGGCCCCTGCCCAACGGGCACCGCTCTAGTATCTTAAAACATGATAAAAGAATATCCCTGAATCTTAAAATATTAAAAGAATATCTCTGAATCTTAAAACAAAATCTTAAAATATCCCTGAATCTTAAAACAAACAAAGCAAAAACAATCAGAACAGAATATAACTAGCAAATATTGTTATTACTCCACTACATTTATTTGACAATTTTAGTTACAAGTTACTTTGCAGATTATGATTATATTTATTATTAGTACAAAAAAACTGTATACCTGTATACCTTTTTCGGTTATTCTCAAAATATCTCTTACACATTTTAAAACCGATTTAAAATGTGAATAATTTAGCATTTTGCATAATGAGTACTTTCGACTTTCGGTGCCTTAAGTACATTTTCATTTCCGTTGATACAAATACTTTTGAATTCCCTACAGACCGTACAGACCAAGGCCCGACTCACACCTTTCGATCTAGCATACAACATTGATGCATGCTAGATGTATACAAAGGGTGTGATACATCTTGCCCCAATGCATCTCCAATGGAAGTCACTATGGTTTGACACAACATTTGTGTTGTACGGCTTTCGGCATGTGTTTCGACTGCCCCCCCTCCCCCTCATACAACACAAATGTTGTGTCAAACCATGTGACTCCCATTGGAAATGCATTGCGAGCTTGCGTCAACTATACATCTCATACAACAAAGCATACATCAAGTCTGTTGTAAAGATGTGAGTCAGGCCTGAGACGACTATATCTACATTACAGTACTTTTACTTTAGTAAGAGAAATGTGACTACCCTTTTCCACCTTAACCTCAATGTTACCCCAATTTACTGTCAGCACACGTATGACGTGGCACATCTGGGAAATGATGTACAGTGTGCATGTTGTCCTACTATAGGCTCACAGTATAGCTGCATTCCTGAGCCATTAGCAGCATCCTCTAGAACACATCACCCCTTTCATGTGGAGCAAAAGGAAAAACAAACCAAGATGGCAGCTGAATCCAGCGTTAAAACAATGGTTCCAATTGGTCAGGTGCCAATTCCCAAACGATGCCACTTACTTTGAAACAACTAGTGCTCTGGAAATAGTTTCCTTAAAAGGTCTCACATGTGGACATGAAAAGACATTATATCAGCCACTTACATTTAACGTATGCTATGAATTACATTTCGGCACAGTCATTTTTTTCTGTGGCATTGAAAAATTATTACTCGCCACATGTGGTAACTAGGGATATCCCCATCATGTCATTTATTAATCCCGTTCCCGCCCACTCCCGTTGGAATTTCAGACCAATCCCGCCCACGCCGGCAATGATTTTATTTCTGACCGCCTGTCCGCCGCTTCCGCCCGCACCAAAGAAAGTCCCATTTAGTCCTGCACCATCCCGCAATTTTATTGTTTAGTCCGGCTAAACGATCTCATTAAAAATACATTCACCCCAAGCAGCTGCTGAGATTGCAGCCTTGCAGGCGTGCACAAGAGAGTGGTTGTTTATTTGTGTGAGCCTGTGAGGAGTTGCTCACAGTCACAGATAGATGGGAAGCGACTGGACATATATTAGGCTTATTATGCTATATATATTATATTTTGTCACGGACACTTTGCATAGTTTGCAGCACTGCGCACATGGAGAGGGAGAGGGAGAGGGAGAGGGAGAGAGAGAGAAATTGTACTCATCTTTGTGTTCTGTTTCACATTATTGCTGAGTGACAGTGTGACGCACACAGGGAAAAGCAAAAAGGGGGTTAGCACGTAGAGGAAATCCGTCACTGGAAAAAAAAAAGGTGCTTGGCCGCCCGCGCCGCGTTTGTAGTAGCCAATTACCTACTACAAACGTTATGCAAAGCTCGGCCAATCACAGCAGAAGTTAGATTACTCCGGAATAGTCTGTTTGCCCAAAGGGCAACCAGTTATAAACGATTGCAAAACATAGATTGGTTACATTAACCAACAACAGCCAATTAGCTGCTACAAACGTTATGCAAAGCTCGGGCCAATCACAGCGGAAGTTCGATTTGATTATTCGATTACTCCGGAGGGGAAAAAAAAGTGTCACAATGCCCGTTGGGCAACCACACTAATAATAATAATAATAATAATGATGGTAAGTTTCCAGGAATTAATGTATTGTGATATCTGCCAGTGTATTTATGAATGGGAGGACAGCATGTTTGTGTGATTGCATAAACATTGGACGGGAATGAGAGGCAAACATCTCTGTGGGCCTTTGGGGCCAGAACGTTGCGCAACCGAGACTCCAGCGCCGCTTCAGAGTCCTTGGACTGTGTCAGCTGGCGTGTGTGTGTGTGTGTGTGCATGTGTGTGCACCCACGTGTGTGTGAAAAGACAGCCAAGGGCAGTGAGTGTGTATGTGGAAGTGCTTGAGGGAGTGATGGATGGGGAGTGTTGCAGGGTGGGGTTGTGTGTGTGTTTGTGGGTGGGGGGGGGGGGGGGGGCTCTGCCCTTGAGGTCCGACAATACATCAACAGATGCTGTCGCTGGCGGCGATTCAACTGAAACTCATTTCACAGCCAGACCCCTGGAGGGCAGCGCTGTGCAGGCTCCCTCTCCTTCTCTCTATATACTCTATCCCTCTGTGTGGGTGAGTCACTGTGTGTGTGTGTGCATCTGTCTCCCAGCATGCATTGTGCGCTCAAGTCCAGCTCTTGTCAGAATAGCTCCTGTAGGAATCTGCCTAGCTGAACCAACAGCGGACGAACCCCAGCAGACGAGGTAAAGGCAAGAATTAAAAACGGCTCCTCTGCCAATTAGCCCTTCGACCAAGTCCCTGCCCAACCCGTCCTCGTCCGATAGGAACGTTAGCAACGCTAAGTCCCTGCCCAACCCGTCCTCGTCTAATTGGCACGTTAGCAGTGAGGAGACAGGGCAAGATGTCCTTCTCACCCATGTAGACGCATGTTAAATGACGGGATTTCTCCACATAAATAATCCATCATTTCAGTAGCAAGAGCATTGAAATGTCTTCTAAATCTAGTCAACCAGGCACGCAGTAGGCTATGCACTGGACCAATGTGCATGACATTATTTCAACTACAAATACGAGGAAATGACATGGGTATCCAATGACAGTATCCAAACCACCGTCCAGACTTTTCACGGTGCACGGTAAGACTACGGTCATTAGTATTATTGCCATCACCTGGGTGGGTCAGTCGTGTAACTTTGGCGACGTTAAGCCATGTATGTGTTCAACAACACAGCCATGCAAAATAACACTGACAGCTATGAGGTGACGGAAGCTTGACCTGCATAGCAACGTTTGCTAAACTATTTGGATTGGCTTTGGACAACTGCTTTTGGGGTGGGGTTTAGCGAAGGGTTAATTACATTTGCCGACAATCAAACATGTGAACATGCTCTGCCTTTTATTGGTTTTTTCTCTCTTGTTCGTACCCCCTTAGTAATGTTTAATACGTTTATTATAACTAGTCCATACCCGGCAGGGCCGTGTGCCAGAGTAAATTTTGACAGTAAAGTTTGATTTAGTTTTCATAGTCTTTTGATTAAAATTACATTTAGTTTTTGTAATGTTTTCTGTTTGGGGATGCAAAACTACAGTAGCGTTTTTTTCAAAAACATCCGGTGTATTTTACACGGCATCTTTTGTGTTGTGTTCATTAAATGTAGACTCCCCCTCGACTCCCTCCCATTAAATGTAGACTCCCCCTCGACTCGCTCCCATTAACTTTTTTTTTTTACATACAGGACAGACCTGTACGTCTTAAGGATTCGAACCGAGATGTGCTAAGAACGTGTGAGGACGTCCTAGCGCATCCTCAATGATACGGGGCGAGATAAGAATATTCAGATTTTTTTTTTTTTGCCCATTCGCCTTTCGCTTGCCGTATGCTAACCCTCTGGGCAATTATTAGCTTGCCATTGACTAACAAGTTAGCGCGGCGGAAAGAATGACTCGTATCTCCTAATCCAGGGCGCTCTCCGTGGTGATGAATGGATCGATATGCTGGCGCTTTATTTCTGCTCCTCATCCGTCTCTCCCGCAAAATATGAACGCTTTTTGGATCATATATTCGTATAAATTAAAATGATCGTAATGTAAGGTCAACTTTGTAAAGTCAACTTTTTTAGGAAATTGTTTCCGGGTCATGGCTTTCAGAGTAAAAGCGCTCAGACAACTCCGGCACCCCAGAGCTCCTATTTTGAAGCACTCCCGGGCACTGATTGTGTTAAATGTAGACTCCCCCTCGACTCCCTCCCATTAAATGTAGACTCCCCCTCGACTCCCTCCCATTTTAATGTAGACTCCCCCTCGACTCCCTCCCATTTTAATGTAGACTCCCCCTCGACTCCCTCCCATTTTAATGTAGACTCCCCCTCGACTCCCTCCCATTAAATGTAGACTCCCCCTCGACTCCCTCCCATTTTAATGTAGACTCCCCCTCGACTCCCTCCCATTAAATGTAGACTCCCCCTCGACTCCCTCCCATTAAATGTAGACTGCCCCTCGACTCCCTCCCATTAAATGTAGACTGCCCCTCGACTCCCTCCCATTAAATGTAGACTCCCCCTCGACTCCCTCCCATTAAATGTAGACTGCCCCTCGACTCCCTCCCATTAAATATGGACTGCCCCTCGACTCCCTCCCATTAAATGTAGACTCCCCCTCGACTCCCTCCCATTAAATGTAGACTCCCCCTCGACTCCCTCCCATTAAATATAGACTCCCCCTCGACTCCCTCCCATTAAATGTAGACTGCCCCTCGACTCCCTCCCATTAAATGTAGACTGCCCCTCGACTCCCTCCCATTAAATGTAGACTGCCCCTCGACTCCCTCCCATTAAATGTAGACTGCCCCTCGACTCCCTCCCATTAAATGTAGACTGCCCCTCGACTCCCTCCCATTAAATATGGACTGCCCCTCGACTCCCTCCCATTAAATATGGACTGCCCCTCGACTCCCTCCCATTAAATGTAGACTCCCCCTCGACTCCCTCCCATTAAATGTAGACTCCCCCTCGACTCCCTCCCATTAAATATAGACTCCCCCTCGACTCCCTCCCATTAAATGTAGACTGCCCCTCGACTCCCTCCCATTAAATGTAGACTGCCCCTCGCCTCCCTCCCATTAAATGTAGACTGCCCCTCGACTCCCTCCCATTAAATATGGACTCCCCCTCGACTCCATCCCATTAAATATGGACTGCCCCTCGACTCCCTCCCATTAAATTTAGACTCCCCCTCGACTCCATCCCATTAAATGTAGACTGCCCCTCGACTCCCTCCCATTAAATGTAGACTGCCCCTCGACTCCCTCCCATTAAATTTAGACTCCCCCTCGACTCCATCCCATTAAATGTAGACTGCCCCTCGACTCCCTCCCATTAAATATGGACTGCCCCTCGACTCCCTCCCATTAAATATGGACTGCCCCTCGACTCCCTCCCATTAAATATGGACTGCCCCTCGACTCCCTCCCATTAAATATGGACTGCCCCTCGACTCCCTCCCATTAAATTTAGACTCCCCCTCGACTCCATCCCATTAAATGTGGACTGCCCCTCGACTCCCTCCCATTAAATTTAGACTCCCCCTCGACTCCATCCCATTAAATGTAGACTGCCCCTCGACTCCCTCCCATTAAATATGGACTGCCCCTCGACTCCCTCCCATTAAATATGGACTGCCCCTCGACTCCCTCCCATTAAATATGGACTGCCCCTCGACTCCCTCCCATTAAATATGGACTGCCCCTCGACTCCCTCCCATTAAATGTAGACTGCCCCTCGACTCCCTCCCATTAAATGTAGACTCCCCCTCGACTCCCTCCTATTAAATATAGACTCCCCCTCGACTCCCTCCCATTAAATATAGACTCCCCCTCGACTCCCTCCCATTAAATATGGACTGCCCCTCGACTCCCTCACATTAAATATGGACTGCCCCTCGACTCCCTCCCAGAAAAAAACGCATATATAAATAAAAGCACGTGTTATTTACCGTGAAGGGAAGTCGGTCATGAAGAGCTCGGGGACCAGCTCCTGCAGCGGGACGGGCAGCCCGGGGTGTCGGGGACACACGATGTGCTCCTTGTCCACCGCGGCCAGGACACAGTCCTCCATGTTGAAGTAGTGAGGAGGAGGAGGAGTCACTGCTTCGTCCCCCGCTGTCCTCAACAAGATCAAGATCAACCTTTTTTTAATAAGTTGACTCACGGGGGTTTCCATCCGAGACAGTGGCATAGGTGGTCATTAGGTCTATACAAGCTCATAGCGCGCCACTCGGTGGCGTGCTATGAGCTTGTAGATCTGCTATTTTTCAATAGCTAAAGTATAACGTAACACTTTAAAAACACCAAAAAGGCTCCCCGCCCAGAATGGGTTAACCCATTCTGACCAGGCAGCAATTTTGGTATTAGCATCATGTTATGCTTTAGCTATTGAAAAATAGCAGATCTACAAGCTCATAGCGCGCCACCGAGTGGCGCGCTACGAGCTTGTAGGTCTGCTATCTTTTTTTTAATCGAAGAACGACTGACATTTTTAGAATCTGATCTCAGGTCAGAATGGGTTCATCAGACCAGTGTGTGTCCAGTGGAAACCTGGTATGAATCTGATCTCAGGTCAGAATGGGTTAAAGGAGGAGAATATACCTGGTGTTGGCCGGCTGGTTGGGACAGGGAGGATCTGGCTGGGTCTGCCCGCAGAGGCGCAGAGTGGACAGGGGGCGTACTGCTCGATGACCAGGCTCCCATCGCTCTCACTGGCTGTCAGCGCTACGGAGGGTGGAACAGATGGAACACATAAATAGTGATAATTTACTGCATGAAAACGAGGCACGTCAAAGTGATGCTCATCACGTGCACTGACTTTTGTCTTTTTTGTGTTCATCTTTTTATTCACCTTGATTAACGTCCTTGGCTGCTATATTATGCTCAGTTTGCTCACCTTGCACCTTTACATATTATCTTATCTCAGGCATCTCAGGAAAATACAGTTTGAAAAAAAGATGATGGTCATACATCACAGTCCGTGCTCAGCCAATCAAATCATCACAAATGTCATTCCGTCCAATCACTTTTGGCATCTTCACTTTTCTGCCCTCACTCTTATCTTCAATGTGTACTTTGCTCAGCCAATCAAATCATCGCTATGGGGTGATCAGCCAATCAGCTTGTGTCACGGCAGTCACGCACACCCTCAAAGCTGGGCTTAGGAGGGGCCTCTCAGGAAGAAAAAAATGTATGTACAGTTTTGTAGCAAAGGTTTGTCAATAGAGGAAAGCAGTTACTTGCGCGCACACACGCACACGCACACACACACACACACACACACACACACACACACACACACACACACACACACACACACACACACACACACACACACACACACACACACACACACAGTCTGACAGTCTGACAGAAGCTCGGTTTGGCCGTCGGGAGGACCGGGAGTATTCCTGGTGGCCTGCCTCCTAGTGGCCTGGCTGTCAAAAAAACCCCCAAAAAAACATTATTTTTTTTTGCATCAGGTCAGGCCAGCAAAAAAAAAAAAATCTCTCCTAAGCTCAGGCCAGGCCAGCCACAGTCAATTTCAATTCAATTCAGGCAGTGTTGCTGCAGCACAACTACGTTGTGTGTCTTATGTTAATGGAGGGAAGAAGTTAATAATATAAATAACATCAGATGGTACATTTCTCATGTGAAATTGCTGTAAAGGCCCCCAAAATGTCAGCGCGTGCACACAGCGCGCGTGGTGTGGCCTGCCTGATTTGGAGTTCCACTCCGGGCCTGCATAGACACACACACACACACGCACATGCACACGCACACACACACGCACACACACGTCAACGTTATCAGTCTGACAGAAGCTCGTACAGCGTCTCCCCACGACACAACTCAGCCGCTAGCCACTAACTGATAGTGTCAACACGGTGTGTCTGTTTTGACAGGTACAGCGACAGCAGCCTGACACATCCGCCAGGCAGCTTCATGTCTCGTCTGGGGAGACCAGGCCATACGTAGTGCTGCTATGGGGAGACCTGCAGGTGAAGTAGTGCTGCTATGGGGAGACCTGCAGGTGAAGTAGTGCTGCTATGGGGAGACCTGCAGGTGAAGTAGTGCTGCTATGGGGAGACCAGGTGAAGTAGTGCTGCTATGGGGAGACCAGGTGAAGTAGTGCTGCTATGGGGAGACCAGGTGAAGTAGTGCTGCTATGGGGAGACCAGGTGAAGTAGTGCTGCTATGGGGAGACCTGCAGGTGAAGTAGTGCTGCTATGGGGAGACCAGGTGAAGTAGTGCTGCTATGGGGAGACCAGGTGAAGTAGTGCTGCTATGGGGAGACCAGGTGAAGTAGTGCTGCTATGGGGAGACCAGGTGAAGTAGTGCTGCTATGGGGAGACCAGGTGAAGTAGTGCTGCTATGGGGAGACCAGGTGAAGTAGTGCTGCTAGGCATCGTTGGTAAATGGTAAATGGTGCATTTATATAGCGCCTTTATCCAAGGCGCTTTACATAGATTGTGCATTACATTCACCCATTCACACACACATTCATACACCGATTGCGGCGGAAGCCATGCAAGGCACCAACCAGCACATCGGGAGCAATTTGGGGTTCAGTGTCGTCTTTGCCCAAGGACACTTCGACATGTAGACAGGAGGAGGAGCCGGGATTCGAACCGCCGACCCATGGATCATTGGACGACCTGCTCTACCTCCTGAGCCACAGTCGTTGTGCACAACTCCTGTTCTGACCGGGCACCCATTTTGGTGTGGGCATCATGTTGTGCTTTAGCTATTGAAAAATAGCAGATCTACAAGCTCATATCGCGCCACCGAGTGGCGCGATACGAGCTTGTAGGTCTGCTATTTTTGAAAAATCGAAGACACTTTTAGAATCTGATCTCAGGTCAGAATGGGTTAATAATGAAACTGTCAGGATGTAATAGACATTTTTAGAATCTGATCTCAGGTCAGAATGGGTTAAAGTGGATGAGTCACTGGGGCTTGTACGCTTAGGAGCCGCGACGTGCACTGCAGACGTGTGCCCGTGCACGGTGGGGGGAGGAGGGGGAGGGGGGTTGACTGGCAGATCCGGGCCGACACAATGAGGGATGGCTGCAGTTTACTAGAGCTGCTGTTGAGGTAGGCAGTCACAGCGTGGCACGGAGCACGTGCGCCTCGCGTGCACTCAAATGACTGATGATTGAAGGAGACAGACTCAGTGTGAACACAGCCTGGCCATCGAGAAAGGCAGATTATAGACAAACCTGGCTTCCCAGAGAGGACAAGGCTGTGTTCTCACTGTATAGTCAAGGAGTGGTGGAGACGGAGCTCCGCTTCTTGACTGCATGTGACAAACACATTAGAGAAGAAGTCTACCATGAATTCACGGAAATACATAGAAACATGGGTTTTTCAGAAAACTGTCATCGTGTCTAAATGCGCTCACAAAGTCACACACCAGGGAACCATTGCTCTATCAGGGAGTTGACATTATAATGAGGTTATCACCTAACAGGGAACCACTGTTCTATCAGGGAGTTGACATTATAATGAGGTCATCACCTACCAGGGAACCACTGTTCTATCAGGGAGTTGACGTGGTCAGTGATGAAGGCCATGGCGGAAAAGTCTCTGCTCTCTGACTGACAGACGATCTTTATGCCTCCGCTCTTCTTCCTCTTCCAGTTGACGTCTGACGACTCCACACTGTGGAGACGCGCACGCACGCACGCACACACACACACACACACACACACACACACACACACACACACACACACACACACACACACACACACACACACACACACACACACACACACACACACACACACACACACACACACACACACACACACACACACACACACACACACACACACACACACACACACACACTTTACATTGAATGGCTGCAGACGAAACACACACAGCCACCAGTGGTGTAAAGTAACTAAAAACATGTATGTACTTAAGTACTGTACTCATTTAGGACATAGGCCGATTCTAAAATTGCCTTCTAAATCCAGAAAATACAAGTTCAAATATGTATTCAGAAATTACAAAAATGCTATGCTGCTACATACGGCACAAGAACCCCAAACAAGAACAAGAACCCCAAAAGGTGTTCCCGTACTGAATGGGTTAAGTACAATTTTGAGGTCTTTGGAAATTGAAAATACTCAAATAATGTACAATCGTTTTTCTTCTACTCCACTACATCTCAGAGGTTTTTTTTTTTTCAATCATATTTTTATTGATTTTTACATTTTATGACAAAGACAAGACAGGAAAAAAAACAAAAAAACAGACAGCTCAGCTCAGACACGTTGTGGAACAAAGGACACAGTTATACACATATACCCATTACCTACATCGAGCCAAAAAATAAAATACAGAACCGTGAGTCGCGTAGTCTTCTTGACAAGCAGAAACAAAGGTTAAAAAACGAACAGTACACAAAGGGGCACTAGTGGAGTGTCGGACAATCGTGCTCGTTTCTATTGTCATGAAGTAGGCCACTTGGCCTCCCGGTGTCCAAAAGCACCGCCAAGGCAACAAAAGGAGGGTGTTGTGTATTCAAAGAAAACAAAAGGTGTAGCTTTTGTACGTCCTGTGCCTGCGTCTACTCCCGAGACAGTCGGGGACAGTTAGGGAGGAAACAGAAGCGTGTTTTGGGCATTTCATGTTGGAAGGATCAGTGTCTCTGTCAGACGGGGAGGAGGGACGAGTGCCTGTCACAATTGTACGTGACACGGGCGCCTTCCAATCCCTCGTTTTACAGAGCAGTCCAAAATGGCCCCGCGTCCCATTTTGGACGCGGGGCAGCTCGCCGGACCCGGTGGCGGCCCCTGGCCACGTTCCTGTTGGTCTGGAACTTCCAGGGACCACCCGGGGACCCCCACACTGAGTTGTACCACTCACTTCACACAGTTTCTCATGTCATATGAAAAGGGAATCATAGCTTCAAATTGACATATTGGTTGTTCAGTTTGACCCACCAGATTGGAGATAAGCCTTATAGAGTAATGTCTTGCAGAGAAAGAGCGAGTTGAGCAAACAGGCTCTAAAGGTTCACTTCTGTGGACTCTAACGTAACATTACACCTAGCTACTTGTTTAAGCAATCATTTCCTATTTACATGTGGATTTCAGACATTTATGTGTGTGTGTGTGTGTGTGTGTGTGTGTGTGTGTGTGTGTGTGTGTGTGTGTGTGTGTGTGTGTGTGTGCTGCTTTGAAGAGGGAACATAACGCCGCGGGACCATCTTATTATCACAGGATGTGGTGCTAAGTCCGTCTCTGAATGCAATTAATTATGTCTACTCTGATACGGCTTATCTCAGCCTGGGGGAGACGCAGCGCAACGCGAGAGGCTGGCAGCGTGCCTACTGCAACGGAGATGGCAAAGCCATTCTCACCTCCTAAGCGAAACTATATGAACTGCCGTTTCACGTGTGTGTGTGTGTGTGTGTGTGTGTGTGTGTGTGTGTGTGTGTGCGCACGTGCGTGTGTGCGTTCCATGCACATTAGTCAAACAACACCCCATCAATCTCAATGAGCCTTCACAGGTGGTAAAGTTGCAACTCAATCATAGCTATCTGGAGGAGATTGGTCTAATCCTGAATCCATTACATGAATCATGCCGCGTGGGCCTTCAAGCAATTTATAGTCACGCCTCACATTTCGAGGCGTCCCGTCTACTTCATAAATTTTTTTTTAGCCCTACAACTATTTAGCCCCTGCTACCTGAGACCTGAGGTTAGAGTTCTCAACGGGCCTGAAAATTAAGACTTGGCCCTAACTGGGCCCTACTGGCTCGGCTCGGCCGGAAACAACTACCATACTTTTAGGCCCGAAAACTAGAAAGCGGTTTCATTATGCGATGAATGTCCTCAGAGGCACGCCTCCAACAAGCTTCGAACTGAGCAGATTGGACCTTCCGTTCCAGAGTTAATGGCTGAAGCATCTTGAAAATGGCCACTCGAACGCCTATCTTCGATTGAGTTTTGGCAAATGTCGCCCGTTTTTCTTCAATAACACGGGCTGGGAAGGGAATGTCGGACAGCGACAAACTAGATACCTGAGTAAAGTTCACTTTGAGCTGAATTCAACACATCCACTTTTCCGTCGGGCTTACCAGTTGAAATTTCTTTCTTTATTGGGGGTCGTAGATTATTATTATTATTATTTTTAACGGAACGCAAGTCTCAGCCCGGCCAGACAAATTATATCATACATCTTGAGCCCGGCCCGGGACCAAAACGATGCGTCGGGTCGGGGCATATACAGTATATGTATAAGATGTTTTTTGCTTTTCTGCCTTTATTGAAAGTATCAAGTGAAGACTGACAGGAAAGAGGGAGAGAGAGAAGGGGAGAGACACGCCGAAAAGGTTGTCATGAACGGGACTCGAACACGTGGCACGCCGTCAGGCCAGACCCTATATGTGGCATGATGTGCCTGGACCGCTAGGCCAGCAGGGGCCCAGGTCTGACCTGAGCTATCCCCATCCAAGTTGACCAGTAGATGGTCTACTCTAAACCATTGGTTTTCAACCAGTGGTCCGGGGACCACCAGTGGACCTTGAGGGGGTTCCAGGTGGATCTTTAACTCTTGAGCGCGTCTTTAACTCTTGAGCGCGTCTCAAGAGTTAAATTATTGTTAAAAATCTGCATTACTAAATTTACAAGAAGTCTACACAATTAGAGAATGTAGAAGAATTGTTATTTTTTTTATTTTTTTTAAGATATTTTTTTGCGGCTTACGCCTTTATTGATTTTTTAAGGGATAGAAAGTAGGCTGACAGGAAACGGGAGAGAGATGGGGGGATGACATGCGGTAAAGGCCGTGTCGGGTCCGGGAGTCGAACCCGCGGCACACCGCGACTGGATCACCAGTCCGGTGCCCAGACCGTTACGCTACGGCCTGGGCCAAAGAATTGTTATTTTGATCAACGTTTGGCTGTTATCTCTCCTAATGGTACAAACATCAATACAGCATGGAATTGTGGACAGCATCTTATCCAACGACAACAAAATATTCTTTAGCGTTGGGTCTGAGAGGCTAAATGTCATCAGATGGTGGTCCGTGGCTCAAATGCTGAATAAATAATAGACCTTGATTTGAAAAGGGTTGAAGACCACTCATCTAAACTCTACCTGAGGTATCTAAGGTGACAGAGACAGCAGATTAATCTAACCTCAGGTATACTCCATCGAAGGTGACCAGCAGATTTAATCTAACCTCAGGTATCCCCCATCGAAGGTGACCAGCAGATTAATCTAACCTCAGGTATCCCCCATCAAAGGTGACCAGCAGATTAATCTAACCTCAGGTATCCCCCATCGAAGGTGACCAGCAGATTAATCTAACCTCAGGTATCCCCCATCGAAGGTGACCAGCAGATTAATCTAACCTCAGGTATCCCCCATCGAAGGTGACCAGCAGATTAATCTAACCTCAGGTATCCCCCATCGAAGGTGACCAGCAGATTAATCTAACCTCAGGTATCCCCCATCGAAGGTGACCAGCAGATTAATCTAACCTCAGGTATCCCCCATCGAAGGTGACCAGTAGATTAATCTAACCTCAGGTATCCCCCATCGAAGGTGACCAGCAGCCCCTCCTTCCAGTAGATGGTGTGGCTGCGTCGGACTCTGAACGTGCTGCAGCGGTTCCTCTGGTTCCTCTGCTGAGTCCCAGCAAAGCTGTAGATCACAGAGTTCCTGCTGCGCTGGTTCCTAGCCTTGCTCTTCGGCTCAAACGACTTCCACAACACAAGAAGAACAGGGGACAGGAATTTTTACATACTCCGTCATAATTTGACATTACGACGGAGTATACGTTTAATGACGCGTTGACGTCATCATTACATTTGTTAATAATTACCTGGAGGTCCATCTCCGTGAGGCTGATGAGCATCCTGGCGATGAAGCGCTCCCAGAAGCCGGCGGGAACGAAGCTCATCTTGAAGAGACGCTGCAGCGTGTTGGCGCTGTGCTGGCGGAAGCCCTGGAGGTCCATGGAGGGCTTGGGGGGGAGGAGGTGGGGCAACAGGAAACTACCGACAGAACACAGCAGAGTTATAGAACATGGCAACAGGCAGGCACGTGCACACATAAGACAAGAGGGCCCTCTCTCCAGACCATGAATGTAGCATTTACAATGGTGGAAGAAATGCAGATGCCACTCCTTTACATGCCATATATACCTTGGAAGGCAGCATTCAGGAGAATTGCTTTTTCACAAAGTCTCCTGAACTCGAGTGCAGCATTTTGCGTTGAACTAATTTTGTTTTTCGAACCCGCATCTCCACTAGGTAAAGACTGCTCGGTTGCGAACTTGCGCCCCCAAAAACAGCAGATCTACAATCTACGAGCTTGTAGATCTACTATTTTTGTCCAAAAGTGCCCTCTTACGGAATTCCAGCCCCTGCCTCTCACATTTTAGTCATCTGAAATGTTTTAGTGTTTAGCCTAGTTTTAGTCGACTAAATATGATAAGGTTTGTTTTTAGTACCTGTTGTTGGCCACCGGTAGCGCTATCTCAAACTTGGCCAGAAACTGGAAATACTGCTCTTCTGTCTGCTTGGTGAACCCTGTTCCCACCAGCAGCATCTAGAAAAAAACAGAAAGCATGATGGGAGATGGAGTCAAAACAACATCTGCAAAAACAGACAGCATAATGGGAGTGAAACAACCTCTCTGAACATGCACTGATGCAACTGATATTTACCGTATTTGTACAATAACTTCACACTTTCACACAGTCCAAAACTGCCTAAATCTATGATAATTTCACCATTATCATCACAGAAAAGTGTGCGAATTTACTACATTTCCTGGCTGCTGATTTGGGATCCGGGATTCAAAACAAGTCAGGAAATCAGATGATAGATCTGTACTTGGGGGGGCATTAAAAACACTGAACGCATCATTTCCAGTCCAGTTCCAAGCTTTTATTTGTGTGAGAGATCCAGGATAGGATCCAGGATAGGCTATCACGCACTTCCATGCAGCCTAATAATGTGATGTGTTTTTGTATTTGAAAACTTGAGTTACTACAGATTACTGTTGTTACTTTGATTATTATTACAAAACACACATTAACCACTTCAGCCCTATAAATATGTCGGCCATTTGATAATATTTTCTAAATATTTGTATACATTTGAAAACTTGAAATGGGACATTCTGCATAGCGCATGCTTTCTACTTTTGGTACTTTTGGTGCATTTTGATGCCAATAGGGGGAGAGCATAGTGACGCGTTTGGTAGGATTTTGGCTTATTTGGGCGCCATCTTCCTGCCTACATGTAGGCTTGTAGGATGCTAGGCTACTTGGCTGCCAGCCTGTAGTTTGCTCGTCAGTGACGCTGGTGTGTATACTGTCACTGCAGTACACCAATCTTCCATCTTTGACTTGTCACAACTCTTCTACTCTATGGCTCTGGATCGACGGCGGCATTATTATTATTCGCCGATAGAAAATGTTCGGTTGTTCTGATCTGATAGCCGCCTCCCCTCCACTCACGTCAAAACAGTTTACTCAATGTTTACATCTTACTTGACGAGAAGACATGCATGTGGACATATCCAATTATGGAACCAGGGAGACACCACGAGAGTGACGAGTGATCAGTCAAACATGTGTTCTCTCTGCAGTAAATAAATGAATAGCAGTGTTATGCTGTACCAGACGCGGATCTGTCTGTATGCGATTCTGACCATTATTATTTTGATTACACTGTCATGCGCGTTCGAGGACATGGTAGAGAGCAGAGCATACATGTGTTTGGGAATGTTGAAGGCTGAAGGTTATGTTATTTTGTCAGCTGACACCCAAATCAAAGAAACCATTGCATTTAAGTATTTGATATCTCCGACAGTCAACGCACTGCAAGGCTACAATGGAAGCATAATTCTGACGGCCCGCGTTGGAAATGGACAAGTTAGGGTATCAAGTTTGTTTATTTTGTCATCCGACACCAAAACCATATACAGCGTTTATTTAATTATTTTATATCTACAATGGTATTATGTCTCCACAGTGAGGCTGGAAAATGTAGCCTAGCAGCGTACTACTATAGCCTACTAGCCTACTTGTGTTTGCATTCTAATGTGCCTTATGATGGACGTAGGTATGTCACTTTAACCCATTCTGACCGGGCACCCATTTTGGTGTCGGCATCATGTTATGCTTTATCTATTGAAAAATAGCAGATCTACAAGCTCATATCGCGCCACCGAGTGGCGCGATACGAGCTTGTAGGTCTGCTATTTTTTGAAAAAATCGAAGAACGACTGACATTTTTTAGAATCTGATCTCAGGTCAGAATGGGTTCGTCAGACCAGTGTGTGTCCAGTGGAAAACCTCGTATGAATCTGATCTCAGGTCAGAATGGGTTAATGGGCAGTGGGCACTGCACAGGTAGTGGGCGTGTCACCGGGGGGTGGGGCGCTGCCACTCTACCTATTCATGGCGTTTACCTGTCTCTTGGGTGAGGGAAGTTTGACCTTCACAGACTTTTGCACACGCAAACAATGACTTTGGTTTTCCCCCCGAACTTGACTCAGTGAGTGATGGACAATATCACCTTTATTTGGCTGATTTTTGTTTTTGGCCTAAAGAAGAAGACCTCGTCTTTAACGCTTTTCTTACTGTCTCCTACATAATGCATGATTGTAATGATTGTGTTCCCATTATTAGGGGCCGGAATGTAGGAGCCGTAATGTGTTTGCATTCTAATGTGCCTTATGATGGACGTAGGTATGTCACTTTAACCCATTCTGACCGGGCACCCATTTTGGTGTCAGCATCATGTTATGCTTTGGCTATTTAAAAATAGCAGATCTACAAGCTCATATCGCGCCACCGAGTGGCGCGATACGAGCTTGTAGGTCTGCTATTTTTGAAAAATCGAAGAGCGACTGATTTTTTTTTAATCTGATCTCAGGTCAGAATGGGTTCATCAGACCAGTGTGTGTCCAGTGGAAACCTCGTTATGAATCTGATCTCAGGTCAGAATGGGTTAATGGGCACTGCACAGGTAGTGGGCGTGTCACCGGGGGCTGGGGGCGCTGCCACTCTACCTATTCATGGCGTTTACCTGTCTCTTGGGTGAGGGAAGTTGGACAGAGAGAGAGGAGGTGAGCGTGGGAGAAGACATTTCTGTTGACTGTATCAAACGCACCCTTTATCACCTTAACAACCACGTTTAGTTATAGCTAAAAGCCTGGGAACAGTTGTGACTTACGTGTGGTGACTGAATAAACGGTAAAACTTACAGCTGGAATGGACGTGAATTCATTGCGCGTGCGTCATACAAGCGTCAACCAGAATAATCCGTTCGAAACTCCTCCCTATGCTCTGGCCCTATACTTTTGTACTTTTAGTAGATCTTTGAATTCCGGACATTTACTGTACTTAACTCTTACTTAAGTAAAACATGCGAGGACTTTTTTTCCACCACTACTTACCCTGAGGTCTTCCGTGCGGATCAGTCCGTTCCTGGCCACAGAGCGAGACGACTTGAGGTGGATGATCCTCTCCAGACACTCCGACAGCCAGACGGGACACAGGAAGTACAGCGTGCACAGACCGTGGCTGGTGTCGGGGAAGTGCAGCAGGGTGCCCGTCTCGATCAGGAAGCTGATGGCTGCGTTGGACGGATGAGACAAGATGTCATTATGTGCTCAATGTCCTCAAAGTCCTCCAACGAGCTTTGGACTGAGCGAGATTGGACCTTCCGTTCTTGAAAATGGCCACTCGAACGCCTATTTTCGAATGCCTATTTTCGATTGAGTTTTGGGCTAATGTCGCCTGTTTTTCTTCAATAACACGGGCTGGGAATGTCGGACAGCAACAAACTAGATACCCGAGTAAAGTTCACTTTGAGCTGGATTCAACACATCCACTTCCATTTCCTTCTGCCTTACTGAACATAAAGGACAGGACTTTTTTAGGAACAATTTTACACATGTGTTAATTTAGTCGACTGAGACGATGGCGAAAGATTCTTGTCGACTACGAAAACGAAATAAAACGAAATAAAAACTAAGCTATGATTTTATGTTTGGTTGTGTGCAGGTGTCACGCTCCAAAAATAGCAGATCTACAAGCTATATCAAAAACTCAACGCTGCATTAGTACTTGTTTTTTATCAACCAATCTGCTTGGGTCTTTCTATAATAACAATAGTCTCCATTAGGGGGAAGCAGCACTATAGTACCGGTCTGCAGGTCCTCGTAGTCTCTGATGTCACTTCCTGGGTTGTGCTGGATCAGGAGGTCCAGCTGGGCGTCGGTCAGATACTGGACCTCGTCCTCAGAGTCTCGTCTGAGCCGCTCCGAGATGACCGCCTCCTGGAGGGCCAGGTAGCTCCGAGGGATCTATAGATCCATTAGAGCAGAGTCAGGTATAGCTTCTACTTCTAGAGATCTGGTTTATAGACGACAGAGTCGGGTAGCTTCTAGAGATCTGGTTTATATAAGACAACAGTCAGGTAGCTTCTAGAGATCTGGTTTATAGACAACAGAGTCAGGTAGCTTCTAGAGATCTGGTTTATATAAGACAACAGAGTCAGGTAGCTTCTAGAGATCTGGTTTATAGACAACAGAGTCAGGTAGCTTCTAGAGATCTGGTTTATAGACAACAGAGTCATGTAGCTTCTAGAGATCTGGTTTATAGACAACAGAGTCATGTAGCTTCTAGAGATCTGGTTTATAGACAACAGAGTCATGTAGCGTCTAGAGATCTGGTTTATAGACAACAGAGTCAGGTAGCTTCTAGAGATCTGGTTTATAGACAACAGAGTCATGTAGCTTCTAGAGATCTGGTTTATAGACAACAGAGTCATGTAGCTTCTAGAGATCTGGTTTATAGACAACAGAGTCAGGTAGCTTCTAGAGATCTGGTTTATATAAGACAACAGAGTCAGGTAGCTTCTAGAGATCTGGTTTATAGACAACAGAGTCAGGTAGCTTCTAGAGATCTGGTTTATATAAGACAACAGAGTCAGGTAGCTTCTAGAGATCTGGTTTATAGACAACAGAGTCAGGTAGCTTCTAGAGATCTGGTTTATATAAGACAACAGAGTCGGGTAGCTTCTAGAGATCTGGTTTATAGACAACAGAGTCATGTAGCTTCTAGAGATCTGGTTTATATAAGACAACAGAGTCATGTAGCTTCTAGAGATCTGGTTTATAGACAACAGAGTCAGGTAGCTTCTAGAGATCTGGTTTATAGACAACAGAGTCAGGTAGCTTCTAGAGATCTGGTTTATAGACAACAGAGTCAGGTAGCTTCTAGAGATCTGGTTTATAGACAACAGAGTCAGGTAGCGTCTAGAGATCTGGTTTATAGACAACAGAGTCAGGTTAGCTTCTAGAGATCTGGTTTATAGACAACAGAGTCATGTAGCTTCTAGAGATCTGGTTTATAGACAACAGAGTCATGTAGCTTCTAGAGATCTGGTTTATAGACAACAGAGTCAGGTAGCTTCTAGAGATCTGGTTTATAGAGTCATGTAGCTTCTAGAGATCTGGTTTATAGAGATAACAGAGTTGGGTAGCTTCTAGAGATCTGGTAGTTCATAGACCTTTTTAGAACAATGAAACTCTCAATTACAATATTTACAATACATTACAATATTAATGTTTCTGGAGGAAGATAGACATTGTGTGCTAATTGCTAACATTAGCTTTTTCTACGGAAGCATTTTGGGAGACCTTAAGCGCATAAGTAGTAAACTTCCCACATCTGCCTCAGCAGCCATGCGATATCACTAATGAACACATGGTGGGCAGCTTAATTTACGTCTACACAATCAGAGAATGTAGAAGAATTGTTATTTTGATCAACGTTTGCCTGTTATCTCTCCCGATGGTACAAACATCAATACAGCATGGAATTGTGGACAAAGTCTTATCTGGGTCTGAGAGGCTAAATGTCATCAAATGGTGGTTCCGTGGCTCAAATGCTGAATAAATAATGAAAACGGTTGAAAACCACTGCTCTCTACAGTACTAAAGTGTGTGTGTGTGTGTGTGTGTGTGTGTGTGTGTGTGTGTGTGTGTGTGTGTGTGTGTGTGGGTCTCACCAGCCGTCCCACCAGTCTGTTTCCGCTGGTGGAGGTGATGCTGTTGTCCTTCATGTTGAGAGACACCCGATAGATCAGCTTCTTTAGACCCTCCACGCCTTCTAGAGTCTTACATGACACCTCACTGCGCACACACGCAGACACACACAGACAAACAGACACGCATGCATGCACGCACAGACAAACAGACACGCATGCACGCACGCATGCACAGACAGACACGCATGCACGCACGCATGCACAGACAGACACGCATGCACGCACGCATGCACAGACAGACACGCATGCACGCACGCACGCACAGACAAACAGACACACATGCATGCACGCACAGACAAACAGACACACATGCACGCACGCACAGACAAACAGACATGCATGCACGCACGCATGCACAGACAGACACGCATGCACAGACAGACACGCATGCACAGACAGACACGCATGCACAGACAGACACGCATGCACAGACAGACACGCATGCACGCACACACAGACAAACAGACACGCATGCACGCACGCACAGACAAACAGACACGCACGCACAGACAAACAGACACGCATGCACACACGCATGCACAGACAAACAGACACGCATGCATGCACGCACAGACAAAACAGACACGCATACATATACAGCTGATTTTGCTTTGCTTTCTTGTTCATGGCATTTTATCCCTGCTGGCATTTTGTTTTAAATTTAGCAGGCTATTAAACTTCTCCCAATTGCTCCAAAGTGACTCGGCTTTGAGTTGAAAATGTCAGTGCGTGCCTGTGTGTGTGCATGTGTGTGGGTGCGTGTACCGATTGCAAATTTGCAGGTGCTTCCAGGTGACATCGGGGTACCCGGTATATGCGTGTGTGTGTGTGCGTGTGTGTGTGTGTGTGTGTGTGTGTGTACTGACTGCAGGTGCTTCCAGGTGACGTCGGGGTAGCCGGTCGCACGCGCTCCGGAGGGCGAGCGACAGAGCGCCAGGATGAAGGCTCTCAGCGTGGCGATCCTCTCCGTACGGAACTTGGTGTCGATGAGGTCCAGGTGCGTTCCCACCACCACCACCGCGGAGTTGGGAGCGCGGGCCTTCATTTGAGATGAACAACAATTATTGTTGGCATAATCCGTCGATTGTTTCCACGTTGGAGAAAATAATGTCCGTACGTTATCAAACAAATAGTTGATCTACAAGCTCACGTCACACGCTATTTTGTAAATGTTTTTGGAAAGATTTTTTTTTTTTAAGTGATCAAATGTGCCAGTGATTTCTTTGTAGTCGCGGTGGTAAGAGCCTCACCGCTCACCCAAACATCTCTCTGTTTTTACTAAAACTACAACATGACGTCACTGAGCCATGGTGGTAAGAGACTCACCGCTCACCCAAACATCTCTCTGTTTTTACTAAAACTACAACATGACGTCACTGAGCCATGGTGGTAAGAGCCTCACCGCTCACCCAAACATCTCTCTGTTTTTACTAAAACTACAACATGACGTCACTGAGCCATGGTGGTAAGAGACTCACCGCTCACCCAAACACATGTCTCTGTTTTTACTAAAACTACAACATGACGTCACTGAGCCATGGTGGTAAGAGACTCACCGCTCACCCAAACACATCTCTCTTGTTTTTACTAAAACTACAACATGACGTCACTGAGCCGTGGTGGTAAGAGCCTCACCGCTCACCCAAACATATCTCTCTGTTTTTACTAAAACTACAACATGACGTCACTGAGCCGTGGTGGTAAGAGCCTCACCGCTCACCCAAACATATCTCTCTGTTTTTACTAACCACCATTTTGGTGGTCACCTTATCACCTAGAACTGTAGTATGACAAGTAATTTTATGCTTGGTTTTATGTTTGGTTATGATATTTAGTCAACTAAATGGAACAAAAAAGAAATATGGCTAAAACTAAATTAAATTGTATTCAAAAGATGCAGACGAAGCAGAGCATTCACTTAAACATCCGGGACAGTCCTGGTCTCCCTCTGGCCATACTCAAGTCAAAAGGATTTTTTGGAACTATATCCAGTATACACGGTACAGTAGAGAGTAGAGTCTGGATGTTCCTGGGGACCCCCACACGGAGTTGCACCACGGGCGTTATTTTTTTTAACCCATTTTGGTGTTGGCATCATGTTATGCTTTAGCTATTGAAAAATAGCAGATCTACAAGCTCATATCGCGCCACCGAGTGGCGCGATACGAGCTTGTAGGTCTGCTATTTTTTGAAAAATCGAAGAACGACTGACATTTTTAGAATCTGATCTCAGGTCAGAATGGGTTCATCAGACCCAGTGTTTGTCCGGCGGAAACCTCGTATGAATCTGATCTCAGGTCAGAATGGGTTAAGTGACTCAGAGATGTGTCACTGTTAGCCAATAAGGTGGTCACGTTTGGATTTCCAGTGGGAGGGGATCTGATTTATAAGAAATGTTCTGGTTTTGCAAAGACCGCAGGAACCAAACCGCTTACATTTGCGTCATTGTCGCCTCATCTACTAACTCACTGCAGGTGTCAGTGTGCTGATCAATGGCTGCATTGTGGCAGTGTATAGAACTCATTTTTGGTAATGGCTTTCGTCCAATTTACAATTTAGGCATTTCGCCGACACTTAATCCAGAGCGATTTACAGTAAGCAAGAACAACACATGGTAATGCATCAAATATTAAAGCAATAAAGCCACAAGAGGTCTCAGGTTACGGTCTATTTTACCATGGCTGAGAGGCGTAGTGAGACCCCGACGCGGAGTATTTTCGTGCAAAAACTAATGCTTGGAATGGATTCAGCATCATGAAAGCCCCCTAGTTTGACACGTCACATGATACTTAAAATATAATAAAATTTGGATATTTTTGCCTTATATTGGTTGATAATGGTACCCCAACTTTCAGCAGCTGTCACACCTCCCCATGGCCAGGTTCCATATCACACTAACCTCTATGTTGAGCAGCCAGGCCTGCAGGCTGGCCACTGACTCCTCCCCCATGGTCAGGTTCCAGGCCCAATCAATCAATCAATCAATCAATCAATCTAACAATCAAGCCACACCCAGCCCCACAGGTTACTACTCTAGGCGAGGCACTCATGCCAGTGTCCTCTGATGGTAGAAGTGTACCTTACAGAACTACGGCCAGGGTCTGTCATCTGTCCAATGAGTCTATTCAGTGAGCGATCCAGCCTGCTCATGAATTTGAATGTCAAGTTCCCCAACAGAGCCATGAATGTGGTGAGACCCAATGAACAGAAGAGCCCACTGGCTCTAGTGCTCCTGGGCTTTTTCAACAGAATACGAAGACAGTCATTATAGGCTACTTGCAGTTTGCGTAAGCTCTCCTTCTTGTACTTCACCCACAGTGGAGCTGTGTAGAGAGGGGTGCAATAAGCTCTAAAGAGGTTTACCTTAACATCCGTAGTACAATGGTGAAATCTACGGACCAACATGTTGGCTTGTACATAAAGCATTCTCCTCTGTCTAAACATGTCCTCGTCATCCTCTAAGGTATCTGTTATGATATGCCCAAGATATTTTGTAATTTTGGACACACCCATAATTTGACCAGACAGATGAAAGTTCCAGATCTTCTTTAGTTCTACATATTATGAGTATCATGCTCTTCTTGGCATTATACTGAATATCAAAGTCAATACCGTAATTTGTACAAATATTGAGTAGCTGTTGGAACCCACTGCTACTAGGGGAAAGTATGGCAAGGTCATCCGCGTACATAAAATGATTAATTAGGCTATCACCCATCATACAACCTGTTCTGCACCCCCCCAGCTGCATTGACAGGCCGTCCATATATAAATTGAAGAGGGCTGGGGATAAAATTCCCCCCTGCCTGACCCCATTGCCCACCCGAAAAGGGGTGGATAATGTGCTCCCCCATTTTACATGCATTTTCTGGTTAGCATACCAGTAGACAAGAATGCGTAATAAACAGTTTGGCACACCCCTAAGCTTGAGCTTATTAAAAAGCTTGTAGTGATGGATTCTATCAAAAGCTCTCGACGCATCAATAAAACCAACCAGCATAGTAGAGCCCTGCCTTCTATAGGTCTCCACTGCTTCTTTCAGAGCATAAATACATAAGTCTGTACTATGTTTGGGCTTGAAGTCAAACTGATTGTCAGTGGTGGAAATGTATATACTTAATCTACCTAGGAGTAGTTTTTCTAGTACTTTGGACACAATACTGGCAAGAGCTATGGGTCTATACTTCCTACTTTCCCAGCTTTGTCTTTTATTATGGGAACCAGAACGACAGACAGCATGGAGTCTGGTAAAGTGCCATGAGTCAACATCCCAGAGAAGCAGATAGACAACAACACTGCCAATCTGGGACCAGCTAGCTTCAAGTGTTCTGCTGTAATATTGTCCAGACCACTGGACTCTCTGTCAGCAAGTTGCCGTATGGCATTAACAACCTCATGGGTGTTAAAAAAAGTACTTTCTTCATCTATAGTGCCTATATGAAAAGGCTCACCTTTAACACAATTGTCGCATAATGCTGCCTCCAGAGGGCAGCGATGCCTACTGGATCTGTTACCCCCTCTACATTACATGGGGGAGCTGCTTTAGCCCTGTTAAGGGACTTTACCTCTTTCCAAAAGTTAGTAATGTCATTATCAAAAAGATTATCAGCCATAGACTGAGCACTTTTTATGTTCAAGGACAGGTCCCTGTCTGGGCCTGCCATCTGTTACCCAGGCCTTACGGGCCTCATTAGCCTCTGCATGGTGGCTAGCTACAAATCTATTCCACCCTGGCTTGATGTTCTTGGCCTTCCTAGGGCGAGTGAATAAAGACCTGCTAGCATCATGAAGAGCTCTCACTATTTCATCATACATAAGGCATAAGGCATAAGTCCTCACAGTTTACATTTGTGCAACAAATGGCATTCATTGGCAAATTCACTTTACTCAATAATTCCTCAGGACAAAAGCAATATTTAAGAATATCAGCTTTCGATAGTTTACCCCAGTCTATATTAACCTCTCCTGTTTTCTTCAGTCTTAACCAGCGAGGGGACATTATCCACATTTATAATACCATGGCAATAGGGATGTGGTCAGATGTAGCTAACCCATAACAAAATGTCAAGGCTTTCTATTCCGGCATGAGCATCAACAGTGGAAACCACGTGATCCATATCGTGTTCCATATCGTGTTCCATATCGTGTTCCATATCACACTAACCTCTATGTTGAGCAGCCAGGCCTGCAGGCTGGCCACAGACTCCTCCCCCATGGCCAGGTTCCAGATCACCACGTACAGAGCCTTGTCGGTGAAGAAGCACTGGTTGACGGTGGACATGTTGGCCGGCCCGCCGATGTCCCAAACGTTGAACGACACCGCAGAGTCCTTCTGTTGTAACGCAACACATAAGAGGTCACATCAGAACAGTCCTTCTGTTGTCACTCAACACACAGAGGTCACATCAGAACAGTCCTTCTGTTGTCACTCAACACATAGAGGTCACATCAGAACAGTCCTTCTGTTGTCACTCAACACACAGAGGTCACATCAGAACAGTCCTTCTGTTGTCACTCAACACATAGAGGTCACATCAGAACAGTCCTTCTGTTGTCACTCAACACATAGAGGTCACATCAGAACAGTCCTTCTGTTGTCACTCAACACATAGAGGTCACATCAGAACAGTCCTTGTGTTGTCACTCAACACATAGAGGTCACATCAGAACAGTCCTGTTGTAACGCAACACATAGAGGTCACATCAGAACAGTCCTTGTGTTGTCACTCGACACATAGAGGTCACATCAGAACAGTCCTTCTGTTGTCACTCAACACACAGAGGTCACATCAGAACAGTCCTTCTGTTGTAACGCAACACACAGAGGTCACATCAGAACAGTCCTTGTGTTGTCACTCGACACATAGAGGTCACATCAGAACAGTCCTTCTGTTGTCACTCAACACATAGAGGTCACATCAGAACAGTCCTTCTGTTGTCACTCAACACACAGAGGTCACATCAGAACAGTCCTTCTGTTGTCACTCAACACACAGAGGTCACATCAGAACAGTCCTTGTGTTGTCACTCAACACACAGAGGTCACATCAGAACAGTCCTTCTGTTGTCACTCAACACATAGAGGTCACATCAGAACAGTCCTTCTGTTGTCACTCAACACATAGAGGTCACATCAGAACAGTCCTTCTGTTGTCACTCAACACACAGAGGTCACATCAGAACAGTCCTTCTGTTGTCACTCAACACATAGAGGTCACATCAGAACAGTCCTTCTGTTGTCACTCAACACATAGAGGTCACATCAGAACAGTCCTTCTGTTGTAACGCAACACATAGAGGTCACATCAGAACAGTCCTTCTGTTGTCACTCAACACATAGAGGTCACATCAGAACAGTCCTTCTGTTGTCACTCAACACATAAAGGTCACATCAGAACAGTCCTTCTGTTGTCACTCAACACATAGAGGTCACATCAGAACAGTCCTTCTGTTGTCACTCAACACATAGAGGTCACATCAGAACAGTCCTTCTGTTGTAACGCAACACATAGGTCACATCAGAACAGTCCTTCTGTTGTCACTCAACACATAGAGGTCACATCAGAACAGTCCTTCTGTTGTCACTCAACACACAGGTCACATCAGAACAGTCCTTCTGTTGTCACTCAACACATAGAGGTCACATCAGAACAGTCCTTCTGTTGTCACTCAACACATAAAGGTCACATCAGAACAGTCCTTCTGTTGTCACTCAACACATAGAGGTCACATCAGAACAGTCCTTCTGTTGTCACTCAACACATAGGTCACATCAGAACAGTCCTTCTGTTGTCACTCAACACATAAAGGTCACATCAGAACAGTCCTTCTGTTGTCACTCAACACATAAAGGTCACATCAGAACAGTCCTTCTGTTGTCACTCAACACATAAAGGTCACATCAGAACAGTCCTTCTGTTGTCACTCAACACATAGAGGTCACATCAGAACAGTCCTTCTGTTGTCACTCAACACATAAAGGTCACATCAGAACAGTCCTTCTGTTGTCACTCAACACATAAAGGTCACATCAGAACAGTCCTTCTGTTGTCACTCAACACATAAAGGTCACATCAGAACAGTCCTTCTGTTGTCACTCAACACATAGAGGTCACATCAGAACAGTCCTTCTGTTGTCACTCAACACATAAAGGTCACATCAGAACAGTCCTTCTGTTGTCACTCAACACATAGGTCACATCAAAACAGTCCTTCTGTTGTCACTCAACACACAGAGGTCACATCAGAACAGTCCTTCTGTTGTCACTCAACACACAGAGGTCACATCAGAACAGTCCTTCTGTTGTAACTCAACACATAGAGGTCACATCAGAACAGTCCTTCTGTTGTCACTCAACACATAGAGGTCACATCAGAACAGTCCTTCTGTTGTCACTCAACATTTGTGACTCATTTTGATACAGAGACAGTCATTGGGGCAAGACTAGCCTGACCTAAGCAGAGACATTTCTGGTCTAGAGGGGCGGGTCGCGCCTCAGAAATGCGCGCACCCTGATTGGATCTCATCAATCTGTCCGTCACCCCCGGCCCCTCCTCTCCCCCCTAGTGCAGCGCTACGTCACATCATTTAGAGCGACGCCCACCCGGAAGGGTTGACTCCCACTTTTAGACTGGTTCAGCCCACAGCTTTTTCCAGGCTTTCATCTTTCGCGCAGACGAAATGAAAGCCTGGGTATCGAGGCTAGGGCAAGACTAACTGTTCAGGAGAGGAGAAAAACTTATTTTTCTCAAAATGAAATAGTTCAACTATCAGATCTACATCGACACGTTGTGAGCTTGTAGATCAGCTATATGAACAATTTTAAAATGTTTTATAATAGTAAAAACAAATCACACTCGCAAATCACACTCGCACACGCACTGTTATCATCATACATCACATTCCGTGCTCACTCAGCCAATCAAATCATCACAAATGTCATTCCAGCCAATCACTTTTGGCGTCTTCACTTTCCACACTCACTATAATCTTCAATATGTACTTTGCTCAGCCAATCAAATCATCGCTATGGTGTGATCAGCCAATCAGAAGCCAATGTTTGTGTTCACACAAATCCGTAAAGCTGGGCATAGGAGGGGCTAATAAGGGGTAAGGGTTGGTGGAAGCTGCTAGTATTTATTTATTAACAATGTTACGATGACTAAATATATTGACAATTTTGTCGACAAATAAAAACTAGACTAAAATGTTACAGAGGGACTAGTGGACGCCATTCACAGCCTGCCAAAATATATAATATTGTCGACAAAATCAACTGTAGATTTAGTCGGCTAAAATGCTATGATATTTAGTCGACTAGACACTAACTAAAACTTTTCAGATGACTAAAATGAGACTAAAACTAAACCATCTAGTGTCAGTGTGTTTTCCCCCCTCACTCACGCTGCTGCTCTTGGCCCCGCCTCCGCTGCCCTTGGCGGCTCCGCCCCCGGTGGGCGTGTCCAGCTCCCAGACGGACGTGGCGATGCTGCGTTCCGGAGGGCTGAAGAAGTGGGCGGTCCTTCCGGTCTGCAACGCCTCCAGGAGGGCGGACTTCCCCTGCCGCGGAGGACCAATCAGCAGCAGCTTCATCAGTTTGCAGGGCTCCGCCTTGCGGAGGTGAGCTCGCAGGAAAGCCATGACTGACATCGGACCTGAGCAGACGGCCGGACGGTCAGTTGACCATGCCACAGCATTATTCGTTTTTAAACAGTGGACCTTTAACCCATTCTGACCCGAGATCAGATTCATACAAGGTTTCCGCCGGACACACACTGGTCTGATGAACCCATTCTGACCTGAGATCAGATTCTAAAAATGTCAGTCGATTTTTCAAAAATAGCAGACCTACAAGCTCGTATCGCGCCACTCGGTGGCGCGATATGAGCTTGTAGATCTGCTATTTTTAAATAGCTAAAGCATAACATGATGCTGACACCAAAATGGGTGCCCGGTCAGAATGGGTTAAAGGAAAATCATTGCTGGACAAAATTTCTACTAAACACGACACTACATTGTGAAATACTGAAATATCTAAAAACACAATATTACCCACATAAAAACCCCAGGAAAGTGTTTCTTGTCTCCCAAACATCATTAAAATAAGATCTGGTTGCAAAAGGGGTGAAGTGGCCCTTTAAGATGATAGCTGCTCTTGAAAGTCTGAAAATGATGCCTGCCTAATAAGCCTTAATACATTATAATTGGGCTCTATAACTAAAATGTAAAATGAAAAACACCTTAAATATTTTCGCAAGTTGATGATGTCATCGCAAGTTGATGATCATGTGTGATCCAGCCCTATGGTATGCATGGAATGCATGTGCACATAAAAACCAAGATAATACTTCCTACGAGCATCAAACCAACATGTTTTATTTGCATATGCATTCCATAAAATCCATAGAGCTGGACCACACATGGACAAATGACATCATTGACATGCGACGGGCATTGTCCCCCTTGAACAAAATATTTCTAAAATAAATGAAATATTGAAGGTGTTTTTAAATGTAAATGTTAGTTATAGAGGGCAATCATAAAATGTATTAAAGCATATCAATCTTATTAGCCAAGGATCCTTTTAAGCAAGGAGAAGACCTCAGGGTCAGGTTGTTCTCTACCTTCTTTCCTGACTTCCAGAGGGACGTTCATGATGTTCAGGTCTTCGATGTCCAGCTGCCACAGGTTGGAGAGATGACCCAACTCCACCGGGAGCTCTCTGATACCTGGATTACTGAGGAGAGAGAAACCTGGATTACTGTTGGAGAGATACCTGGATTACTGTTGGAGAGACACCTGGATTACTGTTGGAGAGACACCTGGATTACTGTTGGAGAGATACCTGGATTACTGTTGGAGAGATACCTGGATTACTGTTGGAGAGATACCTGGATTACTGTTGGAGAGACACCTGGATTACTGTTGGAGAGACACCTGGATTACTGTTGGAGAGACACCAGGATTACTGTTGGAGAGATACCTGGATTACTGGTGGAGAGATACCTGGATTACTTTTGGAGAGACACCTGGATTACTGTTGGAGAGACACCTGGATTACTGTTGGAGAGATACCTGGATTACTGTTGGAGAGACACCAGGATTACTGTTGGAGAGATACCTGGATTACTGTTGGAGAGATACCTGGATTACTGTTGGAGAGACACCTGGATTACTGTTGGAGAGATACCTGGATTACTTTTGGAGAGATACCTGGATTACTGTTGGAGAGATACCTGGATTACTTTTGGAGAGATACCTGGATTACTGTTGGAGAGATACCTGGATTACTGTTGGAGAGATACCTGGATTACTGTTGGAGAGACACCTGGATTACTGTTGGAGAGATACCTGGATTACTGTTGGAGAGATACCTGGATTACTGTTGGAGAGATACCTGGATTACTGTTGGAGAGACACCTGGATTACTGTTGGAGAGATACCTGGATTACTGTTGGAGAGATACCTGGATTACTGTTGGAGAGATACCTGGATTGATGTTGGAGAGATACCTGGATTACTGAGGAGAGAGAAACCTGGATTACTGTTGGAGAGATACCTGGATTACTGTTGGAGAGACACCTGGATTACTGAGGAGAGAGATACCTGGATTACTGTTGGAGAGACACCTGGATTACTGTTGGAGAGATACCTGTTGGAGAGACACCTGGATTACTGAGGAGAGAGATACCTGGATTACTGTTGGAGAGACACCTGGATTACTGTTGGAGAGACACCTGGATTACTGAGGAGAGAGATACCTGGATTACTGTTGGAGAGACACCTGGATTACTGTTGGAGAGACACCTGGATTACTGTTGGAGAGACACCTGGATTACTGTTGGAGAGACACCTGGATTACTGTTGGAGAGATACCTGGATTACTGTTGGAGAGATACCTGGATTACTGTTGGAGAGATACCTGGATTACTGTTGGAGAGATACCTGGATTACTGTTGGAGAGATACCTGGATTACTTTTGGAGAGATACCTGGATTACTGTTGGAGAGATACCTGGATTACTGTTGGAGAGATACCTGGATTACTGTTGGAGAGATACCTGGATTACTGTTGGAGAGACACCTGGATTACTGAGGAGAGAGAAACCTGGATTACTGTTGGAGAGATACCTGGATTACTGTTGGAGAGATACCTGGATTACTGTTGGAGAGACACCTGGATTACTGTTGGAGAGACACCTGGATTACTGTTGGAGAGACACCAGGATTACTGTTGGAGAGATACCTGGATTACTTTTGGAGAGATACCTGGATTACTGTTGGAGAGATACCTGGATTACTTTTGGAGAGATACCTGGATTACTGTTGGAGAGATACCTGGATTACTGTTGGAGAGATACCTGGATTACTGTTGGAGAGACACCTGGATTACTGTTGGAGAGATACCTGGATTACTGTTGGAGAGATACCTGGATTACTGTTGGAGAGATACCTGGATTACTGTTGGAGAGACACCTGGATTACTGTTGGAGAGATACCTGGATTACTGTTGGAGAGATACCTGGATTACTGTTGGAGAGACACCTGGATTACTGTTGGAGAGATACCTGGATTACTGTTGGAGAGATACCTGGATTACTGTTGGAGAGACACCTGGATTACTGTTGGAGAGACACCTGGATTACTGTTGGAGAGATACCTGGATTACTGTTGGAGAGACACCAGGATTACTGTTGGAGAGATACCTGGATTACTGTTGGAGAGATACCTGGATTACTGGTGGAGAGATACCTGGATTACTTTTGGAGAGACACCTGGATTACTGTTGGAGAGACACCTGGATTACTGTTGGAGAGATACCTGGATTACTGTTGGAGAGATACCTGGATTACTGTTGGAGAGATACCTGGATTACTGTTGGAGAGACACCTGGATTACTGTTGGAGAGATACCTGGATTACTGTTGGAGAGATACCTGGATTACTGTTGGAGAGACACCTGGATTACTGTTGGAGAGATACCTGGATTACTGTTGGAGAGATACCTGGATTACTGTTGGAGAGATACCTGGATTACTGTTGGAGAGACACCTGGATTACTGTTGGAGAGATACCTGGATTACTGTTGGAGAGATACCTGGATTACTGTTGGAGAGATACCTGGATTACTGTTGGAGAGATACCTGGATTACTGTTGGAGAGACACCTGGATTACTGAGGAGAGAGATACCTGGATTACTGTTGGAGAGACACCTGGATTACTGTTGGAGAGATACCTGTTGGAGAGACACCTGGATTACTGAGGAGAGAGATACCTGGATTACTGTTGGAGAGACACCTGGATTACTGTTGGAGACACCTGGATTACTGAGGAGAGAGATACCTGGATTACTGTTGGAGAGACACCTGGATTACTGTTGGAGAGACACCTGGATTACTGTTGGAGAGACACCTGGATTACTGTTGGAGAGACACCTGGATTACTGTTGGAGAGATACCTGGATTACTGTTGGAGAGATACCTGGATTACTGTTGGAGAGATACCTGGATTACTGTTGGAGAGATACCTGGATTACTGTTGGAGAGATACCTGGATTACTTTTGGAGAGATACCTGGATTACTGTTGGAGAGATACCTGGATTACTGTTGGAGAGATACCTGGATTACTGTTGGAGAGATACCTGGATTACTGTTGGAGAGACACCTGGATTACTGAGGAGAGAGAAACCTGGATTACTGTTGGAGAGATACCTGGATTACTGTTGGAGAGATACCTGGATTACTGTTGGAGAGACACCTGGATTACTGTTGGAGAGACACCTGGATTACTGTTGGAGAGACACCAGGATTACTGTTGGAGAGATACCTGGATTACTTTTGGAGAGATACCTGGATTACTGTTGGAGAGATACCTGGATTACTTTTGGAGAGATACCTGGATTACTGTTGGAGAGATACCTGGATTACTGTTGGAGAGATACCTGGATTACTGTTGGAGAGACACCTGGATTACTGTTGGAGAGATACCTGGATTACTGTTGGAGAGATACCTGGATTACTGTTGGAGAGATACCTGGATTACTGTTGGAGAGACACCTGGATTACTGTTGGAGAGATACCTGGATTACTGGTGGAGAGATACCTGGATTACTTTTGGAGAGACACCTGGATTACTGTTGGAGAGACACCTGGATTACTGTTGGAGAGATACCTGGATTACTGTTGGAGAGATACCTGGATTACTGTTGGAGATATACCTGGATTACTGTTCGAGAGACACCTGGATTACTGTTGGAGAGATACCTGGATTACTGTTGGAGAGATACCTGGATTACTGTTGGAGAGACACCTGGATTACTGTTGGAGAGACACCTGGATTACTGTTGGAGAGATACCTGGATTACTGTTGGAGAGATACCTGGATTACTGTTGGAGAGACACCTGGATTACTGTTGGAGAGACACCTGGATTACTGAGGAGAGAGAAACCTGGATTACTGTTGGAGAGATACCTGGATTACTGTTGGAGAGATACCTGGATTACTGTTGGAGAGACACCTGGATTACTGTTGGAGAGACACCTGGATTACTGTTGGAGAGACACCTGGATTACTGTTGGAGAGACACCTGGATTACTGAGGAGAGAGAAACCTGGATTACTGTTGGAGAGATACCTGGATTACTGTTGGAGAGATACCTGGATTACTGTTGGAGAGACACCTGGATTACTGTTGGAGAGACACCTGGATTACTGTTGGAGAGACACCAGGATTACTGTTGGAGAGATACCTAGATTACTGGTGGAGAGATACCTGGATTACTTTTGGAGAGACACCTGGATTACTGTTGGAGAGACACCTGGATTACTGTTGGAGAGATACCTGGATTACTGTTGGAGAGATACCTGGATTACTGTTGGAGAGATACCTGGATTACTGTTGGAGAGACACCTGGATTACTGTTGGAGAGATACCTGGATTACTGTTGGAGAGATACCTGGATTACTGTTGGAGAGATACCTGGATTACTGTTGGAGAGATACCTGGATTACTGAGGAGAGAGAAACCTGGATTACTGTTGGAGAGATACCTGGATTACTGTTGGAGAGACACCTGGATTACTGTTGGAGAGATACCTGGATTACCGTTGGAGAGACACCTGGATTACTGTTGGAGAGACACCTGGATTACTGTTGGAGAGATACCTGGATTACTGTTGGAGAGATACCTGGATTACTGTTGGAGAGATACCTGGATTACTGTTGGAGAGATACCTGGATTACTGTTGGAGAGATACCTGGATTACTGTTGGAGAGACACCTGGATTACTGTTGGAGAGACACCTGGATTACTGTTGGAGAGATACCTGGATTACTGTTGGAGAGACACCTGGATTTCTGTTGGAGAGATACCTGGATTACTGTTGGAGAGATACCTGGATTACTGTTGGAGAGAGAAACCTGGATTACTGTTGGAGAGATACCTGGATTACTGTTGGAGAGATACCTGGATTACTGTTCTCATAACAGATACATTCCTGGTATTTCTAAACGTAACCTCTCTAAAATATGCCTAAACGGTTAAACGTAACCTATTTCTAACCTTATCCTCAGTAAACTATGTCTAAATTATGTTTAGTTTAGAGACCAGGATTACAGCATGATTACTGCAGGGGGAAATAAATGTTGAATGTGTTTTAAGGTTACCCTGATAACCTTATTACATGAGGATAGCGTGGTCAGAGAAATAAAAAAGAGAGATAAAATGATTAATTTTTTTAGGGGATTGCACTGGGAGGAAATGTAGTAGCTTTGGTTGGCTTACCCCAAAAGGAGGAGAAAAACCAAACAAAACAAAAGAAAAAAACTCAAAGGGGAACTTGTTGATGCTCTGATATAAATCCTTTTTTTTTGGCATCCATGTTCCAGAACAATCCAATCTCTGTGAGAAGCCTTTTGAGAGATTCTCACCCATTCGCTACACTCATTGTGATACAGCAGCTGTGGTCGCAGCATGGAAGGCTCGACTGAGGACGATCTACAGAGAGCTACACTCATTATGATACACAGCAGCTGTGGGTGAAAAAAGTATGGGTGGCAGTGGCTCAGGGGTAGAGTGACCGGATGACAACTGCAAGGTTCCCAGTTTGAACCCGGGCTCCCCCAGAGTTAGTGTCAAAGTGTCCTTGAGCAAGATGCTGAACCCCCAATTGCTCCCGGTGTGCAGGTTGGTGCCTTGCATGGTTTCCTCTGCCATCGGTGTGAATGTAATGCACAATCTATGTAAAGCACCATGGATAAAGGCGCTATATATAAATGCACCATTTTACTCAGTAAAATACTGCAATGTACAACTACTCTGTTGCAACTTGCAAGTAAAAGTCTGGTATTCAAAATGCAAAAAAAAAGTGCATGAAAAGTATTGTTATCAAAAATTCAATGTTTAAACATCTTTTGAAAATAGCATATTTGCAAATGGCTGAAATGTATATAGGACTGAAGTGGGTAATAATAATACAAATCTACAAAGTAACTAGTAAGTTTTCAAATAAATGTAGTGGAGTAAAAGTACAATATCTGCCTCTGACGTAGTGGAGTAGAAGTATTTGAAATTGAAAATACCCAAGTATAAATACCTCACCATAGTAAAATGTCATAAAAAGGGTCATCACCATCTTGTGGTGGACATTTTTGCCAAAATTCCAATTTGTGCCATGGACATACACAAGGAGCAGGCGACTAGGAAAAGTGCCCCTCGGGGCACAGGTCTCCACCAGGGCAGGTCAGGTAGTGGCCTCCTGGTGGCGCTATAATAGGCCAATGTGAAAAGCGTGCCCTAGTTTTATTTTTTCCTGCTTTTAACTTTGTCCTTGTACTGCTTGTAATCTGTACGGCGACCTTGAGTGCCCTGAAAGGCGCCTTATAAATAAAATTTATTATTATTATTTCTTCTTATGCCTTTGATGGCAATTGGATGATTTGAGGCATTTTGTTCCAAAAATGTGTTTTGCAAAAATCCACCTGTTGGTGGTGCTATAACAGACCAATGTGAAAAGGGTGAGATATATTCCTCAGCCTAGTAGGAGAGTCAGTGAAAGATTTCACGTAAATTGCACGCTGCGTTCAGGATTTGAGGCTTTTTGTTCAAAACGGGACAATCCTGCAAACTTTGAAAGCCAATGTTAGCCAATTAAGGTGGTTGCACACTGGACGAGTTTTTCGGAGAACCGATGGAGAAACGCTGCTAGATATCCAAAAAACGCGCTAGGTGTGTGGGGACCTTTACTATGGAATATAAAATATCGGACAGCTCCGTCTTGAGCACATGACTATAGAGATACTGTGTAACGATTTGCGGGATTTTGGACAGAATCTGGAGGAGTAATAGCAAAAGATGTGTTTTGCAACAGTCGGCCTCCTGGTGGGGCTATAACAGGCCGTTCTGGAAAATGTGGGGCAGAGGTTCATCGTTGGCATCCAGGGAGTTGGCATCGATCGGGCCAACAGTGCCGGAGATTAGCTGGTGCACACACACACACACACAAACACACACGCAGACCGAGTGCAAAACAATGCCTCCAATGCCTTCGGCCTGGTGGAGACAATACTAATATCACCATAAACTCATAAAGAGCTGGCCCTGAATGACCAAAGCAGGTCTGTAACTCTGAGAGTGTTCAACATGGAACCAAATTACACTCTCAGAGTTGAGGTGGTCCAAATAAAACATTTGTGTGTGCGCGTGTCCTTGTGCGTGTGTGTGTGCGTGCGTGTGTGTGCACGTACTTGGACAGATAGAGCTCAGACAGCGTGGTCAGACCACACACGGACTGAGGGACACAGTCCAGATGGTTGTCGTTCAGGAAGAGAACCTCCAGAGAGTCACGCAGGATGATCGGAAACTCCACCGCACTCACTGCCAAGAGAGAGACAATGACGCACGCACGCACACGCACGCGCACGCGCACACGCACACACACACACACACACACGCACACACACACACACACACACACACACACACTTATCCCATCAGGACCGGATACCAGATTCTACAAAATGTCTTCTAAATCATTTCATCAGTTTCTATATCAGTGGTTCTCAAACTATTGTATGTCAAGGACCCCCAAACATTATATACAGTACCTGCAGGGTCAGGGTCCCTCCGGCTCCACGTGGTCAGAAAGGCCAGCCTCCTGGTTTTGGGTCCCTCCTCACTTCTAATGAAGTCACAAATTAAAAAACCTTAGTCAGCTGATATATAAACAGTTGTGAATGCATATAAAAGGTCTTTAATTTAGGAGTTGAGAGTCCAATGTTCTTTTATTGAAGCTTTTTTATCAGGGATACTGCAAGAAACATGGCATCCTTAAAGATGGGTGCAGTACTTAGTTTAGACCAGTCATTGGTCCGACTCGACAACGTACAGTACCTCAAACCCTAACCTAACCATAACCGCAAGCACGGAGCAGTGCATGTTCGCCAACCATAATGCATGTTCACCAACTTTAATCTGATCGTTGTTTCCTATGGTGTGTCGGATAAGCGTGCGCACCCCTTAAAGATTGTATAGCAATAGATAGATGTTGACCGAATGGGTCTCAGAATTCTATTATTAAGCTGCTGTCTAAGCTAAAGATATCACTGTACGTTCTGTAAACACTCCTATGATTGTCTGTGGAATAGCTGATGTTTTTGTGGTATAGACTAGTATAGAAATCCATCCTCTGGGTCGCGGGAGATGGGGTCATCTGAAAATCGTCTCATATAAGAATTGTGGTCCAAAACTTTAACAGGGAGGTGGCTCTGTATCGTCTTTTTACGAAAGTCAGTACACTCATATTTGATGCTAGTTTCTGGTGAAGATTTTAACTAATTCGGCAGCAGTAACATGAGAGCTTTATCGGCCGTCACCGTCATTTTTGGAACACAGCTCTTATTTGATGCAACATAAAAAAGTCTATGGGAATTCAGAACCACGATCTAGGTAAGTTGTGTAAATTACGTCAGACTTCAGTAATGGAACCCCTGATTGATTGATTGATTGATAGATAATGCATTTTTGCAACCGTACAGTAAAACTAAATCAAGACTACAAGGAATCAAACCCAGGACCATCTAGCTGTGAGGCGCCGCTGTGCCCCAGTACAAAAATAATAAAAAATATATATACGCATTTGAAAATACTAAATTGTGACTAAAACTAAATGGAATTTTATTCAAAAGACTATAACTAAAACTAAATCAAACTTTGCTGTCAAAATCAACACTTCTCTGATGGCTGAACGAACAATACTGGTTGGAGAGGGTGGTGTGTTACTGTGTTGGGGGTATAATGTCATCCACCTACCTGCCTAGAAGAGAAGAGGTAATATGGACCTACAAACCTGCCTAGCTGGTTCCTGGACAGGTCCAGCATTCGGAGCAGAGAACACTTCCACTTGTTGGGCGCTGGGAGAGCTGAGATCTGATTCCCACACAGTCTCAACGATACCACAGACTGGAGAGACACAAGGAAGACACCGTATCAGAGACACCACAGACTGGAAGGAAGGTAGAGGTGGAGAAATATTATATATAATATATAATGTATTCTTACTAGCATTCAGTTCAAGTTTCTCATGTGTTTATTAAACAATCATACCCATGTGAAGTGAGGGGCGCTAATATATTAGTGTGTAACTCATGTTGATTAGGTGATGTAATGGTGATTACAAACACAAACAATATGACAATATGACGTAATGAGGCACATTATGACGTACATTTTCCCTTCATTGTCAATGGCGTTTACAAAACAAACATTGAACTAAAGACAACCATTAAACCTGTATATAGGAGGGGCTGGCGACCCTCAAAAATGAATAAAAACACAACAGAGCAGGATACTTCTAGTCGGCAGATCAAACAATAATACAGTACTTGGGAATTTCCAACTTTTACTTCTAATCCACTACATCTCAGATACAAATATTGTACTTTTACAATTATTTGACAACTTTACTTTCTAGATTTTAATTACCGGGATGATTACAAAACATAATTAAACCACCGCCGTAATCTGAAAACCCAGCCCTTCAGACTCCATTTTAGCCCGTAGCACTTAGCCCTAGCCTCGACGACCGTACAGGCGTACGCAAAGAGCAACTTATCTAACTTAGACGGCATTTCATGTAGACATAGCACTATAGTGAATATGCATAGTTTCATTATATAGATATTCCACTGTTAGGTTCTTAGCTTACGTATGTTTCATGATGACTATTCTTTTTCCTTTTGTTTTATATATGATGTATTACCATGTTTTAATGTCTTAACCCTTTTACTGCTGCCATTTATTGAGAAATTAGGACCTAATTCATGCCAGCATTTTTTTAATTTGAGCTCTTATTTTGAAAAGCCACATTTTGCCTCAACCGGAAGTGAGCTTATCCCTGCCAGCTTTACGTTGCCAAGACAACCTTTGTTTACATTATCGAATCATGCCGGTACATTTTAGCACTCCACAACGTCGGCTCGTGCCGTCAAAGAAACGCTGTTTTGACCAAAAATGCCATCTGGGACAAGGAATAGGAGATACAGGCGATTGAAAGAAACGGATAGAATGGATTCTTATGGCGACGGTGAATTAATATGAACGATCCAGTGCAGTGCTAACAACATTGCTAGCTAACCGGCTAACGTGAGTAGCATTATGGCTTGATCAATCATAAGCACTATAAAAGAGCAATTGCCGAAGGGCTTCGGCAATGGCAGCAAGCGTTAATATCAAATTAATGCTTCAATTGCCGAAGGGCTTCGGCAATGGCAGGAAGACGGTTAATGTAAAATTTTGTATTAACTGTAACTGATTTTATTATATCATTATTAGAGTCCCTTTCCTGGTGCTTTAAGGAGGAAAAAGCATGAGTAAAATGTCACTGTTGCAACAGCACCATCTTGTGGTGTTTTAAAGTAATGAATTTCTGTAGATGTAAGTGTCACCACCGTCCACCGAACATTATGAATTCACATTAAGCGGCATTTAAACAAGATCAGAATGAATTCACATTAGGCTGTATTTAAACCAGATCAGAATTAATTCACATTAAGCTGTATTTAAACCAGATCAGAATGAATTATGAATTGACATTAAGCTGTATTTAAACCAGATCAGAATGAATTATGAATTCACATTAAGCTGTATTTAAACAAGATAAAAATGAATTATGAATTGACATTAAGCTGTATTTAAACCAGATCAGAATGAATTCACATTAAGCCGTATTTAAACCAGATCAGAAATTCAGAATGAATTCACATTGAGCTGTATTTAACCCATTCTGACCTGAGATCAGATTCATACGAGGTTTCCACTGGACACACGCTGGTCTGACGAACCCATTCTGACCTGAGATCAGATTCTAAAAATGTCAGTCGTTCTTCGATTTTTTTCAAAAATAGCAGACCTACAAGCTCGTATCGCGCCACTCGGTGGCGCGATATGAGCTTGTAGATCTGCTATTTTTCAATAGCTAAAGCATAACATGATGCCAACACCAAAATGGGTGCCCGGTCAGAATGGGTTAAACCAGATCAGAATGAATTCACATTGAGCTGCATTTAAACCAGTAAGAGTATGTTTGACATTTAAGAATTGTTACGGCCTCCTCAATGCACATGCACACTGCTCAGTAAGTCAATAGAAAATACCTCCAGCTCAAATATATACGAGGGCAGCTCCTTAATGAGGTTGTCTGAGAAGTCCACCTCGTTCAGGTGAGTCCTCCAGAAGATAGACATGGTGTTAGGAAGACTCTCTATGACGTTGGAAGAGGCTCTGCACTGTTTCTGGAGAGAGAGAGAGAGAGAGAGGTGGTTAAACAACAGATACAGGCCCCATGGGTCTGGGAAGGTGGTGGAAACAACAGATACCTACCAGGGGGCAGGCCCATGGGTCTGGGAACGCGGAGAGCTTGTTACGGCAGACATTGAGGATGCGCAGGGATTTGAAGCAGTGAGTGACAGCCGTCGGCAGGCCGGTCAGAACGTTGTCAGAGACATCCAGCTCCTCCAGTTTACGGAGACCGATCCAGTTGGTGGCTGATGATGGAACAGAGCAAAGCTTAACCCATTCTGACCTGAGATCAGATTCTAAAAATGTCGTTCGATTTAAAAAAAAATAGCAGACCTACAAGCTCGTAGCGCGCCACTCGGTGGCGCGCTATGAGCTTGTAGATCTGCTATTTTTCAATAGCTAAAGCATAACATAATGCTAACACCAAAAGGGGTTCACGCCCCAAAATGGGTTAAGAGTAAATTGCAGGCCCAGGCCGTAGCGTAACGGTCTGGGCACCGGACTGGTGATCCAGTCGCGGTGTGCCGCGGGTTCGACTCCCGGACCCGACACGGCCTTTACCGCATGTCATCCCCCCATCTCTCTCCCGTTTCCTGTCAGCCTACTTTCTATCCCTTAAAAAATCAATAAAAGGCGTAAGCCGCAAAAAAATATCTTAAAAAAAAAAAAAAGAGTAAATTGCATACAAAGTCATTCCAAATCTCTTTGCATGCAATATACTGTACATCCCCCCAAAATACACAAGCTCTACTGCTTTTAACTCTACATGTAATAATGCCGTTTAGATGAAGAAATTAATGAATGAATATGCCAATATGGTCCTTAATTTAAAGGAAGGTAAGGTAAGCGATATTTTTAAGTGATGAAAGGATCTATATTGCGATAGTAATCATTGCTACAGTAGGCTATAGTGTTTGTTCAGTAACAGGAGTCTCTCCATCCCTGTGAGTCACAAAAAATACATTATTGAAATTGTCACAAAATCCAAACAATGTACTGTGTTTACTAAAGAGCTGTAGAGATGGGGACTGGGAGAACCCTGTTACTGAACTTGTTTAAGGTTCAAGCTTTATTTTGTATTCCGAGGAAGAAATGTGTCTTAGACAAAGGACCCACATGCAAGTGTAGCCCTTATGCCCATGTCGCCGCAGAGCAGCGCCACACTTGTTTTCTTCTTTTGCTTTCAGGGAGTGATTTATATTGACAGTACAGTGAGTGCTAGTGCGTAGTGCAGTGTAATAATGCTGAGAACATACCTTCAGGGATGTGGAACAGGGAGGCGAGCTGGTTCTTGGAAGCTATGAGTCTCTGGATGTGGGTGAGATGAAGCAGTCCCGTGGGCAATGAGGTCAGCTGGTTCTGAGAGAGAATCAACTGGCGTAAACTGAAAGAGAAAAGACGAGAACATGCCACTTTCAAGCGGAATGAAACTTTGAAAATGTGAAATTGTATAGGTTGTTAAAGGTACCATACTACCATTACCTATTTTTTTTGCATTTTTTCAAATATGTTCCACCACTTCTTAGGACTTTTGATATGTTGTTACGAACATATTTATGAAACAAAAAAAACAGTTGGAAGCATTTCTGTTGCAATTTGTTCTGGGACATTTCTCAAAACGCCTGCACTATTATGAGGTGTTTAGTTTACCCGGTACAGAGAACCTCCAGGGAGCTGGGCGCAGCAGGCAGATCTTTCAGCAGGTTGTCGGAGAGGTCCAGGCTCTGCAGTCGGAGCAGTCCCCAGGGCACCACGGAGGGCAGCGCTGCCAGCCTGTTGGACGACAGGTCCAGACGGGTGACACGACTGGACAAGTCCATGAACCAGTCCAGCTCCAACCAGGGCAGCTTCAGACCGCTCCAACACACGCTGACGGCCTGCGCGTGAATGAATGGATGGATGAATGAATGGATGGATGAATGAATGAATGAATGAATGAGTCGTTATTGTCGTGTCTTGTCGTGAAGACCCATCCCTTACATGTAAGACACCAAAAACATAAATAAACAATATCACATTCACTTCCCATACAGGAACTACACAACAAAATGATTTGGTTGAAACAAAACAGAAACTAGAAATGCACTCTGTCGAGCTGCCAACTTGCGCCTTGCACACAAGTAGGCCATCTGCCGTCATCCTGACATGAAAAGGGTTGAAAAGCACTGCTGTACATAGACGCACCTGGTCCTCCTCTGCGTCCTCGTCCTCCTCAGAGGAAGGGGAGGGGGAGTCCTGGATCTTCTGTCTGAGGAGATGTTTGCTGAAGACAGGATGGTCCATGAGGGTGTAGGAGGAGAACCCTGCTCCGTTGTGGAGGAGGAACCACGCTATCTCATCATTACCTACACACACGCACGCACGCACGCACACGCACACGCACACACACACACACACAGTCACACACACACACACACACACTTATGTGTGAACAGAGACTTACGATGACAATGTCAATGACGTCAGCGTCGTTGACTGATGGCTGTCAGGTGGGGAACGGAGGAGGAGCTTTCAATTGACATTGACATTTGCCCCAGATAAAAGAGGCACGTGAAGGGAAAGGGTGTGTGTGCTACTCTTGTGTTGAGTGTGTGTGTGTGTGTGCTACTCTGGTGAGCGTGTCAAGAGTTGACAGAAGGACCTAGAGAGATCGGTTGGCACACCACGATACGAGTCGAGAGAGAGAGAGAGGGCTCGTGTGTGACCAAGCTGGTGATGACGGGGAGAATCGAGTGAGCTGATCCATCGGTGGGCGAGCCAGGACCAGGAGTGGTGTTACAGAGTGCGGATACGCAGCAACGTCAGCGGACAGGCAACTGTCCGTTGTGTGTGAGCACTGAGTATTGATCTATCCCGCTGTCGATTCCACCACCCTAGAAAGGCTGCTACTGTATTTATATATTATGGGACGGAGGAACTGGCTTTTGCCTTATTAGTGTGGTACGAGCCGAGGCGTCAAAAAAACAGCTCCGGTAGGATTTTTGTGCAAAAATTGTTTTTTTTTTTGCAGATCTTGGTTCTATAGGGTCCAAACTATGAGAAAATGATGGGGTTCAAATTTTCCCGACCCCCACCCCGTTTCGGGGGGGGGGGGGGGGTCATCTATTTGGGACCTCCCAGAACAGTATGCCAGCCAGTTAATGTCTGATTTTCATAATATTAGAATTGTTTTGTATAAAACATTCTGAGTTGATTTCTTAAACTTTTAAAGTGGTCAGAAGAATCTTTTTTGACTTTTGGCAGGGGTGTTTCCTCACCTGGGACCTCCCGGACTGACCCCTGGGCCTATCCCAGTTCTCATTACATTCCTTGCTCTGCTCCTGCTACAGAATATTGTCAAATTAGATCATAAATGAAGCATAAAAGTATTTGTAGCTGGGCTCTGATATAAAAAAAAATAGTAGTAGCCAATACCAGGGGTCTTCCAGGGGGCACATGACCCCTAGCGGATCCTCAGAGTTACTATACAGGGGCCCACCAAATCATTTGTGGGATAGGAACTTTTTTTCTTTTTTTACATTAAACCACTTGAACCATAGCATCCCTTTTCCAAGGAGAACTTTAGCCAACAATAGCTGATCTACAAGGTTGTAGATCAGCTATTTTCAAAGTAAGGTGCCTCAGACCCAAGTTTAGCAAATATTGCTGCTAAATAAAGATCAGCCAGGATGCTGCTGTCTTTCTCTTTTCTCTTTGTCTTTCTGTTGTCGGTCAGGTGACTGGGAGGACTACTTGTCATCCTTAGAGGAACTCATCAAGTATTTATTTGCCCGTGATCTCCTTAAATATGCTCGACTGATGCCAGTCTATCTTGCCCAAATGAATGCTCTTGAACAGGATGACCCAGAAACATGGAACGCACTGAAGTTAGGTGAATTTGTGGTGGCAAAGTCAGACATACCGTTCACTCATCTCTTCACAGAGCAAGCCCTTGAGCAGGAAATCAAGAAGCTAAAGGGACATGGTGGGATGGTTGGACTCAGTAGAGATGAAGCAGCTCTCGACCGACTAGTCACTATACCACACCTCATCTTTCTGGTCTAGTGAATCAGTACCTCAACAGCTTCCCAAAAGCTTCCAGGTCTTCAAGGAAGTTGCACTGTGGAGGCAATCTGTTCAAAGAGAACACACCATTGAAGAGTCTGGTTTCATCAGCGCTTGTGTCAGATGGGGCAAAAAATGACATTGTTCCTGGGCCTACACAATTTTCCTGGGCCTACACAATTTGTCTGGTGCTGACTTGGGAGGAAAATTAGTTGGAATCTCCAAGAAGACATGGGTCAATGCCTACTTGAGGCTTGATGATGATGATCCTGCCATTAATTGCTTCAAGGACCTTGGAATGGGTTCCATTCCTCCTGAGCTTGTTAACGGCAAGCTTCCCTCACCATTGGAGTCATTGGAGCATTTTGCATGCCGTGTTTACAGTCCAAAAGTCCCAACAACCTTGCCATTACTCAGATGGGAACTAATTCGGTCAAAGAACTTGGAGGGTGAGATGCTACCTCCAACTCATGCTGCACTGCTACCACATATCCTCTGTGCCAACTACGTCACAATGCGGGATAAGTCATTCATACCTGACAAATTTCCCTGAGCTTCCACCAATCGAACAAAATGGATGGAATTCAGATAGTGGAGGGTATGTTCCAGTCAGGTGTCTTGCCCTCCCTGCTCCAAAGGCAGTACTTGAGCTCATCAAATGTGGTTGCAAAGCAGGTTGCAAGGGACGGTGCAGCTGCTCAAACAATAACCTGCCTTGCACTCCTCTCTGCAAATGCTATGGTGGAGACTGTGTCAACACTATCAGGGAGGACATTCAAGATGATGATGACGAAGATGAATTGATCCTGCAAATAATGTATTGTAGGCATAATTGACCATGGGCTCTTTAAGAGTTTAAGTGTGTGTGTGTGTGTGTGTGTGTGTGTGTGTGTGTGTGTGTGTGTGTGTGTGTGTGTGTGTGTGTGTGTGTGTGTGTGTGTGTGTGAGCGCAGTGTGTGAAATGGACACGTTCGTGCCCAAAGTGAGAAGTTGCAATACCTTTATTCCCTGCAGTAACATCTGTCAACAATAATGGTAGAATACTAATAAACTATCAAAGTACTTTACATAAACGCAAGATATTCTAATACTATTCGAAATACTTGCAAATCACATATGGGTGCAAGAATAGGGGCAAAACTAGTCCCGGCCCCCTGTGGAAGACCCTTGGTATTAACTACTACCCTTTTTTGTAATCAGTGCCCAGCTATAAAAACTTTTAATGGTTAAATTATTATCTAATTTGACATTGTTCTGGAACAGGAGCAGAGCGAGGAATGTAATGAGTACTGAGATGAGTCCGGGGGGCCCCGGGTGAAGAAAGACCCCAACCAAAAGTCAGAAAAGATTATTCTGGCTACTTTCAAAGAGTAAGAAATCAACTCAGAATATTTAAAAACCTATAAAACAACACTAATATTATGAAAATCGGACATTAATTGTCTGGCGTACTATTATGCGAGGTCCCAAAATATATGACCCCCCAAATAAGGGGTGGGGGGTCGGGAAAATTTGAACCCGATAATTTTCTGACAGTTTGGTCCCTATGAAAGCCAAAAAAGCAAAAAAATCACTTTTAGCAAAATAAAAAATGTTTAGCAACTAAATGTGTGTTCACAGGTTTAGGTTTAGGTTTATTTATTTAGCACGTAGTACAAAAAATAGACAATAACATATCAAAGAACAAAAATACAATGCAAGGAAGGGAAGAAGCCAGCTGGCTTATTTGGAATCCTTTCCTGTATTGAAGAGGTCATTGGTTTAAACGGATTAAAAGTTCATAAAGAACAGTACACAAGTCTACAAGTTGACAAAGGGGGGCAGCTGTGCAGTAAAGAAATAAAAACACAGACTGCACAAAAAACGGAAATAAACAATACAAAAACAAAAGAAAATATAACGCATCAAAGTAAAACATGTAATCTACAGAGAGGAAGAAATAAGATATTTCTTTAGATGTTTTTTTTATTAATATTGGCATGGATAATGAGGATTTAAGTGAAGCATCTAGGGAATTCCATAGATGAGGGCCTCTACATTTGATGAAAGATTGATGTTTGGAAGTGCGACAATAGGGTAATTCAAAATCATCTCTTTGCCTTGTGGGGTGGGAGTGAATGTCAGAAGTAACACGGAAGAAATTGTGAAAAGAAGACGGAATGTCTTGTATGCATTCTTTTTAATTAAACATAAATAAACAGGTCTGAAAAACGTTTACTTTGTCAATGGGTAATAGTGAATATTTAATAAAGAGCGGGGCAGACGGCTCATACCGATTTGAATGTGAAATCATTCTCAGAAACCTTTTTTGAATGATCAGTCATTTAGTGAGATGTGTTGAATATGTAGCAGCCCAGACAATATTACAGTAATTAATATGAGGGGAAATTAAGCTATAGTGTTAAATGACATGAAGGAAGTACAAAAGGACAGATTTGTAATATACCAAGCATCTTCATAGACTTCATACCTACAGTATCAATATGTTGTTTCCAATTTCCGTGATACATTGAAGAGGAAGAATATGATATGAGGAGGAATTATTACGCTGCTGCTAAACCTGTCTGTCTATTTGCACACTTTTGTATGGACGATTTTAAGGATTTATTTGGTTGTTTTGTTATCGTTTCTTTTGTAGTTTAGTTTCGATTTTAGGAGTATTTTCGAGTAGGATATTGTATTTATTGGCCATATTAGAGTGCTCATGAAACACTGTTATATTTGATCCATGATGCAGAGTCAGTCTCTCTCCGCCTATTTATGGTTTTTGCTCTCTTGCCTGATAAAACGTGAACCTGTGTGTGTCCTTGAACAAACTGAAGCTAAGAATAATAATGACAAAAGAGTTTACGTTGCTCTTCAATTAATCAACGTATGGCGTAGTCCCAGGGTTATTCACTCAATAGGGTTGTACAACATGGATACCTTTCGCACTTTAAATAGTGCACCTCAAATAATTAATGGTTGTATCATGTATGTCTTATAAAGTAATAACGATAAAGAATATTCTATTGCCAAAATACTGTGTGGCTAATTCGGCCTTGGTCACACACACACACACGCACACAGACACACACACACACACACACACACAGGATGGTCCATGAGAGTGTAGGAGGAAAACCCTGCTCCGTTGTGGAGAAGGAACCCTGCTATCGCCTCATTACCTGACAACGCACACACACACACACACACACACACACACAGGATGGCCCATGAGAGTGTAGGAGGAGAACCCTGCTCCGTTGTGGAGGAGGAACCACGCTATCTCCTCATTACGCACGCACGCACGCACGCACGCACGCACGCACGCACGCACGCACGCACGCACGGTCCATGAGAGTGTACGAGGAAAACCCTGCTCCGTTGTGGAACCGGCCCGGCTCCCTAGGCGCGTTCCTGGGGGTCTGGATGTTCCGGGGACCCCTCACATGGTAACTGTCATTTCTCGACCGTTTCGGACGCAGGGCGGCTTGCCGGAACCAGGCCGGCACACTGGCCGCGTTCCTGTGGGTCTGGAAGTTCCGGGTCCCCCCCCCCGGGGCCCCCCACATGGAGTTGCACCACTCACTTCACACGGGTGTGATTTTTGTTTTATTAGAAACTCAAAGTTCGGTCCGGAGAACTTTCAGATCTCCGGACTGTGAGTGATTGTGTTTCTAAACAATAAGACACGCGGGTAACAGAACAATAGACTGCAACACCACTCCGACCAACAGTGGCTTTGTTTGTTAGAAAGGCCACGATAATCACGTAATCACAATTTGTGGAAAAGCTGAAAAATCAGCGGCACTAGGTTGAAACACGTTTTTTTTTTTTGGTCATGTGTATATTGTCAAGAATTTGAACACAGTTTAACGTCAAGAATGTGCTTTGAGTGGAGCGCGCCGCCACTCCTTTGAAGTGAGTCGCTTTGATGTGTTTTTTAAGGCAACCCAGAGCCATAGAGTAAGACAGAGTTACGGCTTCAGTCCAATGGTGGCTCTCCTACATAGACTTCTATTGAGAACGGGAACAACAAATAGGGACCTGGACCGGAAGTAGACAGAAATGCATTGGACCCAGGCAACAGCCCAACTTTAATGATCTTAAATCCCAATATTTTAGATTGTTTTGTAGTAATCGTACAACATAAACATTACAGTGACTTTAGTTGTTACTGTACAATACTTTAAAACCGTTGTCATGCTGCACACATGCCTGAAATTGCACTTATTTGCGCCGCCCCGGTGTGAAAACAATGTATTTCAAACTCCAGCTAGTCCCTCTCCAGGCTGCATGAACAGTGCTCGGTTTCTGCCCCCTCAATGTCATAACTCTTCTATTAGATGGCTCTGAGGCAACCAATCACCAGGTGGTAAATCAACATGTGTCCTTCCTCACCAAGCAATCACAAAGTGGTAAATCACATGTGTCCTTACTAGGGGTGGGTCCCGAATCTCGGGACCAAGTATGTACCAAACCGAACGTGCCTGGGTACCGAGTGTCCATTACAATAATTCAATTTCGGTTCTCTCTATCGGTTCCCACAGACACGCAGTCACACGATATTTATTTATTTTCTTCCCTTAATAGATGCGCAGGGAACAGAGCTGATCTACAAGCCTACATTGCGTTGCATTAGCGACGAGTTGTGGGCTTGTGGCTTGCAGAGGCGGAGCCACTCTCTGCATGGAGTTAGTTGTCGAGGAGTCTAGAGACAGTGACACGCGCTGTGCCCGGCTGGCACTGAGGCAACATCATTATTAAAGTTTCTTAAACGTAATTTTCAAGTGAAGTTTATGGGAGGAAACTTTTAAGAGGGGACAGGAATCTTGCGCCTTGTCTGAGTCTTCACTGCATACGTGCGCAGCACGCTGGCTGCGCAGCATTGAATCAACATGAGACAAGGAGAGAAAGCGTTGGTGCACTCACTTCGAGTGCGCACCCGTGTGTGTGTGTGTGTGTGTGTGTGTGATCACGGCGTCTAACTTCGAGAGGTGGCGAAAAAACAACAAAAGATAGCCTACTTTGGGCAGCCCGTGTGCATGCACATTTATGTTAGTAGCAAACCACAGCATGCAAGCCGCCTTTGTTTTCATTGATCCCCCATTGATGCGCTGCCCCCTCCCCTTCATTAGCGATGCTGATTTACACAGTCAATCGTGTGTGTGTTGCTCTCAGATCTCAGACATGCTTTTATTTGTTATTGGTAATAAGAGAAGTAGCCTACAACACTATTGCCCTGGGTAAATACAGAATCGATATTATATAGATACATTTGAAAGAATCACTAGATTATCCACAAATGGCTCAATAAAGGAGAAGATGTTATACTATTCATTATACATGTCTTTAGTATACAGTATACACTCTGCTCTGACATGCCATGCAGACTGTGCACCACATGAGAATACATGAGACCATCTTTTTATTTTTTTCTAGATTTCTGACTTTGTGTTGCAGTGATGTTTATGTTGTGTAGTCTCTCAGGCATATTTGTTGTCATTGTCAGTAGTAGTAAGAGGTAACTGTAGTATCCACAAATGGCTCAACTGTTAAAGGAAAGGATGTTGGTCTATACTCTATTCATCTGTCTTAAATCAAAGTCTTAAAAATAAAAGCTTTGTGAAAAACAATTGACCTTAAGTTTATACCATTAATTTTTGTACTATATTATCCACAAATGGCTCAACTGAATGAGGAGGAAGAGGATGTTACACTATTTATGCATTACATGTCTTAAATTGACATTGAGCTTTTTTGTTAAACATTTGACCTCTTTTATATCATTTTGGAACCGAAATAGGGAACCGTTAAGAACCGGAATCGATAAGCAGAACCGGAATCGGTACCGGACTCGAAAAAATCCTAACGATACCCATCCCTAGTCCTTACCAGCTCGTGCGGCAGCGTAGAGCGGCAGCCCTGTGATGACAGCGAACTCGTCACTGCGGATGGCACTGTCCTCCGCGTCTGCCTTGTAGCTCTGGACCAGCAGCCTGACCACCTCCATGTGACCCTGCTGGCACGCTGTGGACAGCATCCAGTTGAGAAGGTCACCTCTGAGACAGCGACCTAGAGAGAGAGAGAGAAAATACAGCATCCAGTTGAGAAGGTCACCTCTGAGACAGCGACCTAGAGAGAGAGAGAAAATACAGCATCCAGTTGAGAAGGTTCACCTCTGAGACAGCGACCTAGAGAGAGAGAGAAAATACAGCATGTACCCTCTACTGTACTGTACTGGCACACCTGAAATCATCATATTTATACAGTTGCGTGCGTGCATGCGTGTGTGTGAGATTGCGCACAAATGGTGAAAATCAACCATGCTGTTTTCGTGCTCAGACCCACCCAGCCAGCCACACACCCAGCCACACACATAGCTCCGTAAGGGAGTGGTTGCACCACTCAAAAATACAGCATACAGGTCAACATGTCGACCTTAAGAGACAGGACCATAAAAATGACAACATCCAGGTCAGCTCCAAGACAATGACCTTTAGGGAGGGAGGGAGGGAAAAATACAAAGTGTAGACCAGTGGTTCCCAAACTTTCCATGCCGTGACCACCCAAAAATAATCATATTTGAACTGGGGACCCCCCAAAATAATCATATTTGAACTGGGGACCCCCCAAAATAATCATATTTGAACTGGGGACCCCCCAAAATAATCATATTTGAACTGGGGACACCCCAAAATAATCATATTTGAACTGGGGACACCCCAAAATAATCATATTTGAACTGGGGACCCCCCAAAATAGCCCAAAATAGTCATATTTGAACTGGGGACCCCCCAAAATAACCATATTTGAACTGGGGACACCCCAAAATAGTCATATTTGAACTGGGGACACCCCAAAATAGTCATATTTGAACTGGGGACCCCAAAAAATCATTTTTGAACTGGGGACCCCCCAAAAGTCATATTTGAACAGGGGACACCCCAAAAGTCATATTTGAACAGGGGACAGTTCAAGGCATGTTGAGGCGTTATACATTTTCAGTTCCACAGATAAATAGTGTGAAAATATCAGATCTCACAACACCTCACGTTACGAGGCGTCATGGGCTTGTAGATCTGCTACTTTCACAAATTCTCCCCTTTCTTATATTATTTGACTAGTTTTTATACCATAGTTTTTTGATGAATTTTGATGCAGTAATGGTCTTTTTTTCTTTTGGCATTAAAAATGTCTTAAAAGTCATTAAATTGTCACTTCACTGTCATATAGGGACCCCCAGGTTGAGAAGCATTGGTGTAGACAGACGCAGGACAGAATTAATAAATGCCTGTACATCTCCATAAACACAAGCCAAGGCACATTGATTTACTGTATACAGTACAGCACATTTCCCACAAATAAAACTCAATGTGCTCGAAGACATTTATCTCAGCCTTTATTTTTCCTATTAGGTGTCCTCAGTGTTTATACCAAGTGAACCATCTTCAAAATGTCTCACTAAGCCTCTCAGCCATTATAAAATACCCGGTAACCTGACACCTCTTGTGGCTTATTGCTTTAGTATTCCATAGCCTGTGTGTGTGCGGCTAGCAAGTGTGCAGCTAGCAAGGCTGAGAAACGTTATAGCCCTATATACAAACCTATATAGTCCTATACAAAGTCCTAAACAAAGACTGTAGAAAAATGCACAGTGGTGGTGATGTTTCCTCCTTACCGGGCACAGAGTCCAGCAGTTCTTTGACTAGGTTGGCATGACCGTAGTGGGCAGCCAGGATGGCGGGGTTGTTCTCCGACGGCTCCAGGGGCAGCGGGACGCGCGCCTCGCGCAGGAGGTAGCACACGCTGTCCAGGTCGCCATGTTGGGTGGCCACGCCCAGGAGGCGGAGCTAGAAGACAAAATAACAGTGTTGGGTCACAGGAGGCGGAGCTAGAAGACAAAATAACACAGTGTTGGGTCACAGGAGGCGGAGCTAGAAGACAAAATAACAGTTTTGGGTCACAGGAGGCGGAGCTAGAAGACAAAATAACACAGTATTGGGTCACAGGAGGCGGAGCTAGAAGACAAAATAACACAGTTTTGGGTCACAGGAGGCGGAGCTAGAAGACAAAATAACACAGTATTGGGTCACAGGAGGCGGAGCTAGAAGACAAAATAACACAGTATTGGGTCACAGGAGGCGGAGCTAGAAGACAAAATAACACATTATTGCGTCACAGGAGGCGGAGCTAGAAGACAAAATAACACCGTTTTGGGTCACAGGAGGCGGAGCTAGAAGACAAAATAACACAGTTTTGGGTCACAGGAGGCGGAGCTAGAAGACAAAATAACACAGTGTTGGGTCACAGGAGGTGGAGCTAGAAGACAAAATAACACAGTATTGGGTCACAGGAGGCGGAGCTAGAAGACAAAATAACACAGTATTGGGTCACAGGAGGCGGAGCTAGAAGACAAAATAACACAGTATTGGGTCACAGGAGGCGGAGCTAGAAGACAAAATAACACAGTGTTGGGTCACAACTTCAACGATCTTACAGGCGTATGCAAAGGCTAAATATGTAGTTTAGATCAGTGGTTCCCAAACCTTTTCATGTCAAGGACCCCCAAATTGACACTAATTAGCCCGCGGACCCCCATTTGAAGACATATGCCAGGGACCCCCATAAGAGAAGATTATTTTACGAGTCTAGCAGTGATTCTCAACCCGTTTAATTTAATTTCAAGGACCCCCAGTTTGACGTGAATTAGGCTACAGTCCCCCATTTCTATCTCTGGGACCCGAATGTACAGTATATTGTAAAAGTTAGTTTAACTCTTACACTCTCAGAGTTGCAGACCCATAAGGGTCCATTTGGTTCAAAACTATCATTTAGCTGGGGACCCCCTGGAACTCCCTCGTAGGCCCCCTGGGGGTCCCGGGATCCCACTTTGGGAACCACTGGTTTAGACAGATCATAGTGTTTATTACAGTTACTTTTCCATGTTTTCTTTGGATATGCTGCCTATACTGATGATAGGCTCATGGTTTACTTATGATGCTATGGTCCGGGGGACCAGTGGTCCTTGAGGAGGTTCCAGGTGGACCCCAGAGTTGGTATAACCAAATGGACCCTTATACGAACTTTAACTCTTGAGAGCATAAAATCACAACCCCCCCCCCCCCCGCACACACACGTGCACTTCACTGACATCTAGGGACCCCCCCGTCCTTCCCGCAAATTATGTGGGGACCCCGAACCACAGGTTGAAAACCACTGCTCTATCAATCAAAGCAAGAAAACAGCCTTAAAAATGTGCTTAAAACCCTTGTTGTGCCTGGTTTTGTACACAGAAACCCAGAATCAGAATCACTTTATTTGTCATTTTCCTATGTAGGCCTACTTGCATACATACAGAACATGAAATACCGTTTCCCCTCAGTTAGTGGCAGTGCAACATAAAACATATGAGCTAAAAACTAAAACAAAACATGGACAAACATTTAAAAAGAGCCCCAGTAGGCCTATGTATGATGACGTGCAATTCATATGTAAAAGTTAAAAAGTTACCAACACCACGAACAGCCTATGGATAAATAAAGTGGCATGGTGCTATCCTTACCAGCAGTTTTATACAAGTGCTGTTGTGCCTTTAATTTTCCAAAAAAATTGTCCAAACTATATTTTCAGATAATACAGATAAAACAAGACTGTAATTTGATTCATAAACAGCAGCCATTGTTAGACAATGATGCACATCTTTTGACCAAAATCTACAGTTGATTTTGTCGACAAAAAAATATTTTGGTGTTGCTTTGATGGCGTCGCGTAATGGCTGAAAAGTAAATATAGCAGATGTACTGTACAAGCTCATGACACGTTGTGATCTTGTAGATCGACACTGATCTCACGAAGAGCAGTAAAAGTATAACATTTATTGAAGAGTTGCAAAACCCTCTCCGAACATAGTCCTACAATTTCTACAAAGTATGGGAAGAACTGATCCAAATAGCTATATTATTGCAATGAATACATTGCTTTGAACTGGACTCACCTTCTTCTCTAAATCTAAACTGTAATTGGATTAATCGTGCAAGATTTTTAAGCTTTGAAGGTTGCAGCCTTTTTTTTTTTTGCATGAATCGGTGCTATTGAACACCCTCACCCTTTACGTCTGTGTGTTGTTTCAAAAATATTGAACCAATGAAAAGTACTTTGGACAAAACCTCTTAACTCCATTGGACCCTCAAAACTGTCTGCTAAAGTAATGGCTCGTACATGCACGATATTTCCTCCGATTATGCTGTCGGGCCGGGGAGCATTTTTGGCACTCGCCGACAAAACTCCCGATCCGACACAAGATCGGGCTTTGATCGCCAAGGTTTTGCTCGCTGTGTGTGAAAGGAGCTGCGAGAAGATCCAGCGCCGATAAAAGCACTTGCCGATGTCTTCCCGAGCGTTTCTGAATATCTAGCAGGTTTGATATTTGACTGTCGGACATCATACAGTATGAACTGGGTTGCGACCCGAGAAGGCCTGTATTACAGCCAATGAGAGCACAGGACAGCTGTGCTCATTGCTCACAGCACTGCTGTCTGTCTGTCTGTATCGATAGATGATCAGATGATAAGATATATAACCTTTATTCTGTCTGTAAATCGCTGTGTTGTACATATTGGTAGCTATTATAGCCCAATATTGCTGTTACGCATTTCACTTGAATAATGTTGATAAAATCGGAATCAACAAACGTTTGGACCTTGTGCGTGTGTGTGTGTGTGTGTGTGTGTGTGTGTGTGTGTGTGTGTGTGTGTGTGTGTGTGTGTGTGTGTGTGTGTGTGTGCGTGTGCGTGCACATACGCAGAGAGACAGAATTATGTAATGAAAATCAAGATTTAACATTTCGCCCTGTATGTGTGTAGCCTATTCCTGTGTGTGTGTGGTTGAGCACACAGAGAGAGAGAGAGAGAGAGAGAGAGAGGGGGGGGGGGGGGTGAACTCTTGCAGTGCGTTATTCCTAGTCGGCGACCAATCGTTTAGTGTGAAAGCAACACAGATATAATGACAGTCAATTTTAAAAAAAAGACTCCTGTAGTGTGAAATACATAACGATCTGATGACTCGCCGACAACTTTAAAACTCCTACAATTGACAATTGACTGTCAATTGATAATTGACAATATCTAAAGTCACAACACCAACTTTGATGAGGCAGTATTGCTTTGTGTTCAAAATGTAAGTTGTTCTTATTTTCCTGAAAAACGTATATTTTTATTTAGGTGGTTTAGTTAGGTGGTTTCTCCCAACAGCCAGTGGTGGAAAATAACGAAGTACAATTACTTCGTTACTGTACTTAACCCCTGGGCTACAATTAACGGAAAAAACTGATTATTGCTAAAAAATACAAACCTCCCGTTCACGGAATTAACGGAATGACAATCAATATCAGTTATCGGGGGTTCAACAGAGCAAAAATTTATATTTTTTGCTAATATCATGTTGGATGTAATTTACCAAAAAACGGCCGAAATCCGCGTGATCGTGCGCTATCGTGCACGCGCGCCGTCTCTATGTGCGTCGCTGTAAAGAATTTTATATTTTGCGATGTTTTGGGGTTGATTTGAGGTTAATTTGACTTAGATATGAAAAATATAGCATTAGCTTAGCAATCCGGACCAGCCAAGCTAGTGACTAGGGTCAAAATACTGCCGGATGTTGTTGATCTTTGAACCGGAAGTGACTTAGTAAGATTAGTCTATTTTGGCCAAAATCAGCATAATGGTGTGTTCCCGCCATCTGGTGGCAATTCTAGAGAATACACTAGCAATGAAAAAAAAAAAAAAAACATCTGTTCAAACCACCAGATCTTTCTTGTATGTTAAAACAATGAATTAAAAATATGCCAATTTGTTACCCAAACAAAAAAAATGGGATTGGTAGTCCAAGGGGCAAGTACACGTTTTTAGAATTTGTACTTTTATTTACTATTTTTATTTTTCTGTATTTTACTTTTACTTCGTTACATTTACAAGTAAAAAATCGTACTTTTAATCCGCTACATTAAAATTGGACACCTTTCGTTACTCGCTACACATTTCCGCGCAAAATATGCAAAATAGGGGCTCGCTTGATTTCACAATCTCCGCATAAAGTTTATAAAGTCATCGCCTCACTCATTTGTTCACATTCACACAGAAGCATGTTGGTGCTGTGAAAAAGCTGGACAGATCGGCGGCCGTCTCTCTCTCTCTCTCTATACACAGCTTAATGTCAGGAACGTTACAAGACTCACCCATCCAGGTGATTGCAATAATAATAATCACTGTAGTCCTACTACTGTCCTAGTCTTACAGTGTGTATTGCATTGTCTGTCGAACGGGATGGTCGTTAATGTATCGGTTTCAACTTTCTCCCCCAATAATGTAATCCACATTTGTGCATAGGCCTATAGCCCTGGAGAAATCATTTACATGCATCTCAATGGGAGACAGTTTGCCCTCGCAGAGTGGAGTGGGGCTTAAAGGGCAAATAACATGCATTTTAAAACTGCTTTTAATATTTAATAATCATATTGTCTATGTCCCTCAAAGTTATTTCTAATGGTTTGAGCCTCAATCACCACTCTGATATAACCAGGCCTTGTCATTTCTTTCTGGACTTTGAAAGCAGTTTTAGCTGCAGTACCACAATGTCCTGAGGTGGTGGGGGTGCTGATATGCAGATTATTTAATATTTGAGTCATTATAATACTGATGCTAGATAAAAACCAGGCTTGTTTCCATTCCATGCCAGCTTGGAAAATCAACAATGGTGGACATTGTAAACAAGTGGAAATGCAAATTTGGAACTGAAGACTGAAGAAGAGGAGGAATTATACAAAGTAGGGTGACATTGATGACATCACGATGAGGCCAAAATCAGTCGAGCTGTTCCTGAGAGCAATTTCCATTAAAGCACCCATATGACATGAAAGCCTGATTGTTCAAAATTGGTTATTTGTGGGGATAGAAAACACATATGGGAGCCCCAGAAACACAAAAGAAATTGAAAAAGTTGAATTTTATGTTATAGGTCCTTTAATTAGTGAAGGTCTAATTATAATGCGTGAATTCACGCAATTATAATGTCTGTTTTGCAAATTGCAATGGCTCTCCCCATTCTCCCCTAAATGACTGTGGACCCCCATCTGAAATATATTTTTGTGTGAGCTTGCTTGCACCCTGAGGGTGCATAAACACTAACATTGTCCTAACACAAACATGAAATGCCATTGATAATGAATGGCCAGTTGTTAGTGTTTATCCCAACACAAACATGAAATGCCATTGATAATGAATGGCCAGTTGTTAGTGTTTATCCCAACACAAACATTAAATGCCATTGATAATGAATGGCCAGTTGTTAGTGTTTATCCCAACACAAACATTAAATGCCATTGATAATGAATGGCCAATTTCTAGTGTTTATCCCAATACAAACATTAAATGCCATTGATAATGAATTGTCAGTGTGTTGAAATAAAGCCACTTTTGGACTTGAAAAGCATGTTGTACTTTTTACTTGTACTTTGTACTTGTACTTTGTACTTGTACTTTGTAATTTTTACTTTTATACTTAAGTACATTTTACACTGGGTACTTTTTGTACTTTGTACATTTAATTTGAGGTACTTTTATACTTTTACTTAAGTAACTTTCTTAATGGGTACTTTGTACTTTTACTTAAGTAATTTTCAAGTAGAGAATCAGTACTTCTACTTAAGTAAAATGTTTTTGTACTTTTTCCACCACTGCCAACAGCAGAGATACATAATGTTATCCTGCTCTATTTTGATCCTGATTCTTGTTATTCTCCACTGGTAAATCACAGCAGATTGTCAGTGAGGACTGACTGGTTGTTCAGGTTCAAACCATGTTACCAGGACGCGTCTTTGTGCTAGAATTTGATCTGAGATGCACGCACGCGCGCACACACATGCACAGACGCACACACACAGTGATCCACATCCATTCAGCGTGCAGTGGTCTCAACCTGTGACTCGGGACATGAGTTTGGGGGGGGGGTCCCAGGTGACAGTGAACATAATTTATTGTGACGTACCCAAATGTGTAGTCACATTTTTGTTTTATTATATATGTGTTTTTGTATTTTGAACAGCCTTATTGTGTCTTGGGAATGAGCAGGGAGTCTGTTGTATGAATGGACCTATTCCACATTCCGCCACTAGGTGGCAAAGGCGTTTTTGTGAGACAGGTATAGATAGGTGGTCTGGTGATGTCTTTCTTCAGATGACAAGGAAGAGAAAAACGAACAACACTGAAACTGACTCTGTCTCCCGTTTTTCCCGGTAAATATAGTATTAGGACATAAAACATGTTAACTATGAGCACTTTGTACTATAAAACAAAGCTTGTCTTGGTTTTATGCCAGAAATGACGTGATTCTGTAGTAGTTTGATGTGTACTCTCAAAGGGCACCTACGGATGGCTGCAATTCGAAACTGGCCTCTGTAAAATCAAGCAGCAGCCAGAGTTTTAACTAGAACTAAGATGAGAGAACATATTACTCCAGTTTTTTCTTGTCTATAAAGCTCTCAATGGTCTCGCACCTTCCTACCTACATGACTGCCTGCCTAAATATGTCCCAAACCGCCCGCTAAGGTCTTCCACTGCTGGCCTGCTCGCTTTGCCTAAAAAAATGGCAACTAAAAAATACGGGGAAGCAGCTTTTTGCTTCTACGGGCCGTCGGCATGGAACAAGCTCCCTCTGTACCTTCGTCAGGCAGCCTCTGTAGACATTTTTAAAGCTCAGCTCAAGACCCACTTCTACAACATTGCTTTTAATTGATCTTTTAGTTGTTTTTATTTTAGTTTTTGTTATTCATGTCCTCACTGTATTGCATTACTGTCGTTGCCTTGCTTTTCATTTATTCTCCATTGTTCTCTAAAGCACTTTGAGCTGCATTTCATGTCATGAAAGGTGCTATACAAATAAAGTTTTATTATTATTATTATTATCAAGGCACCGCCAACATACATTTTAGTCGACAAAATCAACTGTAGCTTTAATTGACTAAAAACGTCAATTTTTACAAACAGAATTTGTAATCAAAAGACTATGGCAAAACAAAATCTAAATTTGCTGTGAAAATCAACACTGCATCACACAGTCCATTTTTAACAAATTTAAACTATCAATATGGATCGACTGCCACCCTCTCGTCTCGGTCAGCATTGAGCGATTACCATTTCGCTGACACAGTACACAAACCTCTCTTCCTCTTTTTAAACCGTTGAAACCCAATACTGTCCATACAGTACAGCTCACACTGTACCCATACTGTACTGCACGCCAGCATGGGTTTCTGTTCGGGCTTGAGCAGAATGGTGACGGCCGCCATGGTTTGGTTTAGGAGCTTGACAAGCCGACGTTTCTCTCTTCTCTTGTGGTTTAAGTGTATTATTTGTACTTCAGGTCCAAGTTTAAGTGTTGCCTGTTCATAATAAACGGCTGACATTTGTACATTAGTACAGCTTGTTTAAAACCCATTCTGGACGGGAACCCCTTTAGGTGTTTTAACTAAGCATTAGGTTATACTTTAGCTATTTAAAAAATAGCAGATCTACAAGCTCGTAGTGCGCCACTCGGTGCTTGTAGGTCTGATATTTTTGAAAAATCGTGAAACTGCGAATCTTTGAATATATATATTCTTTCAGAAGACTTTTTATTTTATTTCGACGTCAGGCCTAAATGGGTCAAAGTGTATTATTTATTCATATTGGATATCTTTTATTTGCTACATCAAAAATAGAAAACTCTACTTTGGTATTGTAAGTTGATATATTGGATGTTATGTCTCATGATGAGTCTTCCTGTGTGGCGACAGCATGGGTGTCGTTTATTCAAACCCCCAACACAAATCCATGCTCACAGTCTGTGAGGCTGTACTGTAGCCGACCTACAAGCTCACAACATGTCACGATGCAATGAGATGTGGACTTGTTTTGCTTTTTCTTTCCATTTAAAAAAGAAATCTGAAAATAAAACTACTTTTCAAACTGTTGGGAAGTGGCATAGTGTTAAGTATACATTATATATAATATTGTAATATTATTCTCAATCAGGCAGTAAGTAGGCCAGCTCTCCCCTGGAGACTGAGATTAGAGGGATGAGCTCCAAACAAGAGCGAGCACGCACGCACGCACGCACGCACGCACGCACGCACGCACACACACACACACACACACACACACACACACACACACACACACACACACACACACACACACACACACACACACACACACACACACACACACACACACACACACACACACACACACACACACACACACACACACACACACACACACACACACACACACACACACACACACACACACACACACACACACACACACACACTTTCCTTTATTTACCCAGGGTAGTAGCTGAGCACAAGTTTTCATTTTCAGCAACGCCCTGTGCACATATAGAAACACACAGACAGCAGTTGGGGGTTCAGTGCCTTGCTCTAGGGCACTTCAACGGTGTCGGGTGAGTGATGACCAATCACTCACCCCCGATGCAGCCGAGGACCCCCTGATCTGCACTAAAATCACCAGCGTGGTCCACTCACCCCCTGCAGTCGAGGACCCCCTGCGCTGCACTCCACACAGCAGGCCTTCTGGATCAGATCCCTGGCCGTGTCTCTCTGTCCGTCCCCGTACGCTGCCTGGATATTCTCCAGGGTGGGAGACGGAGCCAGCACCGAGACCCCCGGACACCTGGGGGGACCCCCAGGACCACCCAGCAGCAACGATGCCTTGGCTCCCATGTTCACCTCCACGGGGTCTGGGAGAGGAGAGAAGAGGAGAGGAGAGGAGAGGAGAGGAGAGGAGAGGAGAGGAGAGGAGAGGAGAGGAGAGGAGAGGAGAGGAGAGGAGAGGAGAGGAGAGGAGAGGAGAGGAGAGGAGAGGAGAGGAGAGGAGAGGAGAGGAGAGGAGAGGAGAGGAGAGGAGAGGAATGTTAAAAATGTAAATCAAGAGAGGGAGAGATGGATGTGAAGTGGAAGACTTTTCATGTCAAGGACCCCCAATATGACAGTCATTTAGCCTGTGGAGCCCCCATTTGAAAATACATGCCAAGGACCCCCATAAGAGAAGCTTTTTACGGCTCTCTAGGGCCCCCGGTTTGACCTGAATTAGCCCATTCTGACCTGAGATCAGATTCATACGAGGTTTCCGCTGGACACACACTGGTCTGATGAACCCATTCTGACCTGAGATCAGATTCTAAAAATGTCAGTGGTTCTTTGATTTTTCAAAAATAGCAGACCTACAAGCTCTTAGCGCGCCACTCGGTGGCGCGCTATGAGCTTGTAGATCTGCTATTTTTCAATAGCTAAAGCATAACATGATGCCAACACCAAAATGGGTTCCCGTTCAGAATGGGTTAGGCAACAGCCCCCTATGTAATGGCATTCCTATCTCTGGGACCCCAATACATATTGTCAAAACAAACTTAATTTAACTCTGAGAGTGTACAAATTTGTAACTCTCTGAGTTACAGACCCATAAGCGTCCATTTGGTTCCTAACTATCATTTAGCTGGGGACCCCCTGGAACTCCCTCATGGACCCCAGGGGTCCCCGGACCCCACCTTGGGAACCACTGAACTAGGTCACCACCCTGCTATAGCCGTAGCCTGAAAACCCACCTATTCGGACACCATCTAAGCCCGTAGCACTTGCCCTAGCCCCGACGACCTTACAGGCGTACGCAAAGGCTCAACTTAGATAGCATTTTATGTAGACATAGCACTATATAGTGAATATGCATAGTTTCATTATAGTCTAATCTCGGATACAGTCGAGAAAGGAAGGGAGCTACTGCACATAAGTCTAGAAGTAGAAATCGGCCTCAAGCTCAATGCCAAGAAAACAAAAGGTAATGACAGTCAACACCGAGGACAAAACCATTGCCACTGCGAGTCGAGGACTTCAAGTACCTCGGAGCCTGGACTGCCTCAACTGAACAGGATCTGAAGGTTCGGAGAGCACTTTGCCTGGAAAGCCTTGCACGGGATGAGGAGAGTGTGGAAATCAGATATGGGAGACCTTAAGAGGCGGCTGTTCATAGCTACTGTGGAGTCAGTACTGCTTTTATGGGGCCGAGACACAACAGGAAAAAGCCCTGGATGGAGTCTACACAAGAATGCTACGAATGGCAATAGGTGTCACATGGACGGACTGCATCAGAAATGTGGACCTCTATGGGGACCCACTGTACCCCACGGGTCATGGACAAAGTCAGAGAGAGAAGGATGAGGCTGGCAGGGCACTGCGTCAGGCACCCAGAACTTGAGGCAAGTAAACCAGGGCAAAGCCAGGAGGTGAAAGAAGCGTACCGCCTATGTAGACGTGCTGCGGCGCGACAGCTTGGCTGACAACACTGCAGAGCTCAAGAAGCTGATATTGGATAGGAAATTGTGGAGGGCAGCGATCCAGGAATTCCGAGTTGGTGTTGGCTAGACCTCACTCTCGCAGCAACTAACATTATATAGATATATAATATGCATAGTTTCATTAGCTTACATAGGTACATACTCGTGATGAGTATTTTCATGTATGCGATGTATTGCCATGTGTTGTTCTTGCTTACTGTAAGTCGCTCTGGATCAAGAGTGTCTGATAAATGCCTACATTGTAAATTGTTATAGCATGCTCTAGAGCAGGGTTCCCCAATTAATTTTTGACCTGAAAATTAATTTTCAGGGCAAGACCCCATTTGAAAAGGATGCCCAGTTTGACATACATAGGCTATACTGACCCCCATTTAATGCCATTTATATCTGGGACCCCTCCAAAGATTCTTCCAGGGGCCACAAGGGGGCACTCCGCCCGCCTATTGGGGAACCTTGCTGTACACTACAGGTGTACAGCAAGGATATATTACAGTAGTTCACTAAAACTTTAAAGACCTTCAAAGCCTCTCTGACAAAGCCAACTCGGATCGTGACAACTCATGACGTTTTTTTGGGCCAAACAAATTATTCAAAAAAAGAAACCAACAGAAAAAGTGTTTCCCTTCTTTCTAATAATTTGTTCGGCCCAAAGGATTGTGTTTGTTGTCATGAGTTGTCACGATCCGATTTGGTTTTGACCGAGGCTTAACGGTCTGACTGTAAATTAATAAATACTTTATGAAACGTCTATGGGGAAAATGAATGGGAAATACTTTTCCGGACCTGTCGTCGTCATGAAAGGGGGCGGGACTGCGACGCTCTCTATAGCATGATCTAGTGAAAGTCTGACTGGATTAAAAACAAAACCACACCAATGCAACTACTTGCAACAAAACAAACCACACCAATGCAACTCCTTTGGGCTTTACAGAAAACTTTGTCAAATCTTTACATGAACACACTGGATCTGAGCTGTGAACCTCCTGTCCAATGAAATGACACCATGCAAAAACACTTAGTATCTACCGCTCATCCGGTATGCATGCGCAGCGCAACGCAGCGCAGCGCAGCACACACACGCACAAACACACACACCTATTTATTTGTGTCCACAACTCCACATAAACAGAAGTGCAACAATAGCTTTGTGCAAAAGAACATATAAACACTGCCAGTGAAGTCAGACAGTAGGAACACAGACAGCTAAAACGTGCCTATAAGTCAGAACATTGTCACTGTACATACCGTACAATACATTTGGCAACATTTTTGACCCCACCCTTTCTTTCCTCCCCCATGTAAATCAAGTCACCAAAACTGAACATTGCCAGTCTCCGACCCTCTCTGCCATTCTCTGCCATTTCTCCCCATACCTCTGTGACCTCCTCAAACAACCTGGCTCCCCCCACTGTTCTGGGGTCAGAGTTACACCCTACCCACTGTTCTGGGGTCAGAGTTACAGCCTACCCACTGTTCTGGGGTCAGAGTTACAGCCTAGCCTACCCACTGTTCTGGGGTCAGAGTTACAGCCTACCCACTGTTCTGGGGTCAGAGTTACAGCCTACCCACTGTTCTGGGGTCAGAGTTACAGCCTAGCCTAGCCTACCCACTGTTCTGGGGTCAGAGTTACAGCCTACCCACTGTTCTGGGGTCAGAGTTACAGCCTACCCACTGTTCTGGGGTCAGAGTTACAGCCTACCCACTGTTCTGGGGTCAGAGTTACAGCCTACCCACTGTTCTGGGGTCAGAGTTACAGCCTAGCCTACCCACTGTTCTGGGGTCAGAGTTACAGCCTAGCCTACCCACTGTTCTGGGGTCAGAGTTACAGCCTATTCTGGGGTCAGAGTTACAGCCTACCGTACCCACTGTTCTGGGGTCAGAGTTACAGCCTACCCACTGTTCTGGGGTCAGAGTTACAGCCTACCCACTGTTCTGGGGTCAGAGTTACAGCATTACCCACTGTTCTGGGGTCAGTTACAGCCTACCCTACCCACTGTTCTGGGGTCAGAGTTACACACATCTGCCTGTCCAGCTTTACACTAAGATTCCTCTTGAAGTGTAGCAAGCTATAGTATCTGAGCCACATGCCAGGGGTACCACACAAGGACACGCAAACGTGCATGTGTGTGTGCACGCTCATTTATAATGATGTATAATTTATAACAATCCATTCCAGTACAGCACACACACATCTCACTGTGGCAAATGGCCTACACTTTAACAGGCAAAAATGGATCTATTATGCACACTACGATAAACACACACACATAGACAGAAATGCATGCAGTGCACACACACACACACACACGCACACACACACTTTGTTTTAATTTTGTTCAAACACTGTACAAATATGTATTCATGTATTTAATAATGCATTATGGAATATGAACAGGAAGGACTGTAATGTCAGTTGTTTTCAACATACTTTGTTAAATGTATCATATAATCCCATATGGGATGTGCCGAAGTGGCATGACACGAAAAAGGATATTTCATTCATTCATTCATTCATTCCATATGTTGATCTGACCCCATGCCAAAGCGCCAGCACTCCCCCAGCAGTCTGCTGTCACCCAAGGGTATGCGTGCACGCAACCTCGCCCTTTAGGGCGACTTACTGGTGTAATGTACACTCCATCGAAGTGTCCTAATGTAGTGTACACTCCCTTTAAGCCATCTCACTGGCTTGACCCATTCTGGACGGGAACCCCTTTTGGTGTTTTAAGCGTTATGTCAAACTTTAGCTATTGAAAAATAGCAGATCTACAAGCTCATAGCGCGGCACTCGTTGCCACTTACAGATCTGCTATTTTTGAAAACTATTGAAAATGCGGCGCGAATCTTTGAATATATATTGTTTCAAATCTTTGCTTCTGGGGGGGGGGGGGTCCCTGGAACAACATATTTTCGGATGGGGGTCGGCTGCCCATTTCATATAATTCTGGGGGTCCTTGACATGGAATTGTTTGAGAACCACATATAGAAACATATAGGTATTTCAGAAAACCCGTTAGGATTTAGAAGGCATTTGTAGAATATTGTGTCAGGTCTAAATGGCTTAATCCTTCTTGAAGCGTTCATGCTGCCGTCGCCAGAGCACAGGATGTCTGCATTTTTTTTAAGTCCCTGTTTGCATTATTTTGGGCCCTCTATGAATAATTGAGAGAGAGAGAGAGAGAGAGAGAGAGAGAGAGAGAGAGAGAGAGAGAGAGAGAGAGAGAGATCCTAAGGGAGTGAAACCATTAGACCAGCAGCAGCAAAGCCGTCCTACCCCCTGGCCTGCGTCTGTCCATCCGTCCATCAGTCTGTGAGAGGCCAGTAAGACAGACAGACAGACTGTCAGGCAGGCAGGCAGGCAGCAAATGTTGATAGTCATAGTTTTAGTCATGTGAAACCTGCACACACAACCAAACATAATGACTTGTCTTTTAGTTCTACTGGATCTCTTCTCCACTAGTCCCTCCCTAACATTTAGTTCTACTGGATCTACTTCTCCACTAGTCCCTCCCTAACATTTAGTTCTACTGGATCTCTTCTCCACTAGTCCCTCCCTAACATTTAGTTCTACTGGATCTACTTCTCCACTAGTCCCTCCCTAACATTTAAGTTCTACTGGATCTCTTCTCCACTAGTCCCTCCCTGACATTTAGTTCTACTGGATCTCTTCTCCACTAGTCCCTCCCTGACATTTAGTTCTACTGGATCTCTTCTCCACTAGTACCTCCCTGACACTTTAGTCTAGTTTTGATGTGTTGACTAAATTGTCAGTATATTTAGTCTTAGTCATCATAGCTTATATCATAGTTTGTCTTTAGTTTTCGTCAATGAAAACATATTGTCATAGTTATAGTCGTTGAAATCAACACTGAAACACAGACCGTAAATATGTAATGCACGTAACATCTCCTTAACCCATTCTGACCGGGCACCCATTTTGGTGTCGGCATCATGTCGTGCTTTAGCTATTTAAAAATAGCAGATCTACAAGCTCATATCGCGCCACCGAGTGGCGCAATACGAGCTTGTAGGTCTGCTATTTTCGAAAAATCGATGAGCGACTGACATTTTTAGAATCTGATCTCGGGTCAGAATGGGTTCATCAGACCAGTGTGTGTCCGGCGGAAACCTCGTATGAATCTGATCTAAGGTCAGAATGGGTTAAAGTCTTTCACGTGCCCAGTGTGTGCAGAGATCAGAAGACAAAGTGCTACGCTATCCTTTCGGTAAGAAGATATATGCAAAGAAAACAGCTAAAAGCAACCAAACGACAGGATGCATGTCATTCACAACCTCCTAAAATGGACAGGGGGGGAGGTGGTAGACATCCGAGAAGGACTGATGGATCTGTTATCCGACAGCGCAGAGCATCACACAATTGATTGATTTAAAATGTTGTCTTCCATGGTTGGTTACCCCCAGCATCTCAAACACACGGCACTCAGCTTACACATTTGCACTCAATGGACCACAATGGAAATGAACACTCAAGCAATTATTTGCATTGCAAAACGATACAGGGTGCAGTACTTTTAGTTTAGACAGTACTTGGTTTAGACCAGTCATTAGTACTACAACCTCAAACACAAACCATCACCCTAACCTCCTACAGGGGAATGTACACCTAAACCTAACCCTAACCCATGTCTAACCAATGACTAGTCTAAACTAAGTATGCACCCCAACGATACGATATACAATGTCAAACGGTGCGATAGGTTGCAGTTTACATAATACACATCGATATACTTTGATAGTTGAAATTAAAGTTGATGCATTGATGCAGTTGTAAGTATACAGCTCTACTAGTTAAAGACGAAACACAGTGAGGCAGAATCAAAACTCAATTGCTTCTATTATGCTTTCATATTGCATTTGTATGCCTTATATCACATAAAAGGCATAACTTTGAACTTTGTCACTTTGTATTGCCTTCTTTGTGTATGAAATGAGCTACAAATAAACAAGCCGCATCTACATCTCTTCTTCCCAGTTCCTGATATACTGTATGGCTGATTGTCATGATGTCATTATGTAGTTCCCTATTCCTGATATATGGCTGATTGTCATGATGTCATTGTATAGTTCCCTATTCCTGATATATGGCTGATTGTCATGATGTCATTGTATAGTTCCCTATTCCTGATATATGGCTGATTGTCATGATGTCATTATCCATCCATCCATCCATCTTCAACCGCTTATCCGTAGTCGGGTCGCGGGGGCAACAGCTCCACCAGAGTGTTCCAGACTTCCAGTGTTCCAGACCCTCTCCAGAGCAACATTAGTGACTTCCTCCTGGGGGATCCCGAGTCGTTCCAAGGCCAGTGAGTCGTTTCCTCCAACTGCGCCTTGGTCTGCCTCGGGGTCTCCTCCCAGTGGAACGTGCCTCAAGGACCTCCCTAGGGAGACGCCCGAGAGGCATCCTAACCAGACCCACACTTCATGACCATAGGTGAGAGTAGGAACAAAGAGTATATAAGTAACATAGTTGTAATCTATATATATATATCTATAAATGCACCAAGTCTCGGTCTGTAATGTACGTAACTCGAGAACCGTTCGCCCCACCGACTTTGACACACATGTTCCACCCCACCGCAGGGAGTGCAGTGCTCGTTGTCAAGTCGGTCGGACCCACGATTGTCCAGAACCGCCCCAAAAAGGCCTCTGCCCGGGATCTGGACAGGGCCCCTGCCCGGGTCCATATATGGAGGCCAAAGGGATAGAGTAATAGCAGTTATCTTTCTCACAAATATCAAATGAAACAGTTATTTTAAGAGGATTAGATACTACCAATTAGATACTACCAAAGCAACTGGCCATCCCTGCCCCTTTTTTTTTGCGGGATGTAGCCGAGCTCCATATCTAACACACATCATAAATCTTTCAATCTCCCAAGCAAAGGTGCCACATGATTTTAAAAAGGCCAGAATTACTGCCCTACATAAAAAAAAGGCAGGAGGGATGAAGTATAAGTAATTACCGGCCAGTATCTATTTTAAGTATTCGCAGTAAAATATTTGAAAGTGAGTTGAAATTTGAGTTATTCACGATCAGATTTCAAATTATGTAAATCATTTTTACATTTGATATGACTTACAGTCAGAATCACTCGCTTTCTAGAAAACGAGTCAAGTGAAAACAAGTTATCTTTGCATTTGGGTAAATCTGAATGTATTGTTTTTGCTTCCAGGTACAACTTTAAGAGAGGTAACCAACTTTGCATTTGAAGTTAAACTTGTCTAGTGAATCGATGGCCCACTCAGTTATTGGCAAGATCCATGCAAGGACTAAGTTCCTAGCTAGGATTGATAGAACCACTGAGGACACTGGCCTCAGCATTAGTACAAAGTCTCTTTGGTTACACTATCTAAAAATACCAAAGACGTTGCAAAATAAACTAATGAGGGTAGTCTTTTATCTCTCCCCAATAACCCACATTGGCGCTAACCATTTTAGAGAATTAAAAGAACAATGCCTAAAATATTGTAAAGGTTACTTCTTGTATGTAAGCACATTTCAATATACAGGGGTGCAGGATTGCAGGATTTAAAAAAAAATATGTAGAAAAAGTGGCTGATGGGCAAGTTAGTATAGTGTTGTATTACATATCTATTCATTGTCTTCTGTTTACTGATCTATGATGGCCTGTTGTAAATGTCATTGTGATTTTATCTTCTTACCATATGCTGTAACTATTTTTTTGGATCACAATGGAATTAAGTCCTTTTTGTGCAATCCTGATAATTATGTATTGCTCTTTTATGAATTGTATCATGAATATATCAAATAAATCAAATCAAATGGAGCTGGCCTGTTCGCACAGCACTCCATATACTGTATGATGACTTCCTGTATCTTTATAGAAGTGTATATTTGTACGTCTTCTGATGAATTGAAAATGGTGGACCCTGTTGTAAACAAGTGTTACAGTAATGCTTTATCATGGTCCGTCCACAAAGGAACAGTATTTTGTATTGACTTGTGCTTTATAGTAGTTTGAAATGTACCCATTCTGCATACTGTGGAATAAAAATGTCAATCAATCAATCATTCAATCTACCACTATCCTACAGGGGTATGAGTATGTCAGGAGGACAAGTATGTTGTTTACTTGCCATGTGTTTGTTATTTTTCTTGACTAAAAATGTTAAGAATGTTATTTAGAGTCATTCATAGGTAGCTTTCAGTGTCCATCAATATGACTGACTGATTGATTGATTGATTGATTATTTATTTAACCCATTCTGACCTGAGATCAGATTCTAAAAATGTCTATTACATCCTGACAGTTTCATTATTAACCCATTCTGACCTGAGATCAGATTCTAAAAGTGTCTTTGATTTTCCAAAAATAGCAGACCTACAAGCTCGTATCGCGCCACTCGGTGGCGCGATATGAGCTTGTAGATCTGCTATTTTGCAATAGCTAAAGCATAACATGATGCCAACACCAAAATGGGTGCCCGGTCAGAATGGGTTAAGTGTCATGGTTCCGAAGAAGCCCAGCCCATATGGATTTACAGGACACTTTTTTACAGTTTACAATGACAAGAAATAGCAATAAACCATAAATCATAGTTAGCATAGCAAACGTGAATACTAAACTAACTAATACACCCAAGATTCTTACACATAATATACACAACATAAAATAAAATAAAAACACCATTAGGCCTGTAACAGGAGACACATGGACCCGCTTGAAGAGCTGGGATTGTCTTCTACTCCAGGCTCTAGAAACAAACTGTGCTGTCCTAAATACTTCATTATTAAATAACCACTCCAACTTGTACGTCTGACCATCATCTTCCCAGAATAGTTCAGGATTTTGTTGTTGCATTACCTCAAATACTGTCTGGAACCCTCAAATCACCATACAGGGAACAACAAAACAGAAAATGAAATTGTCCTCATTTAGGTCACATACATTACATCAGGGGTTGGCACCTTTGAAGATGGAGAGGGCCACTATAGTTCCGCACTCACTCCAGGAGGGCCACATTGCATATTACTGTCGTAGCAAAAATAGAATCTACAAGCTAAACCGCTTTGAGCTTGTAGATTGGCTATTTTTTCTGTTGACTGTGTGTGGGTAATCTCAAAGAAGACAAACACCGTCCAACACACATTCTGCCAGCAGCCTGTTGTTAATGAAGTCATTATGCTTAAAGGGACACTTCACCCTTTTTGCAAAAATATATATGTTAATGATGTTTAGAAGCTTTAGAACACTTTGCTGGGGGTCTTTATGTGTGTAATATGTGGTTTTAGCTATTTTAGATTGTAGCAGTGAGCACAGTGTCTCTGATGTCATGGACACTGACTGGTCTCACTACCTTCCTGGACTACAATTCCCATAATACTTTGGTGCTCTGCTCCTCCTTGTGGATAGGGGGAGATCTGTCTTACTGAGACAACATGTAGCCCAGGAAGGAAGTGAGCCCAGTGTCCATGACATCAGAGACACCGGGCTCACTGCTACAATCTAAAATATCTAAAACCACATATTACACACATAAAGACCCCCATGAAAGTGTTCTAAAGCTTCTTAACGTCATTAACATATATGTTTTTGCAAAAAGGGTGAAGTGTCCCTTTAAGCGGACAGGTCAAACAGCACTAGGTCAACAGAACTCCATCGTCAAGGTGGCATTCTATAAAAGGACGCTGATTAAATCAACTCAAGCATTTTACCAACATTTACTCGAGTCTGCAACCTGATAAAGTGAAAACAACGCTCTAATGGAGGCAACAAATGAATTATTTTTGCATTGAAAGGAGCCAGCTTAGGTGGTGGTGGTTTGGGCATCTGGTTAGGATGCCTCTCGGGCGACTCCCTATAGGGAGATCCTCGAGGCATGTCCCACTGGGAGGAGACCCCGGGGAAGACCAAGGCGCAGTTGGAGGAAACACATCGACTCACTGGACTTGGAACGTCTTTGGGATCCCCCAGGAGAAAGTCACTAATGTTGCTCTGGAGAGAGAAGTCTGGAACACTCTGGTGGAGCTGTTGCCCCCGCGACCCGACTACGGATAAGCGGTTGAAGATGGATGGATGGATGGATGAAATGAACATATTCATCTCAGAGGCTACATCATCATCATCATCATCATACTATAATTCTAACAATGTCTGAGTGTCTGTGTGTGTGTGTGTGTGTGTGTGTGTGTGTGTGTGTGTGTGTGTGTGTGTGTGTGTGTGTGTGTGTGTGTGTGTGTGTGTGTGTGTGTGTGTGTCTGTGTGTCAGAAACACTGCCGTAGCTCCTTACTGCCTGCACCAATCACTCCCACTTTTCACACAGGCATTGACCATATGAATATGGAGGGCGTAACGAAGCCCTTTTTTCGATTTGACACATTAATGATTATTAATTAATTTATTAGTCAATTACAAACGCACCCGGGCACAGTACCCCCCACGGCCACAAGGGGGGGGGGGCAAATATCTCGGGTAAGGACTAGTTATACTAAAATTACTTGAATTATGGCATATAGGCTACACCAGTCGTTAGATATTGAGAAATTAGATATGCGCCCCAGGGCCACAACTAGTGAAAATAGCAGATCTACAAGCTACAATCTATTAAAATAAAATCACACCCGTGTGAACTGAGTGGTGCAACTCCCCCCCCCCCCCCCCCCCCCCGCCCCTCTCTGTCTCTCATTAGCAGGCAACAGTGCAGCACTATCTCTCTCTCTCTCTCTCTCCGTTTCTGGCACAACAGCGCCACTTTTGCCCCTACTGGTACTCATAGTCACACACATAGGTTACTCATAGTCACACACATAGGTTAACACGGACGTTGCTGTTCCTTGGAGTGGTTGGTATGAAGCAGTCAATGACAACACCGACTCCACCAGGAGGAAATGTACAGTTAATCTGATGACACACACACACACAGAGCTCCTACCTGCTCATAACGACACAGATCCTCTGGTTTCCTCCTCCTCTCCATCCATTACAACTAACACTACAATCTCTGCTAGCGTTTCTCTGATCATAGTCATTCACTGTGTGTGTGTGTGTGTGTGTGTGTGTGTGTGTGTGTGTGTGTGTGTGTGTGTGTGTGTGTGTGTGTGTGTGTAGCCTGCCGTGCATGCGACGACAACAACAACTCAGACCGACCGAACAACAAGCATGGCCATTTTCCCCCGACTGACTGCTCTGCTTTCCTTTCCTACGCCTGCCTCTCTCTCTCTCTATTTTCCCTCTCTCTCTCGCGTCTCTCTCTGAGAGAGAGAGAGAGAGAGAGAGAGAGAGAGAGAACAGAGGTGGGGGGGGGGGCACTGCTCCTCTGTTTGAGAGCCACACCATTTTTATCATCTCACTATCTCTGTCTGTCTGTTTGTCTGCCTGCCTGCCTGCCTCCCTCCCTCCCTCCGCCTGCCTGCCTGCCTGCCTGCCTGCCTGCCTGCCTGCCTGACTCCCTCCATCCCTCCCTCCCTGCCTGCCTGCCTGCCTGCCTGCCTGCCTGCATGTCCATCCCAAATTAGTGTAAGCTAAAGTAAAGGTCCTTGCAGAGTGCAGACTGGACCCTTTTTCCGGGACAATGCTGCAAAAACAATCGGGAAAGTGCAGCAGTGTGCATGGACATTAATACTCTCTTTCTTCTTTCCTCAGAGAGACTGCCTGCCTGACTGACTGACTGGCTGACTGTCTGATGACTGGGATGACTTCACTTCTTGGGGGTGAGAGAGAAGGAGGTCCCTCCCTGGTACTGGTTCCCTGTACCACTGTACTGTACTGTCCACAGCTCTACTGTACTGTACTGTACTGTACTGTACTGTACTGTACTGTACTGTACTGTACTGTACTGTACTGTACTGTACTGTACTGTACTGTACTGTACTGTACTGTACTGTACTGTACTGTACTGTACTGTACTGTACTGTACTGTACTGTACTGTCCAGATTGCCTCGAGTCCACCCGGCTGCCCGGAAGCAGCCTCGATCGTCTCAGATAATTATTATGCAACACTGTCCTCCTTTTGTGTCTCTGAAAAAAACATACTGTACACACAATACTGTACATGGATTTCCCACTCTGCGCGTGTACACACACGTACACACACACACACACACACACACACACACACACACACCCCTCTCTCTCTCTGTGTTTCAGTTCTACTTGTGTGTATATTTCTGTAAAGCACATCCGTCCCTCAACCACAGACACGCTCAGCTGCCTGCTGTTTCAATTTACAGTAACCAACCATCACTAGGACATTAAGTACATTAAGTACTGGGGAAAAAGTGATGGCAGACGGGATGGCATGGTGTCAGGAGAGGAAAGCATGGGATCACCATTCACCACCACACCTACTGGAGAGCCTGTGAACACCACCACAGCCCTCCTGGAGGACTAGGTATAAGCAGGGAGGAAAACAACGAGGACTGTATTTATTAATGCTCACCAGTGTGTTCCTCCATGGTGGCGACTGTGGGTGTGTCTGCGTGGGCCGGGGGGAGGCCTGCAGCCCAGTAGGACATGTCTCCACCTTCTCCACCTCCTGGTCTGAGGGTGGAGCAGGCAGCAGAGGGTGGTTGAAGGGCTGGTCTGAGGGTGGACGGTGGAGCAGGCAGCAGAGGGTGATTGGAGGGCTGGACCGTGACTACTTCTGGCCTCAGGCAAAGGTGTCTCAGCAGCACATCGTGGTTCATGGTCCTGCAGCACAGAAAACACAAAGATAGTGGAGATCGACGTCATGGCTACAGTACACGCACAAGCGATATCACAGGTCCAAGGTCAGCGCATGTGAGCTCTGCTTATCTTGACACGATAACACACACGCAAAGAAACAGTCGCACACATATTAAATGGTTGCAGCCACTATAAAGGACTGTACATTGCCAGACATGACCGTCTGGTGGACCTGGTCTCAGACAAGATCAGAGGAGTACAGGACAGGACAACAAGAATGTATAAACACAGCACTGTAAAAATAGACTGGTTTGATCACAATGACACGCATGCCAATTCACTACAAAATATTCCAAATACCCCAGATATTGTGTTCATCAATGAAATTAGAAAAACTGTTACTATATTTGAAATAGGCTGCATGCACATTTGATTTGTATATGGACACTTGCTTTACATCCAAACTTATGAAATATCAGCTTCTGGTGGAACGTATTATGGCCTTGGGATATAACTGTCAACTTATTGTCCTTGTATTTGGAAGTCTGGGCCATGTCCATAAACTTGTGCTCAGGGGTCTGCAATTGGGTGGATTGTTAAAAACAAATGCAAAAAAGCTGGCTAAATACTGTTCTGTCTCAGCTACTATGGGCAGTCTGTCTGTCTGGAGAAGGCGTTGTTTCATTTATCCCTAGGTGGCTTAAAAAAAAAAAAACCTGTCTAGTAGTGTCAAGTAATAGTATGTAAACAATGTGCTATATATTTTTTTTTCCTTCTATTCCCTCTGTGTGTTAAGCATGTGCAGCAGCTATATCTGGTTGGACCATATAATGTATAACCTAATTCTGATCAGTGTTTGGGTCTATTGTATTACGCCTCTTGTGCAGATCCAAATAAAATAATTCAAATGTGTCCACTGCAATTGGATTGATGATTTAGGAGGAACGCAAAATCTCTTCTGCAGAAAAAAAACAGCAGATCTACAACTATTGTCTGCAAGCTCACAATGTGTGACGTGTTGTGAGCAGTAGCCCGTAGCACTATAGCCTCGACAACCTTACTATGGCTACACTTATGTAATTTAGACGTAGCATTTTATTAGCACGTGGCACTCTATATAATGTACACTCATAGGCCTACCAACAGCCATTAAAGGAGAATTCCATACTAAAAGGCTTTCTTACCTTTCTTTGTAGTTGTTTACGTCCCCATCAAAGAGGTCCAGGTGTTATTTTGTGCAAAAGCTCCTTATTGGCTATTTCCCCTACCATAAGCCCTAAATGAATTGCATTGAATTGGTGGGATGTATGGGGTGTTGTGCTAATTCGCTTATTTCTATCGCTCAAAATTATATATTCTTTGTATATATCCTCTCTTCATAATGTAAATAATAACCCAAGCGGCACACTTTACTACTTATTTCGATGGAAATAAGCTAATTAGCACAACAATTCATACATCCCATTCAATTCAATGCAATTCATTTAGGGCTTATGGTAGGGGAAATAGCCAATAAGGAGCTTTTGCACAAAATAACACCTGGACCTCTTTGATGGGGACGTAACAACTACAAAGAAAGGTAAGAAAGCCTTTTAGTATGGAATTCTCCTTTAAAGGACCACTTCACCACTTTTCAACCTATCTTCATATAATAGGTCCTCACAAATAATCATGAAAAAAATGGTGCAATTATTTGCGCCTCGGTCTGTGTCTCGTCTGTGTCTCATAGGAGGACTGTGGGCAGATCAGAAACCGTCTTCCAGTGACATCATCGATGGGGAATACAAGCTAATAGAAACTGCAGGCTTTCTAGTCCTGAAAAGTTGCAATGCAAAAATGGAAGCCATCGTTCTCACGGTAATGAAAATGTAAACATTTTTGTACAAAAATCTTGTTTAAAAAATAATTTGTTTTGATGATGTCACTGGAAGACGGTTTCTAAACTGCCCACAGCCGTCCTATGAGACACAGACAAGACAAAAATCATGCCATTTTATCATGATTATTAGTGAGGAGTGAGGACCTATTATATGAAGATAGGTTGAAAAGTGGTGAAGTGGTCCTTTAAGACACGTGAATCCCCCGCTCTCAAAGAGCACCTACAGAGGGCTGAAAAACTAAACTGGCCCCCGTAACAATTTATTTTTGAGTTGCCCCTCACTCACTACATTGCAGTGAGCTTGTAGATCTACATTGCAGTGAGCTTGTAGATCTACATTGCAGTTGTAGATCTGCATTGCAGTTAGTTTGTAGATCTGTTTTAACAAAGTGACTTGTTTACATCGTGGTCCTCCATTTTCAATTCAAAGACATACACATATACACTTCTATTAAAAAAGATAAATGACATTATTATTATCATAAGGGACAAACATAAACAGTATGGGGGGGGGGCGGGCTTTTTACAGGGGCCAGTTTTGAATTACAGCCGTCCATATAGGTGCTCTTTGTCTTTGAGAGCGATTTTGAAGGAGTCTAGGGAATCAGGGATTCACATTTCTTAACGGCTGTTGGTAGGGCGTTTCACATTTTAGTGGCATAGGAGCGAAATTAATGTAATCTCTTGTAAAGCAACGTTGACATGGAAAGGCAAATGCAATGCTAGCTGCAGCGTAACACGTACTGCAAAAAAACGGTTGAAAACTGACATGACTCATTTTTTCTGACAAAACAAAACATGTAGCTTATATTTACTTAATGTCACGCAGTCTTTACGCTGGAATCTCACCAGTAAAGCCCTCAGTTATCAGAACATTTACAAATGCACAATATTAAGCTGCTTGCCCGCTTGTCACGGATGTCTTCTATCTCTGCGGTGTGTGTGTGGGTGTAATGATTTAGTCCATATTGTTCAATAGAGAAGTGATTTAATCCACGCCATTTCCCCCTCCTCGTTTACTTCCTGTTTACAGAGTGTAATACCTGCTGTCACCGGATGCGCCTCCCTCACTGCCGAACATTGAGGAGCTTAACTGAGTCTGACACAGAGTGCATTAAAACACTACTCTATTGAACAATATGGATTAACACATTACACACACATCCCGCAGAGATAGAAGACATCTGGGACAAGCGGGGAATCAGCGTATATGTATCATTTGAACATGTTCCGAGATCTGAGGGCTTTACTGGTGAGATTCCAGCGTAAATTGGGGGGTGGTCGCTAAGACTTTGGATATACAAATGTCAACATGGATAAACTACGTTACATCTACGAGAGTCTTGATCTAAAACCCAAACCACATAAAGGCTAGCAGTGAAACAATGTCAGAAACTAAACTGTTTAGTTTATGTAGAAACGTGTTGCCACTTTTCCAACGTGTCAACAAACTAGCCCAAACATTTAGATTCTCGTAGAGGGTTTTTTTTTTTTCGATTAAAAAACCTCTACGAGAATCTAAATGTTTGGGCTATCAACAAACCATTAGAAAACACACAGTGAACACACACACTGATACACACTGCACTATACAGACAACTCACACGTTAGTCTAGTTTACTTTACTCACCGCGTCGGTAGAACCTTTTAGTGACGCACATTTTAAGTAATCCCCAAACAACACATGGATCGAGCGACGCACAGTGAAACAGACAGACTGTCTGACACTACACCGTCTGTCTGTGATTGGAAACTACAATTTCTACTTCCTGATTCCACAGCCTGAGTCTGTCGGTCTGTCTGCCTGTGTGTTTGCACAATGCATTGTCCTCCTCTGCACCGCTATAATGTGTGTGTGTGTGTGTGTGTGTGTGTGTGTGTGTGTGTGTGTGTGTGTGTGTGTGTGTGTGCGTGCGTGCGTGCGTGCGTGCGTGCGCGTTTGTCAAACTGTCAAAGTGATCGCAACAGATTGCTGCTATAGGCTTTCTTGGGTTATAAATCATATATTATAAATATTATATATTATATTATACATTAACAGACCTTGTAATAGGGTTCCTACGTACGTATAGTATAAGTATGGAAAAGTTTGGAATACTTTTCCAAGTCTGGAAAAGTATGGAAAATGGAAAATAATGTATGGAAAAATATTCATGTTTCCAGACTATTTATACTGCTGTTCTGTTTTCTCAGGCAGGGGGAGACTTATTGGGGGGAGCTGCCTCCTGGTCCCTGCCTGGTAAGTGATTTCAGCTCGTGCTGCAGCCTTCAAGTACCTTGTCCCACCGCTGATCCCCAAAGGCGCTGCCGCCCCACCACCAGCCGCCGACAATGCGTTCCCGATGGCTATCGAACTAGCCGCTCCGGTGCAGCTAGCACAATACGACGAGGTGCTCCTGGCTATTTGGCAGCACTCAGGTGCCTGGAACTACAACCAGCCCCCCAGGACATCAGGACCATTTTACCCTTCGCCCAGGGCTTTATGGAATACCTGACTCTGACATATGGGTTGCTCCTTCCTTTCAGGATCCACCTCCAGATCACAACGCCTTTGCCCTTGACACTAAGAACCCCAGCGCCGCGGGCCTTGGAGGTGTCCCGGACATAGACCACCTCATGGCAGGCGACCTTATGTGTCCAACACAGCCACGCTGTCCTCCAGCAGGCAAGCCCCCGACCTTCCCCAGTCTGAAAGACAAGGAAGCCTCGAAGGCGCTCAAGCAAATCTCATATCTGACAACAGTAGCCAAGATCCTGAACACAGAGGCCCTGCCCTGCTCCTTGACAGTCCTCATGATAGAGGCTGAAGACGCTCCTACAGCAGCCCAGGCTGCCATAGCGAGACGCATCAACGATGAAGCCATGAAGCGGCTCACCAGAACAGCTGTCGAGGCACTATAGGCAAAGCCATGACACTCTCATCAGACGAGCAGAGCAGACGCAACGCTGAGGCGCTATGTCAACACCAGGAGCCTCCTCCACCACAGAACCGCAGGCCCCCAAAGGCCCCAACCGTGCCAACTGGAAGTTCCGTGCAGAGCGTGGATGCAGACAGGCACAGAGCAGGGACCCCAGGTAGCCCTCCAAGCAGAACCCAAATCACAACTGCGGCACTGTTATAAACCCATTAAAAGTGTCATTTTAGATTATTGCATTGGATATCAGCAGATGTACAAGTTCATATCTGCCATTTGTGAACATTTTTGACAAATCTTGAAGATTTGTGGTCTGCGGCCAAAATGCATATAAATTTGAGAACTACTGATTTAGAAGAGATTTGTAGAATCGGTTGCTATTGGGTTAATGAGAAGATGGTCACACTAAATTAGTAATGTCGAGATGGATTGGGAACTGATCAATAAAAGTTGTATAAAATGGGGGTCCGTGGCTGAACGCTCATCAAACTGGAAATTTAAAAGGTTGAGAATCGCTGTTTTAAATTAAATGTCAGGTCGAACTACTAGTATTGATTATGCACTGAATGATTTGACTTGAGGCATGACAATGGTGAAATGTATTGAGCCAGTATATGAACCACAACATCTGTGCAGGTGGATGAGGAGCAGTTCGCTACATTCGCAGTGGGAAGGAGGGAGGGAGCCAAGCTGATGTGTGGAGGAGGCGTGGCCATCCAGCCCACCGTGATTGGAGATGTCCATGACGACATGACCATCGCTGGGGACGAGGATTCCACGATCCGGCGTGGAATCAGGACAGACATTTTTATTTCATACCTTAGACATATAGAATAATACAGAATGCTTTTATTAGTACTTTCATGAGAGGATTACAGTTTGTGTAAAGTTTAAGCACTTTAACTTCTATGAGAAAATTCTATTGTATTTTAACCCATTTTTTGTGGCAACCCCATTTGGTGTTAGCATTATGTTATGTTTTAGCTATTGAAAAATAGCAGATCTACAAGCTCGTAGCGCGCCACTCTGAGCTTGTAGGTCTGCTATTTATTTATTTTTAATCGAAGAACGACTGACAAAGAAACATAGCTTTTTCAGCTATGGCACTCAGCTAGGCACTTGCCACTTAGCCAGTTGCACCACCTCAAACTTAGTCTCGTTATAGCTTAATGGCTTGACTTAAAAGCTATATTTAGACCTGAGGATGATTCTACAAATGCCTTCTAAATCCTGACATCTTTCTGAAAAACCCATGTTTCTATGTCGGTGGTTCTCAAACTATTTCATGTTGAGTACCTCCAGAATCTGTATTTGGCCGCTGACATAGTCAAAGATTTGTGCCACAATTTCACGATTTTTCAAAAATGGCAGATCTACAAGCTCATATTGCGGCAGGTCTGCTATTTTTCAATAGCTAAAGTATAACCTAATGCTTAAAACACCAAAAGGGGTTCCCGTCCAAAATGGGTTAATGGGAAATCCTCTGTCAATTTCTTCAAGAGTGTGTACACACTGTACACTGTGCACAGACACATAAGGGTCTATTCATTGGGTACCTAAACTAAATCATTAAAAAAAATCACACCTGTGTGAAGTGAGGGGCACTCTTATCATTATACATCAGCTCATGAACAACTGAATTTATGTGATTGGTTAGCTGATTTGCTAGTCTACAATACATTTTTCCCTTCATTGGCAATGGCATTTAATGTTTGTTGCCACAAATTTGTCATAGTTGAGGCACATACGACCTAATTTATCCTTTCGTTGAACTGAATATGTGATTGGTTAGCTGATTTGCTCGTCTACATATCGTTGCTGTTGGGAGGATTCCTCATAACGTTTTACACTATTAGTGTTTTGTTATTACATTCTATTGCGATCAATTCAGGTGCCAGTGGTGGAATGTAACTAGGCACATTTCATTTAATTTGTACTAACTGGGCACAATTTATTTCTACTTTACTGAGTATTTTACTTCTACTCCACAGCCACTACATCTCGGAGGCAAATTGTAACTGCTGTAATTTGTTTTGTATTTAATTTCAGTTATTGCTCATATATGCTTATTCAATGCATGTCAAAGTTGGGCCGGAAGTGCCATCGTTTTGGCTGATGTGGAACCCTTTATATGGCCGTCTGGTGTCGGGTAGACATAGGTGCACGCCTGTCACTTGACAAATTATATTCTATATGTCTAAATCAATATATCATATGACAAATCAATAATTTTGTATGTATTTTCTTTAATTTATGTTTATGCCATGTTAGTTTAAGCATTTGTGTATTTTTGTGTATGTTACCAGTTCAACGTTGGTTTCAATAAATCCAGCAGTATGCAGAACATCTGATTCATTTTTGGACTGAGGGAGTGATACAAATTATGATCTTATAATTGTTTGAAAACTTTAGTTATAGCTACTTTGTAGATTTTGGTTATTAGCTCTGATCAGAGCTTCAATCTCACTTCGGCTATTTTCAAATTGCCAAAGTAAGCTTGTAGCTCTGACATTTTAAAATAACTTCTACATTTGGAAACCTGTGAAACGGGACCTTCTGCATAATGAGTACTTTTTACTTTCATGATACAGAATGTGGGGGAGAAGTAATTGCTCACAGACACTTGGGCCCATAGTCCAGAGCCAAGGGGTGCACTGGAGACCTTCGGTTTCCCAGGCGGCCTCTTTACCCATTCACCATTTTGATCATTCCACATGCGGCACAGTGTCAATTCTATTCACCCCTATACTGTAGTTAACTTGTTTCTCAAACCCATTAATGTTAAAAGTCCATAGACTTGGCTGCCACATGATGTAATAACAAAAGCCAGATGTCGGAGGGAATAGCACCCCTCAAAAACTAAGGTGCCAAAATAATTATAATGGTGTGGATCAACATGGGAACAGTGTGGCCCCCAATGTGCATCTGAGACTTCATGTCACCAGCCACTGATGGTGTCATCTATATGGACTATATCTCTGCTGTCAGGAGGAAACTCCAAAATGTTCATTTTTCAGGAAATTAAGAACCTTCATTTTGAAAACAAAGCAATACTGCCTCATCAAAGTTTGTGACTTTATATATTGTCAATGACCTCCATGAGAGGGGGAGATGTGGTGGAGTTAGTTGCTTTAGCAGACATTTTGAGGGTCCAATGGAGTTGTGGTTTTGTCCAAAGCACTTTTTACTACTTCATGGTTCAATATTGGTCCCCCATATTTTCAACATGTTTTTTGGTGGAAGAATGCAGAGAACGCAGAGACAAGGTAAGAATGTAGTTCATCAGTTTGGAGTCGCCCTGAAAGATAATAGAACAATATAATGGGAATGGGATCCAGAAAAATGTCATTTGTGTGAAGGTTATGGTTGTTAAAAAAGGTTCACTGGAGAATTGCTCAAGTTGTAAAGGAGGTCCAAGAACAACAGATCATACCAGGCATGATTCAGACCCTACATAGTGTTTGAAGTTCACATTGACAAAGGAATGAGTATTCTCCAGCTCTTTAGTAGGCCTAAACTAAAACAGAAATTATGTCCAACTCTGCTTGGGACTAGTGATACATGTAATATGCATGTATAGGCTAATAATACATTCTATGCATCTAAGACTACAACAGAACATCGGTGAGTTAGTTTCACCCACAGAAGATAGAGCTGCAAAAATGCAGGTCAAGTTTCAACTCCAAAAACCCAGAATTATGAACTGAAGACTGGTTTCATGCTGCATTAACTGCACATGTCCAGTAGGTGGCAACAATGTTCTATTTAAAGAGAAGGTATGGGGAATGGGGATTGTGTTGTTTTTTGTTGATGTAGCCTATATACTTGGGGTCATATTTCATGTTTCGTTTCATGTCCACATCAGCTGCAAACATATTCTATTTATATGTTCTCACTAGAGCAGTGGTTTTCAACCAGTGGTCCAGGGACCACTTGAGGAGATAAAATGTGTTTTTTCTTCATAGCCAAAATATTGCAGTAGAATAATTAACTTTCACTGTTCACTAATATATCTGACTACATTGTTTCTATAAAATGTAAATTCAGTGGATCGCTGTATGGCCGCTGGCGCGCCATCCTGAGGATAAAGCATGTGAGTATATATATGTTAACTATTTTATGTCAGACTTTGGACAAATATATAACAGAACCGTTAAGTGCTCTGGAAATATCCTCTTTAATGAAACTGCGGGTGCTACCCCCATCTAATAGGCACCTGGCTACTTGGCTTTGCGTTGGTGCATGATGTGCATCTTATCCAAATGGTATAGCTGTCTGCAGTAATACTGTACTATTGTCAGAGTTGCAATTGCTACACAACTGCATCTGCAACACTGTCACTGTCACTGTGGTCAGCCTGTCGTTGCCGTGGTCGGCGCGTCTATCATGCGCTGTATATTGACTGGCTGTTTGATTGCAAACTGTTTTGTGGTGTCTGCGCCCGCACTCCTCACAGTGAATGCCCTGCGTTCTACAATTAGGCCTACACGCGACATGCCTGCCTACCAGACATACAAACTATAGTTAATAAAGCCACGCCTTTGTCGTGGTCAAAACAGTAGTAGTGTAATATGTAATAATGTACAGGTTCTAGGTGTGTAGGCCTATGTACGGAATTTCCAATCCATGCTATTTCACCGTGTTTGATCAGGCTTTTACAACTTATTGCTAAATATATTTAATTCTGGCCTGCCTGGTCCAGCATGAACAAAACTATTGTGTACGAACTGGTCAAATATTGCATATTTAAACTCTATTTTACAACTGTCCTGAATAACTATTAGTGGTTTTTTGTCAAAAAGGCCAGTTCAGTTTTGGCCTCACTCTCTTCATGATGCTTCTGCTCAGTTTGGGATTCTTGCCTGAGAAAATCCAGTAGGCTACTGGATTGGTCGGATATGTCCTGTTGCACGTCCTGTTAACCTCAAGTTAACTCGCCAAATCGCTAAATGCGGCGAGTATTCTTGTTACCTGTGTGCGTGCGTGCGTGCGTGCGTGTGTGTGTGTGTGTGTGTGTGCGTCCGTGTGTGTGTATGTGTGTGAGAGAGAGAGAGCGAGAGAGAGAGAGAGTGCGTGTGTGTCACTTAACAAATCTCAATCTAGTTTTAGTTTAGTTTAGTTTTAATTAGTTTCAGTATTATACTATTATATACTATAACTAAGAATAATTTAAAGGACCACTTCACCACTTTTCAACCTATCTTCATATAATACGTCCTCACTAATAATCATGATAAAATGGCACAGTTTTGTTGTACTCCACCAGTGACATCATTGATGAGGAATCCAAGCTAACAGAAACTGCAGGCTTTCTAGTTCTGAAAAGTTGCAATGCGAAAATGGAAGCCATCGTTCTCACGATAATAAAAATCTTTGTAAAAGAAAATCTACCTAACGATGATGTCACTGGTGGACGGGTTTCTGAACTGCCCACAGCCCTCCTACAAGTAAGACGCGCAAACGCGGGAAGCGAACGCAGCTCGTAAATGGCAATAACAACAATTAGAATAAATTACATACTTTTTTAAGGTTTTCTTTTTAAAGTTCTCTTTTTTGTGTTTTTTTAAGATTTTATTTTTAAGTTAAGTTTTTTGAAGTTAAGTGTTTTTTAAGTTTATTTTTTAAGTTAATTTTTTTTTGTGTTTTTTTAAGTTTTTAAGTTTTTATTTTTAAGTTAAGTTTTTTGAAGTTAAGTGTTTTTAAAGTTTTTTTTTAAGTTAAGTTTTTTTGTAAGTTAAGTTGTGTGTGTGTGTGTGTGTGTGTGTGTGTGTGTGTGTGTGTGTGTGTGTGTGTTTTGTGTGATACAGCTGTGCCCTCTGGTGGCGGGTGGGTGGTGTCACAGCGGGACAGACAGACACACACACAGACATGATCAGCAGGGTCTCATAGTTAGTGCTCAGTGCGTTCGCAATCACTGCGTTCGCAATGAGACACAGACTGAGCACAAAAAAATTGTGTCACTTTATCATGATTATTAGTGAGCACTGAGGACCTATCAGGCCTATTATATGAAGATAGGTTGAAAAGTGGTGAAGTGGTCCTTTAATAGTTGTTATAATATGGGGGGATATTTGTCAGGGGCAAGAGTCCAGAGGATTACAATACTTTGTGAATGTAATTGACTAATGGTGCGTTCACACGCAAAGACGAATCGGAGTATAATTTGGAGCAGCATACACGCATCATTGCGTCTTTGCATCGGCATGTCGCTTCCTTCCATTGAGAATGAATGGTAGACTGCATCTTTTACATCTGCCTGTGTGAACGCACCATAGTCATGTATAACAAAATAACATTTAGCTTGTTGTGTTGGCCAATTTCACCAAATGAATGACAAACTAAAACTAAATAAATACAAATTAAGCACCAATTATAGTTTCAGTCAGTTTAAAAAATGTCTTACGTTTTTTCTTTTTTACTTTTTATTAAATAACTCTATATAACGTAGAGCAAGGTAATGCAAGGTACTGTATAATGTGTCTCGTAATTGCTCTCTGAAACAGAAGTCCCCTCCCTTCAGGTAATAAATAATTGTAGACTTATATGCCCTATTAGTCTGGATATAAACAATAACAGGCACTATACCGTCTGTTTCCTCTGTGCACAATTAACACCTCGTCAGTTTCAGAGAACATTGCAGGCAAATCGTTAGATCATGTGTGTCTACAACAGGTGAGAGGGTTGCCTGTGTGATCCTGGGCCTGCTGGTGCTCATCACCCTGCATCTGCTCTACCACTGTGCAGTGGCGTGCACAGATAGACACTATAGGGGGTGCTAGAGCACCCCCTGCCCTTTTTGGCAATGTGCTCTAAAAAATTAAAAAAACTCTTTTTTTTGTAGTGTGTGGACCATGGTGACATTGATCAAATATTGATGAAAAACGCTATTTAGGCCCCCACAATCTAAAGCTATGTTTCTATGTCAGTGGTTCTTCGATAAAAAAATAAAAAAATAAATAGCAGACCTACAAGCTCGTAGCGCGCCACTCGGTGGCGCGCGATGAGCTTGTAGATATGCTATTTTTCAATAGCTAAAGCACCAAAATGGGTTCCCGCCCCAAAATGCGCTGCACAAGGTGCCCTTTTTTTCACTTGAGCACCTGCCCCTCTAAATGTCTGTGCACGCCACTGCCACTGTGCAGTAGAGAGGACTTCCACATGGCTCTACCACTGTGCAGTAGAGAGGACTTCCACATGGCTCCACCACTCTTCAGTTTCAAAGTAAATTTCTATTTCGTCCCTGCTGACCGCCAGAGGCGGTGCTTTAAGCACTGAATACGTCCCTTCGTTGGTATTTTATACCAACAATGTCGGTTGACCCCGTGATGACCCGGAGTCGTCTATAACTTCCGGCAGTCATCCGGGGCTCAGTCCCTAATTTCTTCTCGCTTGCGCAAGTTGTACATAGCACAGAGTTCTACAGCAGAATTAAACTGCACGATAACAGAACTATTGCTTTGCTACTACGCCGGTAGTCCCGCGACCATTGTTGGTCGGAGCTGTGACGCGTGCGTTCGCCCTCCAGGGACTGCGACTTAATACTACTATTATTGTATCGTTTTCGAGTGGAGCTGGGCTTCACATCGTCTTCTTTCCCCGTGGGAACAAGGTAAGCAGACAACCCCTGTTCGCATAGGCTGCGTGCGCGCTGCTTCCCTGCAACACACACGGTTGCGTGCTACAAACGGCGACCTGAGCGTCCCGTTTTAGCACCCGTCAAAGTTGAACGGATAGCTCGTTCTCTTTGACAGCTTACGCTGTCTTGTTTTCCCACGAAGGCTGCGCCGCAGTGCTGGTGACGGCAAGCGTTAGCACTACCCGCTCCCAGCACGTGAGTCGACGCTAGTATTATTTGTTTACTACTTACCTATACTACTTATACTTATACTACTTATACTTATAAGTGTACTTATCTACTGCTATATTACTCTGCCTCTCTGAGCGAGTCTTTGCTGGCACTGGCCAGCTATATAGCACCGCCGCGTGCTACAAACGGCGACCTGAGCGTCCCGTTTAGCACTCGTCAAAGTTGAACGGATAGCTCGTTCTCTTTGACAGCTTACGCTGTCTTGTTTTCCCACGAAGGCTGCGCCGCAGTGCTGGTGACGGCAAGCGTTAGCGCTACCCGCTCCCAGCACGTGAGTCGACGCTATTATTATTTGCTTACTACTTATACTTATACTACTTATACTTATACTTATACTACTTATAAGTGTACTTATTTACTGCTATATTACTCTGCCTCTCTGAATGAGTCTTTGCTGGCACTGGCCAGCTATATAGCACCACCGCGAGGTTACGTCAGTAACCCCGGTTATATGAATTGGCTTGACTGATTTAGTCACTTGTTCTCAAATAGTGTACTTTAATTTCGGCACAGAGCCATTGCCACTTTATAGGTTGGTTTTTCTGAAATTATATGTATATAACTATATCATTATATATATATCATATATACTGGTCTCTGCTAGAGCACCCCTTACCTGGCATAGGCGGCGTGCGCGCCCCCTCCCTCCAGCTAAGCGGCCTTTAGCAGCTACAGTAGCCTCTACTGGCACAGGCAGCGTCCGCGCTCCCTTCCTACCAGTTTACGGCTCCACCCCTAGCGACCACTAGCGTCCGCGCTCTGGGCTACATCTGCGGGTTTCCAATGGACGAACCCCGCCACCACCTGTGCACCTCCTGCCAGGCTCCTCTGCGGCCAGAGGATGGGCATGACCTCTGCCCTGGGTGCCTTGGCCCCCAACATCTGAGGGAGGCACTCGGTGACAACCCATGTCACGTGGACGCAGGAGCGTCCAATCTCTCTCGCCGGTAATGAAGGCTAACAAAACCCTCCCCGGACAGAAGGTACGTTATCGTTTAAAGCGGCGCTATCCCCGCTAAACAGACGTTCATATGATATCATATACTTATCATGGCATAACCTCCTGTGTGTGGGTAAAGGCTGCGTTCGCGCCGCCTCCCTGCTCTGCATACGAGGTCTGTTCGACTGTGAACGCTAGCGCTTATTATAAGCGACTATAAGACTTGCCGAAGGATAAGAACACTGTCATATTACCTTCGTTTGTTAAACACGCTACTTTTTAAGCTTTGTTTAGCCCCTGCTGGTGATGGCAAGAGCCTTGCTGGCCAAAGCCATATACCGATATTGGCAGCATTCAAGCTTAACTGCTTTTGCGAATAGCTGTATTGTTGTTATTATCAGCCCGGTACAGGAGCAGCTTCCTGCGTCCTCCCAGGGTATTGATGTTGCTACCAGTATAGTTTGTAGCAAAATAGTACTAACGGCTACTGGTGTACATAGCCTGTCTGGTTGTTAACCCAGCAGGCCCCCAGTAGTGGGCCTAGCTGAAGCTGCTACCAGTATGTCTGGAGCTCAAAGCTCCATTAACAGTTTTTTGCATATACAGTGGGTGCAACCTGGTTTGTTCCCACAGGTCGGATTAGTGCCCCTGGGTACCTGTAGGTCCTATTAGCCCAGCTGGTCCCCAGCACAGAGTATCTGGCGCTGCTGACAGCGTAGCTCACAGCTGCTACCAGTAGCTTAAAGTTAAAGCTGTTTATGAACAGGCTATAGCTTGTCTTGTTTTTTAGTAGCCTAGCTGGTCTCCAGCATAGCTCTCTAACTGGCGCTGCTACCTGTAGTTGTAGCCCAAGCGCTTATTATACTATTGAAGATAAAAAGCTATCTGTATATAGCTTGCCTTACTGTTTGTTGGCCCAGCTGGTACAGGGCAGGCAGCGTATGCGCTCCGCTCCTCCAGCATACGGCCAGCTTGATGTTACTTACTACTAATCGTTTGTTAGCTCAAGCATTTATTAACAGCTATTGGTGTATAGCTTGTTATGTTCATTAGCTGCAGCTGATACAGGCAGCGTACGCGCTCCCTTCCTTCAGCAGGTGGCCCCTATCGGTGGAGCTATCGGTTGTAGCCTTTTCTCCAAAACTAGCTTGTGTCGGTTTATTTAACCGAACCTGGCTGGGGTAGGCAGCGGTAGCGCTCCCTCCTCCCAGCATGAATGCGTAGTAGTGCACACGTGACTAGTGTATTGGAAGTGTCTTTTGTTTCGCTCTGGACTAGCAAACATAAATAATAATGCACTGGAGTTTGGATAAGCGTCATAGTGCCGTGATAAACGGTCACATAGGAAACACCACAGCTGCTACATAGCAGCGTCCAAACCTTGACTGAAGGCTACTTTATTATCATAAATTATAAGTAAGCCTCCGCCGGGGGTACAGGTAGCGTAAAGCTCCCCTCCCCCACCGCGACCATGCAGGTCGCACAGTCTATCTAACAGCAACGTTTGTGTGCTGTTTCTATGATGCATTTTACATCTGGTTGAATCTCAAAGTGCTGCAATGAGCATTTGCATAAACGTAAATGCATATTCACATGCTGCGGCAGGTATAGCAGCATTCAGTTTTTCGATTAAGTCATTATATGCCGATCTAAGTTAAAGCCTCTGCTGGCACAGGCAGCGTACGCGCCCCCTCCCTGCAGCATATGGCCAACACCTAGCAAACCAGTAGCGTCCGCGCCCTGGGCTAGTTGGGACTGGTGTGCACCGGCCGGTCCAAAGGAACCGGTGCCACCACAACGGAGAGCACCCACTTTCGTACCTCGAAAGCCTCTGCTGGTACAGACAGCGTATGCGCTCCCTCAAGCATATGGCCAACACCTAGCAACCAGTAGCGTCCGCGCCCTGGGCTAGTTGGGACTTGTGTGCACCGGCCGGTCCAGAGTAACCGGTGCCACCACAATGGAGAGCTCCCACTTTTGTACCTCGTGTGAAGCTCTCCTTCAGCCGTGAGCCGACCTTGGTCCTGCCCCGTGTGCCAGGAGGAAAAGTTCTGACCGCTGACTACAGCAGATCCGAGAGGGCTCAGCTATCTGCAGAGTTGGCCCGCATGAGGGCCATGCTCACTTCAGATAACACCTAGGCACCTCGGAGGGTGCCGAAGCGCCTACCTCTCCGATGCCACAACTGACTCGAGGTTGATGTGCTCTCCCCGACAGCTTAAGCTACGCACTTCCATGACTATGAGGAAGATGCAGAAGGCGGTGCCTCCCAGGCATCAGAGCCGGCCTCCCACTTCTCAGCTCATGCGCATAGCCGTGGAACGCATACTAAAGCAGGCAGTCGGCTCCTCCAAGCGCCTTCTTCTTGCTGTCTTCGCCGTCCCCCACGCCTGTACCTGAGACAGCTACAGGCCTGCCGGGCGAACGATCAGGGCCCTCTCCCATCTCTATACCGATGGTGAAATCCTGGCAGCCCTGCCCTGATTGGGAAAAGTGTCCTGAGACAACCCGTTGCGACGTGACACTTTAATAGATTTGAACGCACAAGGCGATAAGGGCTGGCCTGGGTTACATGCCAGCCACCAAGCCTGTCATTGCATCCCTCATTGTGTTCCCCAACGAGGCCCGGCGGCAGAACGCTAGGTGACCTCGACCCCAGTGCAGGAGCACAGACAACCTGCTCACTGGGGCCTCCCGTTCACACTTAATAGTGGCAACGTTAATACTGGCTCAGTCACCTTTGGTGTGTCACTGGAGGCATTGGCGTCATGTCCTCAGAGCGTGGGCGGCTGATGTCCATCGTATCTCTAGCCCGTCGCCAAGTCGGGTTTTCACAGTCAAGCTTGACTGATGAGCCTAGGCCAACTCTCCGTAGTCTCCCTGAGGAGCCAGGAGCACTAGGTGGTTCAGCCGGGCGAGAATCGCCGGAGCGAACCATCCAGGGGGGGAAGACCAGGCTGCAGCTTGCAGGCCTACGACACATCCCGCCTCCCAAAGGGCCGAGCTCCAACATTGATGAAATCATCTTGACTGCCCTCGGAGCTCGCGTATCACCGCCGGCCCACACTAGAGGCCAGCGTGTTCCCTGGCGTCCCACGCAGGGACCTGACTGTGACTGTGACTTTCCGGGCTGTGCAGTGCCTTCTGACGCCAGCCCCCCATATCCGGCGGGTCAAAATGGCCATTATCAGCAACATGACGAGAGCCCTACTATCAGACCAGGAGTGATGTGTCCTCCTGCCCAAGGGCGCAACAGAGGCTGTATATCCTCAGTCACACTAAGGGAAGTCCGATCTACATACTTCCTCGTGACGCAAGACAGACGGGTGTCGACATGTCTTGAATCTGATGGGACCCAACAGGGTTATGAAGTTTATGCCAGTCTACTGGGCCGAACACGGCAATGTGCTGGAGCGGCAAGTGGTGCGCTCCGCTCTATAGCACACATTCTCATACTCATGGGACCTTAACCGGGTACTGGACGCCCTGTGCGGGCCTACCTTCGAACCCTTGGCACAGGCAGAGCTGAAGTGGGTGTCATGCAAGACAGCCCTTCTCCTGGCCATTACATCGGCAAAGCGCGTCAGTGAACTGCACGCTCTGTCAGTCAGCGAATCATGTCTGAGGTGGAACGCAGACGGCTCGGGGGTCACGCTGTGGCCAAACATAGCATTCCTCCCGAAGGTGCTGTCGCAGGCTCACCTCAACCGGCCTATCAGGCTGGCTCGATTCAACCCCCCACCTGGGGAGCTGACAGACAAACTGGAGCTGTTGTGCCCAGTCCGGGCCCTGAGAGCCTACATTGAAGCTACTGCACGCATCAGGCGAGCAGAGCAACTGTTCTTTTGCCATAGTGGTGTGAACAAAGGCGGCGCTCCCTCCAAGCAGCGCCTGTCCCACTGGATTGTAGACACAATCAGCCACGCCTATGAGGCAAGTAACCTCCCCGTACCATCAGGGGTACGGTGCCACTCTACAAGGAGCATTTCCACATCATGGGCTGCCATGAGAGGGGTGCCCTTGGAGGACATTTGTGCCGCCGCCTCATGGGCTTCGGCAGGCACTTTCTCAAGGTACTACAGGGTGAATGTTGCCACTCCCCACCCAGTGGACGTGGCCCTCTTCCCCGAATCCTCCGGTTCTACCCTTTGAGGTCTGTAATCAGGATTCCTCGTGACTTGGCTGGTATAAGTCATTCAGTGCTTAAAGCACCGCCTCTGGCGGTCAGCAGGGACGAAATAGAACGATAGTTACGTATGTAACTACGGTTCTATGAGTCCTGAATGACCGCCAGAGGCACTCTTGTCACTCAGAATCCTCGTGTTCTCGCGAGAAGATTCTGTAGGGACTGAGCCCCGGATGACTGCCGGAAGTTATAGACGACTCCGGGTCATCACGGGGTCAACCGACATTGTTGGTATAAAATACTCGACTGCGCATGCGCGAAGGGACGTATTCAGTGCTTAAAGCACCGCCTCTGGCGGTCATTCAGGACTCATAGAACCGTAGTTACATACGTAACTATCGTTTTAAATGATTAAAAAAAAAAAAAAAAAAAAAAATGCTTTGATTATCTTTAGTTATAAGGAACAGTGATAATAAATAGAAAATTAATGATACATTACAACAAATATGGAGGTGAAACAATCTCATTATTGCAGTTCTTCATAATGAAGTAACAAAGTGGGCTGGTATTATACATAGCCTACTGTATGTGGGAGACAATGAGATGTACCAGTCAGTGTCTAGTGACTAGTAGAGCATCAATCATATCTGTGACAAAGACCCTCAAGGAAAAACCATGCCACTGTTTTACCCTGAATATCCAGACCTCAATCTACATAACACCCCTATCCCTGGAATTACAGAATTCTACATTCATGTTAACATACAGTAATGAATATAGTCCTGTGATAATAATGTCACTCCTAACTCTCCTAAATGACAATCTCAAAATGAATGACTAGACAATAGTGACCTCACTGATTTTCTCTTCCTTGAAATAAAAACGCATGTGATTTCCGAGGCTATGACCTCCCTAACTGCTATCTTATCACATAATCAGATTTCTCACATCATAATTGACATCTGAATCCAACTGTTAATATTCAATGGGAACCTTGCACCATTTCCAGCTACACAGCCTACTTACTTGCGATTTGATAGTGCTTACTGCTTGGGGTATAGGTTTAATCTTACCCTTATTTTGTATAATGTTCTAGCCTATGACTTAAGTTAGGCTGCAAGCCAAGGGGGCCTCTTGCTTACTCAAACATCATGCAATGTCATTATTTAGCAGAATCATCACCTTTCTCCTCATTTCTGCTGGCCATGATAGAGAAGTGAGTAACAAAGTTCCGTGCACTAAAACAGAAGTTCCCTTCCTCCAGGCAATACTTGTATGTTTTAGGCGTGATGCAGACAAACACTGTCTGTCTTCTCTGTACAAAATGAACATCTTGTCAGCTTCGGCGAACGTTACAGAGGGATCGGTGGATCATGTGTCCACGGTTGGTCAGTCAGTTACCTGTGTGATCCTGGGCCTGTCCTTCCTGCTGGGGGCTCCGGGGAACCTGTTGGTGATCTGGACCATCCTGAGGCACGTCAAGCAGCGTTCCCACACCGTGGTGCTCATCCTGCATCTGGCCGTCGCTGACCTGCTGGTGCTCATCACCCTGCCTCTGTGGATCTACTCTCTGGCTCGCTCCTGGGTCTTCGGGGAGGCCTCCTGCAAGGCCATGGTGTACATCATCAATGTCTGCATGTACAGCAGTGTGTTCCTCATCACGCTCATGAGCGTGGAACGTTTCGTGGCCATCTGCTACCCATTTGTGATGTTGCGCTGGAGGACCAAACCCATTATGGATAGAGCTCTGGTAGTAGTCTGGCTCCTTGCATTCCTTTTGGGGATTCCTGTGATAATGACCCAGTACGTGTATGCAATCGAAGGTACTGAACAGTGTCTTTTCAAGGAGTACAGCTCCATGTCTCAAGAACTCACCTTTTTATGTCTGGAGATCATGTTTGGCTTCATAGCTCCTTTGACGATCCTCGCTGTCTGTTACTGTATGGTTGGAGTCCAGCTACGGAGGATGCAGAACAACAAACAGAAGTCCATCATTCTCATCAGCAGCGTGGTGGTAGCCTTCATACTGTGCTGGCTACCTCACCATATCATCAACATCATTAACCTTGCTCGTATTTTAGCCAGGAGCTCAAATGATGATGTTCCACAGAGTGGCATCTTCATCTCCGGTGCCCTCGCCTTCATTAGCAGTTCAGTGAATCCTGCCCTCTATGCCTTTGCTGCAAGCAGATTCCAAGGAGGTCTCCGGGAATCCCCATTGGTCAAGCTGTTCCAGGAAGTGGCATCGCAGACTAACAGACTAAGGGGAACTGATAGTAAAGTACAGATGTCTGATATTACACAGTAAAATATTGAACGTTCACGATGAATAGATGTAAAGTAATCACTGGTCATTCCAATTCAGTTAGCCAGAAGCACATACATTAACTGACATGGACCTGTTGTACCTCTGCCTGATAAGAAAACGTTATATTCCTAAATTCCTATGTATGTAATACTCAGGATTTTACAGCATATGATTTAATAGACATGCAGTCATTAGTACTCATTACAGTATATAATAACAAATAAGGCTGCTTATGTGTTGTCTTATGACAATTGTGTTCTTTCCGACATGCTATGCTGCCTCCTTGAACAAATAACTAGTTAAAGGACCTATAACATAAAATTCAGCTTTTTCCATTTCTTTTGTGTTTTTGGGGCTCCCATATGTGTTGTCTATCCCCACAAATAACCAATTTTGAACAATCAAGCTTTCCTATCATATTGGTGGTTTAATGGAAATTGCTCTCAGGAACAGCTCAACTGATTTTGGTCTCATCGTCATGTCATCAATGTCACCCTACTTTGTATAATTCCTCCTCTTCTTTAGTCTTCAGTTCCACATTTGCATTTCCACTTTGTTTACAATGTCCACTATTGTTGATTTTCCAAGCTGGCATGTAATGGAAACAAGCCTGGTTTTATCTAGCATCAGTATTATAATGACTCAAATATTAAATAATCTGCATATCAGCACCCCCACCAACTCAGGACACTGCATCTAAAACTGCTTTCAAAGTCCAGAAAGAAATGACAAGGGCTGGTTATATCAGAGTGGTGATTGAGGCTCAAACCATTAGAAATAACTTTGAGGGACATAGACAATATGATATTAAATATTAAAAGCCGTTTTAAAATGCATGTTATTTGCGCTTTAATACTTTGTTTGCATGCCAGTGTCGCATGGTGAGGATAGCCGATCTACAATCTTGTGCTTAAGAGAGATTTTAAAGTGAATAGAAATTGCACTATTTTCCTGTATCTTAATTCTACAAAAACAAAGTTGGCCTACAGAAAGTTCAGGAAAAACGTACTATAACTCATACGATTATATGCAAGACTGGCATTTATCTGCTTGACCCAGTAGTTGTTGATTCACTCGGTTGTATTCCATTGGCTTTGTGTGTCTTTTGTGCAGTTGTCATCTGTATGTTTTGCTATGATTTCTCTGTTTGCCATGTGTCATTACATCTTCTGTCTTGCTTTGTATGTCCTGGTGGCGGTGTGCTAACAAGGCAATGTCGTCCGCATAGTCAATGTCCTCCAGTGTTTCTAACAGTGTCCAATGAATGAAGTGAATGTATAATGTCAATGTTAAATTATTAAGACTTGGCCTTTAATGATTATTAGTGAGTATATATCTTTGTCTCTCTGCTGTGCATCTGTATGTTTTGCTATGATTTCTCAAATTATTTGAATTAATGACGTGAATGCTTGTAAGCCCCACAGTTAAAACCCCCTAATCGCCTTATCGCCAAAGACGTAATCTGCATATTAAATCATTAAAAGGCAAAGTTGCTGATATGCAGGGCAAGATCACCGCGTATGAGAATAAAGTAAAGACTTCTGTTCAGAGTAATGAGTCGCTAAAGGCTGCAGTGACCGAGAAGGACGGAATCATCAGAGCACAGCAGAGTCAGCTCAGGTATGTCTTATCACTAGGGGTGTAATCAATAGTTTGATCCTGACGGAGTCCTAGACTAATTATTATAATATGAAAGTGGACATTTAAATTGATTACAATGAATACCGTATGCAAATATGATACAGTATGATACAATATGGTCAGGCTCCTACTTGGCCTCACCCCTGCCCACTTTGACAGGCTGGGATGGCTTAGGGTCGTCGACAGAGTACAGCATCTTGCAATGGGTCTGGTCCACAAGATTCGATACACCACCAAGATACCCATGTACCTGTCTAAATACTTCCTTAATGTAAACAAAGTCCACACCCACAACACCAGAGGGAGTGCAACAAACCATGTACAACCCAGATTCGGCACAAACAAGGGACTAAATTATTTTCGCTCCTATGCCACCAAAATGTGGAACGCCCTACCAACAGTCATTAAGACATGTGAATCCCTTGACTCCTTCAAAACCGCTCTCAAAGGGCACCTACGGATGGCTGCAATTCGAAACTGGCCTCTGTAAAATCTGAATCCCCCCCCCCCCCCCCATTTCCCCTCACTGTATATTGTATCTTTTCCCTTTTTTGCTTCCCATATGATGAATTCCTGTTCTGTTCTTTAGCTACATAGAAATGTCTATTTGTATGTCTCTAAATGTTTGTATGTCTTTAAATGTTTTGATGAATTGAACAATGTGGACCCTGTTGTAAACAAGTGTAATGCTTAATTGGGTCGTCCACTCACAGTTGACAGTCTTTGTATTGAGTTTGTGCTTAAAATGTACTGTAAATTCTACAAACTGTTAATAAATATTTCAATCAATCAAAAAAAACACATAAGCCAAACTTATTTTCATTTAACAAAAAAGCTGATCTGCAAAGCTATAATGACATGACCAAAAATATGGGGGGGGGGGGGGGGGGGAGCTGATCTACAAAGTAACTGCCATGTCGACGATGTCTGTTGTAAAGTTTTTGGCCAATGTTGGTTGGCTGAAGAGAAATAAAAAGTCCTGCCCTTTCCCACCAGTGAGTGTGAGGCTGAGCTAGAAGTCCTGTATGGGGTCAAAGCTGATCTCCAAAACATGACCAGCAACAATAGAGAGAAGGAGAGACGGCTGTTGCACCTGGAGCAGGAGCACAAGGCTACAGAGACCCTTGCAGAAAATCTGGAAAGGGAGCTGCAGTCTCTAAAGGTAAGCCATTCATTACCACACCATTTCCAATAAATAAAGCCTCTGAACTTGAACACACTTGTCTCATTTTCTTTCCCCACCCAAGGTTCGCAACTTAACTTATGGTCAAGCCAAGGGTTCAAAGCCATGACCTTTTGACAGCCTAGATTTAAAAAATCAAAATGCAAATGGAAGCCTGTATGAAACCATGGTTCTTAAAATAGTCTCTCCGCTTCTCTCAAAGGTGAAGCTGTCTGTGGCCGAGTCCAGCCTGGCTTGTATCCAGACAAACCTCTGTCGTACACAGACAACACTCGGAGAGACGGAGGATAAGCTGACCTCTTGCCAGGAGACGGAAGCCCGCCAGAGGGACGAGATCCACGTTGGCGAGATGGCGCAAAGGTGCCTACATAACATCATCCAGGAACTCAAGGCAAGTTTTTAAGCATTGTAGGGCTCTGGCTGCATTATGGAGAGAAGGGTTTGCCACTCCTTAGAAGTGCATGCATGATATGCCCATATGAGCATCAGTTGTATTGCTGATATCTTTTGAACTGTAAACGGGACAAATTGTGTGCAGGCTTTCTTTCCCATAGGCGCCATAGTCTGTCTCGAAGTCTTTAGGTGTAGACAGTCACAGAACTTGTAGCTGTTCTGTCCATTGTGGGTAGAATATGAGCCACTCCTTTCTGGTTAGTTTGTAAGAGTCAGGTCCCCAATTTATAATAAATTGGGTTTGTTTACATTTAATCGTAATGTGCCTATTAGTCTTAGTATCAAGTATGTATGGGGGAATGTATTTTACCATTCAAACTGATTTATTTCTATAGGGGAATATCAGTTTTCTGTAGAGTGCGCCCTCTTCTGGCTGGAGGGATGGGTGGCCACATCCAGCTCCCTGCCCATGATGACAAGATTTTTGTCATTTAAGTTAAAAAATATGCTTCTCGTGTTGCTGCGGCTTGTTTTGACTTTTGTTCATTCAGTATCAATTCTGTTCTCTTCCAGGTTAATGACACGTTCATTGGCACGGCTTCAGCAAATAGGAAGTAGTCGTCTACGCCTCTGAGGACACAGTCCAACACCTCTTGAATTTCTAAATTAACTTGTGTCCCTCCAGGAAGTTGTAACTGTATAGTGAGGGATTATTGTACTTTTATTGTACACTTTCAATAAAAGTTTTTGGACAAAGTTCTGTGTATTCTGTAAAGTTGTTTAATCGGTACACATATTTGCGCAAAGGCTATATGACGGTTAAACACATAGTCTTGGTGTGTGCAAACCCTTGGGTTGACAACTGGTTATTTGTTAGTAGGCTATATGATGTATTGCCATATTTTTGGTTCTTGCTTGATGAAAACCACTCTGGAAATGATACGGCATACTTTGCCAAATTGACATTTCTGCCCAACTACTCCTAATACTACGGCAGCAGTGTGTTGGCGTATGTAAATGCAGACAGACGGCTATTTATTTTCCCCCATTGCCAAAGTGACTTCTTTCTTAAACTTCAGCAATTATGCTGTGAGGAAGTGCAACATTTTTTTTTTTTTTTTTTTTTAAGATATTTTTTTTGCGGCTTACGCCTTTTATTGATTTGTTAAGGGACAGATAGTAGGCTGACAGGAAACGGGAGAGAGATGGGGGGATGACATGCGGTAAAGGCCGTGTCGGGTCCGGGAGTCGAACCCGCGGCACACCGCGACTGGATCACCAGTCCGGTGCCCAGACCGTTACGCTACGGCCTGGGCCGAAGTGCAACATTTTAATGGGAAATACCTTAAACAAATTCTTTAGAACTCTTGACATCCCGTTAGTCTATATGGATTCTGCGTGTGGTTAACCAACATTACTATTAATGATGTTAGGTTTTAGTCCACTTGCCAGAATGTGAACCTGGACATTTTCAGTACCCTAAAGTTTTGTTAGAAATCTTGAGCATGGGTCCCAAGCATTTAGAAACTGCCAGATGCTAACTTGAATATGTTGGGCAATTTTCATAATTAGCATAAGCTGGGGTATCATTGACAACCTATACAATTAATTTAATTCATTATGCTTTTAAGTAGTAGCTATGTGATGTGTCAAACTAGGGGTTTTTCATTATTCTGAATCCACTGCAAGCATTAATTTGGCATGAAAAAAACACAGGGTCATAATTATATAATAGGCACTTGCCCAACTGCTGATCGACCTCATCACATTTGTTATGACGGCTAGTGTTTTTCATGCAAAGCTAATGCTTACAATGGAATCAGAATCATGAAAACCCTCTTAGTTTGACATTTTGAAAATGTTGCGTATATAGGTTGTCAATGATACCCCAGCTTAAGCTAAAGCGCAAATAACATGCATTTTAAAACTGCTTTTAATATCTAATAATCATATTGTCTATGTCCCTCAAAGTTATTTCTAATGGTCTGAGCCTCAATCACCACTCTGATATAACCAGGCCTTGTCAATTCTTTCTGGACTTTGAAAGCAGTTTTAGCTGCAGTACCACAATGTCCTGAGGTGGAGAGGGTGCTGATATGCAGATTATTTAATATTTGAGTCATTATAATACTCATGCTAGATAACACCAGGCTTGTTTCCATTCCATGCCAGCTTGGAAAATCAACAATGGTGGACATTGTAAACAAAGTGGAAATGCAAATTTGCAACTGAAGACTGAAGAAAAGGAGGAATTATACAAAGTAGGGTGACATTGATGACATCACGATGAGGCCAAAATCAGTCGAGCTGTTTCTGAGAGCAATTTCCATTAAAACACCCATATGACATGAAGGCCTGATTGTTCAAAATTGGTTATTTGTGGGGATAGAAAACACACATGGGAGCCCCAAAAACACAAAAGAAATTGAAAAAGTTGAATTTTATGTTATAGGTCCTTTAAGCTAATTATTAATGGACAACATATGCAAGTTAGCATCCGGCAGTTTCTAAACGCTGGGGACCCATACAATATTTCTAACATAAAACTATAGCTCATGGAGGTCGGACATAACCCCTCTCCTATACGAACAGCCATGGCGGATCCCGCTCAGATGGGACCAGCTCACACAGGTAGGTTTCGAGATATTCCACCCAGACCCGAGGGAACTGAACCTCTGGGTCTGGCCTGTGAGAGGAAGAACGGAAGCTCTGATCACGAGTAAAATATAAATGCTTCCGTCTTACAGTCTGGAGCAACGGATGCTCTGGTCATGAGTAAAATATAAATGCTTCAGTCTTTAGTCACACCTGAAATGTATCCCGTAAATAGAAAACATCTAAGCATATATAGCTTGCTGCTTAGCAGAAATGGAAAAAATAAAATAAAATAAAAAGCTCTAAAGACATTTTAAAATATATGTTCATGAACGGAAACGGCAGCTTCTTAATCTGATTTGGGGAGGTTCTAAATTGTGGAATAGTTGTCTGGCTATTTGTATGTTTTTTTTTTCTTCTTCCATGAACATTGATCATCTTTACCTTATTCTAACTGTAGCACCACAGGATTCATTTTAGCACCGACAGAGTATGCAGACATCTCCCTAGTATAGGACATCAAAGTACTCACCCAAATCAGTACAAACAATTAACACAAATGATTCACCCGTTAATATTTGTAGTATACTCATGAAGTAGTACACACTATTCACCTCTTGTAGTGCATATACTGTAGAGAGAATTCAAGTAGCCTACTCACGAGCCACCCAAGGTTCAACTTTATTGTCAACAAAATAACCAAATTAAAAAAAAACATATAACTATAAATTAACAGCAACACCTTCAGAAAGATACTTTGTATAAAAAACCCAAATATTAATAATACTTTGTCGTATGATCAAAAGTGCCAAAAACATTCCCTGTATCGCCGCCACGCCTCGCCTCTGTTGGACTACTTCGCTAAGCTATGGGAGAGAGTCGAGAGACTAGAAGAAGTACAAGAGACTCACAAACGAACCCAGGGAGCTTCCACCACAAACATGCCTATTATTCTCTCTCTAGGTCTCATGTGTGGGTGTTCAATCATCACAGAAGAAAGGATGGCTCCCCAAATAAAAGCTAAAATAAAACTAACCAAAAACTGCATATCTACAGTACCGGTACTTAACCCATTCTGACCTGAGATCAGATTCTAAAAATGTCTTCTATATCCTGACAGTTTTCTGAAAAAGCTATGTTTCTATGTCAGTCGTTCTTCGATTTTTCTAAAATAGCAGACCTACAAGCTCGTAGCGCGCCACTCGGTGGCGCGCTATGAGCTTGTAGATCTGCTATTTTTGAAAATAGCTAAAGCATAACATAGTGCTAACACCAAAAGGGGTTCCCGGCCAAAATGGGTTTTAAGCTCACTGCCCTTGTATTATCAGCTATATTTGCTATTTGATTTTTTTTTTAATGTCTGGGTTTTCTAAATATTTAACAAATGTAAAGTATTAACAATTAATCAATCTTGTGACTAAATAATAACATTTTACTGAAAAGTGACAGTTTCAACATGGGCAATTATGATCGAGCAGCCTCCTATTACACCTCTCCCTAGCCTGAGCTAATGTTGTCTAGAGGGGCGGGTCGCGGCAGAGATTTGCGCACGCCCTGATTGGCTCTCACTGATCTGTCAGTCACCCCTGGCCCCTCCTCCCCCCAACAAATGAGAAATGAGCTGAATCTGTTTTAAGACATTACACCTCCTGAACCTGAACATAGTCTCAATGAAAAAATCTCACATACAACCTGAGATTCTACAGAGCTATAATTGCCCCACGTTCAAGGATGGCTGCCATGGACACATCTTTACAGTACCTTCTTCTAACTAGCACCACCGGATTCCTTTTAGCACTGACAAAGTATATAAACACAAGCAAAAATCTAAAATTATTCCTTACACAGATGCAACAAGTTAAATTGACACAGATGCTTCCTCGGTTGCAATGGGTTAAGGGAGCTTGTTGGTGGAATCCATCCTCTTCCTCTTCTCTTCACCTACGTCTCCTACATAACCTGTTAGGTCACAGACAAACCCAGGTGATATAATTGAAAATATTCCTGCTGTGCAGGACTGTTAATCCATAGTCTGATGCTACAAATAATGACAGTAGTCAGAAACCAATAAATCCTTGACATCTACATGCACATAGCATCTCTATTATTCATCTATGCTTTCTTTAGTAAGTATGCTATTGAGGAGGTATAAATAATAATAATAATAATACACTTACTGTCACTGGGCAGTGGGCGCCCCCTGCTGGTCAGTGGTGGTGTTATTCTTCTTCTTGGGACTTTCATCAGCATAGAACTGTGGACTAGCAGAATATGGCACAATACAGTATAATATTACACAGTGACAGCTTGGTTGAATGCTTGATTCTGATTGGTCAAATTTAGCGGTGTGTTATTTCTGGATAATGACCACTGGACTCCAGGCTCGGAGTGGAATTCCAAATCAGGCCGGGAGTTATACGCCTTGGCAGGCCGCACCGCGCACGTGCCGAAATGTTGGGGGCCCTTGGGGGACATTACAGCAATTTCACATGAGAAATGTACCATCTCATGTTATTTATATTATTAACTTCTTCCCTCCATTAACAGTGTTTATAAACTTTTTATAATGGCAGTGCGCTGCACTGTGCTGCAGCAACACTGCCTGAATTGAATTAAAATTGACTGTGGCTGGCCTGAGCTTAGGAGAGATTTTTTTTTGCTGCACTGGTTGTGGCTGGCTGGCTTTTTTTTTTTTTTTTGACAGCCAGGCCACTAGGAGGCAGGCCACCGGGAATAGTCCCGGTCCTCCCGACGGTCAAACCGGGCCTGCTGGACTCTTAACAGACCGCTGTCTAATCAAATCCTCACCAGCACATGGCTGCTTATGCTATATCCAGCATGACAGTCATTTAAACAAACACACCATGTAATTTACAGCTAAATGGCTGATCAACTCACTTCGTCTCAGTGTTTAAACATCCTGTCGGTCATTCCTTTTCAACAACTACCTTGCATATTATTTACAAAACACGTGATCAATGCTACACAGAATATCACACTGAATATCGCAGAGTTCCACAGATCAGAGTAATGACAGGAGGTTGACCATTAGCTTACACTGATTCCAGAGTAAAGGCCAATTAAATACCATGATTTTACTGAAAGCCAAATGTGTTTTCTTAAAACACCAAACAGATACCGTTAAGAGAGTAGTGGAATGCAAAGTCAGCAATGTGATGATTAGTCACTAAATCTAGGAAGTTCTGTAATTGTTGTTATGAGTGAATAAATAATTACCTGCTGCAGGAAGCAACTCTGGGCTCAACAGTTGTTCCATCAACCTCCTTATCCTGCACTGCATCTGACGCTGAAGGACAATGTAAAGGTCATTATAGGCAATGAAAAAGAAGACACGAGATGAGCTGTCTGGTTTGTAAACTAAATTAAGATGAGAGACAACAGAGTTTAATGCTTAAGATGAACACAAACTGTAAACAATTGTTTATTTGATGTGGTCATCTTGATCAGCTGTGGAGGGGTGATCCCTCTGCTTTATTATTTACAATCTGCCGCTGTCATATTGGATAACACTGAATTATAAATTTGCTCTGTATTTGACATTATGTGTCAGGTCAGATTGCCTCTATGAAAAATGCATTGCTGTTAGTTCTCTCTGTATGAAGACGCATTTCTAAGCTCGTTGACTTAGAGGATGACATGTTTTCGGGACTACCGCGGATCACGGGATTCCAGCGGGATGGGATTTTTTATTTTTATTAATCCCGTGATATGGACAGGACGGGAATATAAAAGTCAATGGGAACGGGCAGGAGAGGGAATGACATCTATCAGTAGATGATTATGATCATGTTCAGCTGTTCGCACCGCCAACCAAAAGGACAGAAGTGCCCATTTTGTAGTCCCATTAGGACTGTATAGGCCTAATGGGAATTTTAGAATGCCAACTACAGTGCCAGATATATGCATTATTGTGTATTTATCTTCCTTCCATTAAGTCTCTTTGCTCACCAATGTGCTCAGTCTAATTCATGCAGCTGTCAATCTAACAGCTGACTTGACTCCTCCACGCTGTCAGCAAAGGTATACTTATGCCCTTATGTTTAGCACAGATCCGATCCGTATATGGACATTACATGACTATAAGGACTGTCTGAGAATGGGGTTGAGGAGGCTTGCGCCCGGAGGGGCTGCTGGAACAGGCAAGGAGGCCTGTTCCTCACTCTCTGTATGTTGTTACTCTGCTGAATCTTCTTAACCCATTCTGACCTGAGATCAGATTCTAAAAATGTCAGTCGCTCTTCGATTTTTCAAAAATGGCAGACCTACAAGCTCGTATCGCGCCACTCGGTGGCGCAATATGAGCTTGTAGATCTGCTATTTTTCAATAGCTAAAGCACAACATGATGCTGACACCAAAATGGGTGCCCGTTCAGAATGGGTTAATAAATTCTCAATACCCTGAAGAACTTGGTCATTCCTTCATCTTTGCAAGATCATTTAATCGACGACAAATGCAGAATATTCTATGATTTTTTTAAAGGTTGGTGAAAAATGCGCTGAATCCTAAAGTGTGAGATGCAGTTTGAACAAAGCATTTGCTACACAAACTAAACATTTCCCTCACCCGCATGAGTCCTCATGTGTGTCTTCAGATTACTCTTTCGACTGAATCTCTGTTCACAGACTGTACACACATAGGGCTTTTCCCCTGTGTGAATCCTCATGTGTTTCTTCAGCGTACCACTTTCAGTGAATCTTTGTTCACAAACGGTACACGCATAGGGTTTTTCCCCTGTGTGAATCCTCATGTGCTTCTTCAGAGTACCACTTTCAGTGAACCTTTGTTTACAAAATGCACACGCATAGGGTTTTTCCCCTGTGTGAATCCTCCTCGTGTGTTTCTTCAGAGTAGCACTTAAAGTGAATCTTTGTTTACAAACCGTACACACATAGGGTTTTTCCCCTGTGTGCACCCTCATGTGTGTCTTCAGAGTACCACTTAAAGTGAATCTTTGTTTACAAACTGTACACACATAGGGTTTTTCCCCTGTGTGAATCCTCATGTGTGTCTTCAGATGTTCCTTTCGATTGAATCCTTGTTCACATTCTGTACACGCATAGGGTTTTTCCCCTGTGTGAATCCTCATGTGTCTCTTCAAATGACTCCTGTAACCACATCCTTTGCCACAGACGGTACAACGGAAGCAATTGTTCTCTGTGTGACTCTTCGTGGATGGAGTTCGTTTTGATGATTTCAAGTCCTGGGACAGCTTTTTGCTCAAACACAATCTTTGTCCTTCTACATTTTGTGTCTTGTGTGATTTCAGCGTGTTTAAAGCGGACTGATCCTCCCTGGTCTCCTCCCACTCATCACTGTCTTCAGTGATGTCAGATTCAGAACCATGTGAAGAGAGGAGCTGTTCCTCACTAAAGGGTTGTGATTCTCCACAGTCTGCTACGTCAGTTTGCTCTGTGTCTCTGTTTTCATCATCATCTTCACGTTTCACTGCCAGTAATGTCACCCTTGACCCACCAGCCTCCTCTGGTTTTTGAAGTAGCTCTTCCTGTTCATATTTAATCTGTGGAGGTTCTGGATTCATCTGGACCAGACTGATGCTCCTCTCTTGCTGTTCCTCTTTAATCCGTGGAGGTTCTGGATTCATCTGGACCAGACTGATGGTCCTCTCCTGCTGTTCCTCTTTAATCTGTGGAGGTTTTGGTTTCTCCTGGACCAGACTGATGCTCCTCTCCTCTCGTTCCTCTTTAATCTGTGAAGGTTTTGGTTTCTCCTGGACCTGGTCCTCTCCTGCTGTTCAGGGGGAATCTCCTCTTCACACACAGGGAGGAGAGGAACATCTAGAAGGAGGAGAGAGGAGAGTACATCAGCAGACATAACCACTTTTTATTAGATGAGATTGATTATTCTACTTGTTTTGTACAAAACGCATAATCATTTCAAGCGACACATTATTAACTAGATAAAGTGCCCATCGGCAACAGGCCTCCACCAGGGCAGGGCAGGTTGTGGCCTCCTGGTGGCACTATAATAGGCCAATGTGAAAAGGGTGACATTTCTTCTTGCCTTGGATGGCAATTGGATGATTTGAGGCTTTTTGTTCAAAACGGGCCAATCCTGCAAACGTTGAAAGCCAATGTTAGCCAATTAGGATGGAAAATGATATATTGAACACATGACTATAGAGATAGTGTGTAAGCCAATCAGTGTAGAATGTGAGAAATCCAACAGACTCGTCTTGATCACATGACTACAGAGACCATGTGGACCGATTTGCGTGAGATTTGGATGAAATCTGTGCGGCTAACATAAGCAATGTGTTTTACAGAAATCGGCCTCATGGTGGCGCTATAACCGGCAGATGTGTAGGCATGCAGGGACAATGTTTTTCCATGGCCTCTAGGGAGTGCGCATACATAAGTTGTATACAGATCGATGCAGTTATAGCTAAAAACAGGAATTGGCCTGTTATAGCGCCACCGTGAGGCTGATTTGGGGGGGGGGGAATTGTGGCATGTCGTCCTCGGCCTAGTGGAAATGTGCGTGTATAATTTCACGGAAATTGCAAACTGTGTTTGTGATTTGTGGCATTTTTTCTAAACGGACCAATCGTGAGAGCTTTGGAAGCCAATCTTAGCCAATCAGGATGGAAGATGGGAAATGGTGCCGCTCCGTGTTGATCACATGACTATGGAGATAGTGTATACCGAATTGTGTGATGTATGGATAAAATGTGTACGAGTAATCTACAGAAATGTGTTTTGCCTAAATCGGCCTCATGGTGGCGCTATAACAGGCCGTTGAGGAATATATGTGTGTGAGAAACACTTTCCATCCGTCAGAGCTAAAATAGGCAGGGGCGGTTATTAGCGCTACGCACGACCCCTAGAGTTCTCCCTGAAAGCCCGTTCCATCGCAGTTGAGTTTGTGCTTGAAATGTACTGTAATTCTGCAAACTGTTAATAAATATTTCAATCAATCAATCAAGCTGCTAAATTGGGCAGTGCATGTCAATTTCTTACTCATTGGAGATGAGAACCTGGCATATTTGTAGGAAAGTGAAGGCAAAAGTAAGTATTAATTCATTAATTAATTCAAAAATGTTTTGCACGGTCCCAGACGCCTGTGTGTGCGTGTGTGTGTGTGTGTGTGTGTGTGTGTGTGTGTGCGCACAGATTAAATGCATCAATCAGTCAATCAAGAGTTAAAGATCTATAATATATATATATATAATATTATTAATAATAAATAAATAATAATAATAATAATAATATATATTATTATTATTATTACTATAAGGGTAATGTGGCTACCAACTCTCCATTTAGCTGGGGACCTGGAACCCCACGGCCCTCAAGGACCACTGGTGGTCCCCGCACCACTGGTTGAAGACAACTATAATAATTGCCTATCTGAGAATGTATCTGCAAACTAGAAAAAGTGCCCTTCTGGGCACAGGTCTCCACCAGGATAGGAATATAGGACATTGCAGCTTGCCTTCATCTGGTGGTTGGATAAAAGGGCAACAAAAGTAAATTAGAGGTAAAAACACTTTTCGGCCAGTTATAGCGCCACCTTGAGGCTGAGTTGAAATTGTTCATGTGGCATTTCTTCCTCGGCCTAGTGGGAATGTGCGTGCACAATTTCACGGAAATCACGCGATGTGTTCATGATTTGCAGCATTTTGTTTGAAAATGAGCACTCCTGTGAACTTTGGAAGCCAATCTTAACCAATCAGGATGGAGTCTGAGAAATCTGAAAGACCCGTTTCGTTGAATGGCTCTAGAGAGACTGTGTACCAATTTGCGCGATGTTTGGACAGAATCTGTAGGCGTACTGTGCAAAAACTTGTTTTGCACAAAGCGGCCTCCTGGTGGCGCTATAACAGGCCGTTCTGGAAATTTTGGGGCAGAGGTTCATCGTTGGCATCCAGGGAGTGTGTGTGCAAAATTTGGCATCGACCGGGTTAACGGTGGCCGAGATTAGCTGCTCACGGACACACGGACGGACGGACGGACGGACACACACACACGGACGGACGGACGGACGGAGTGCAAAACATACTCTCCCCCCATGCCTTCGGCCTGGTGGAGACAATAATGGAGAAACAGCGGCAGCCCCCTGTTTTGCTTTAATTAATTCACCACACGTATGGTAGGAACATAATATTCAAAGTGCGCAATGTTATGGGAATAGCCATTTTACATCGGTAAAAAAACAACGTTTTAGGGCACATATAAGTAATCTAGTATATGCCATTTACAAATACATGTCATAAATGCATAAAAAAAATGTAGCACTTAAAAGAACATTAGTTACGAGCTCTTATTCTTGTGATAGATTGTACTCTGTGTTCCATTAAGAGTACTGCACTGACACTGTTATGGGATCGACTGCTCATGCCTGTAGATGGATTCACTCAGTAAAACTGAAGCTGCAACTACAATCTACTCCAGTGTATTTATTATTATAAAGAACCCAACTCACAAACTATAACATGGTGTTAGAAGTGGCTGGATCTTCACTCGATGCACGCCGAGTCGTAAAGACACAAACCGGGAGTGAAATATTCCTTATATATTTTTACTCACTTATCTCCAAGTTGTCAACCGAAGCGCCGTGTTAATCCGTCACGTTAAACTTCTTCCTCGGACCAAACGCTATCCTTGTGTAGCCATAACCTGTGTAACCATAACCTGTCAAGCTTTGAGATGCACAGCGTCAATCCGTGATAGAGAATAAGCAAGTCTTTTTTTTTTATTACTATCATTAGCCTACCGGCATATTTATTTGTATCATACAGTGACAGTCTGGCTGACTGGCTGTTGTTTTCTTCTTCTTCTTCTGTTGGGATTTCCGGCAGTGTAGACGCTTTCGCGTATTACTGCCCTCCACCGCTCAGGATGATACTCCGCTCGGTGCTCTAAGACGCTCCTCTCCACAGCATGTTGCTCCTTCTTCTTCTTCTTCTTTATGGGGTTTTATGGCGGTTGGCATCCAAATAGTTGCATTACCGCCCCCTTCTGACCCATATTATGGGTCAAACTTAAACTAACTTAACTGCTATATCAAAACGACTAAAATAAACAAAAACTGTCCACCCATTGTGATCCCATCCCATCCCCTATTCCATTCAGTTACTCAGACTCTCAGGCACTGAGAAATCCTCCCTCAGCACACCGTCCAGATCTTCCCCAGTAACATCCACCACACCCAAGAATCTTCTGCCTGCTTCCAGCACCATCTTTATTCTTTCCGACTTCCTTGTGATTTCGACCGCACAGTTTATCACCATCACCGGCGTCATCTACGGGGGTGCAGAAGCGCAGCTGCACCCACTGGCATTCTGTTTTAATAGCAGAATATGCACCCACTGTCGTGACTGTCCTGAATGAAATGTCACGTAGTCACATACCTTGTGCAGCGTCGGGCGCGGGCCAGATAGGTGTTGGGTCGCCGCCCATGGGCATTCAAATGCTAATAAGGTGGCTTTTGTTCTGCTGCCAGGTAGAGAGTATGTCGCATACATACATTACAGTACAGGATGCATTTCCATTTGACTACGAATCTACGATGATGAACACCGACTCTACAAGTAGCTGCCGAGGCTGACAGCACTATCTTCAGCGCCAACACAACGGCTCTTTTAAGAGCAGCTAATAGCCAGCCGCCGAGCAAAAGCCGCAAAATATGCCCGAAAATATCAACCCTACTGGAAAGAGACATTTACCTGGATCACGTACATTAAATGGTACGTCAATAAGCGACCGCCAGAAAGCGACTGCTATTGTTTTTTGTAAATAAAGTAGGGGAGAGCCGCCAACGATGTAACACTTTGCACGTTTCATTTTTTTACTCAGAGATCCGTTTATCTACACATGTAATATTTTCAGGCAACGGACCTACACATGTCAGCTACCATAAACCACTTCAAGTTATTTTTTTTATAAAACAGGTCGGGAGTTATTAAACCGAACGTGGACGCTGTTCCAGTGTTACAATTGCTGCGCATGTCGGATTAATTGGCATGCATGATAAATGTAACAACGCTAAAAAACATCATTAAACATATCGTTTTCAGCTTAAAGCAATTATATTTCATTGAAGCAACTCCTTAGCATTGTTTTCATACCATAGACGTGATAAGAAAATGTATCAAAAATAAGGGAAATATTAAATAGTAGCCTATCGGGTGTACCAGTTTGGGCTTTTTTTTATTATTATTTTTTTGGCACCCACCGCCGTTATAGGAACGTGACGCGGCTGATCACCATAGCTATAAAAGCCAGGAAACGGGTCTTATCCATGCATATACAGATGCCATGTCCATTTTCCCTTCCCTCTTTTTCTGTTTCCCTCTTTTCATTGTGCTTCTCCATCTCCACTCTCTTTACCACCTCTGCATAAGACATTTCTTTCATTTCTGCCTTCATCTTGTGTATTTTAACCTCCTTCACTTTCCTCGCACACTTCTCTGACCCAGCATAATGCTCTCCTCCACAGTGCATGCACTTTGCCTGTTCTTTCTCTTCACACTCCCCTTTACAGTTCTCTTTTCCACACCTCCCACATCTTTTCTTTCCCCTACACACAGACGCTACGTGCCCATACTCTTGGCAGCAATAGCATCTGAGTGGTGCTCTTTCAAAAGGCCTAACACGGAAGCTAGTGTACCCAACATATACCCGCTCTGGCAAAACATCACCCTGAAATGTAAGACACATTGACGAGCTGTCCTCCCGTTTCCCCTCCCTGAATCGTGTCATCCTGCGAGCCGCAATAACTCCTTCCATCTCCATATCCTCCGGCTTCATCGATAATGGCACGCCACTAATTACTCCCCTCGTTTCCTTTCCTCTCAGGTAAAAAGTATTCACTGAGCGATCCTTATAGCACATGATTTCTATCGCTTTCTCTGCTTGGTCTCGGTTCCAGCACTCAATCACCACCAAGCCACTCCTAGTAACCCTCACTGCCTTCACCCTGCCAACCATTCTCTCCACAAACTTTCCCACCACTTGAGGCTCACTAAAAAGCCCGTCGGTATGTGTGTCCGAACTCATCCCGACCACATATCTTCCGATATCTTCGTCACTCTCTGAATCTCCAACTTTCTTTCTTTTCTTTGTATTTCCATTAGCTCTTGGATCCTCCAAATTACTTTCATCCTCTGATGATTCCTTCTCTGACTCCATTTCAAACCGACCGCCTCCAGCCCCGCAGGAGCTGCGGCACGGACTTGTGGGACAATGACACAATCCCTCCAATCCCGTCTGAACCCCCTCCCTCGTACTGGGTCGCTCCGGTGACACACAGCGATTTCCCCACTCCTTCATCTCTCAAGCCAGTCCACCTAGTCACCGGCAGCTCCTCCTGTTCGGTCAGCCTGCTGTCAGCCACGGAGCTCCGGAGGTAGCGCTCTGCGCAGGCGCGCTAGGTCTGCAGGCAAGGGTGCAAAAACAAAACCTAATTCCCTTCATGTTGCTCCTTTCCCCAGCTGAACAGTCTTGTACTACACAGTGGGTATCCCGATATTGGCTAGTTCCTCACATAGCTGAGCTCTTTCTGCCCTGTATCTTAATTGACCCCCCAGAGAGAGAATCAAAAGATCGCTCAGAGCGCAACTGGGAGAAAAGAACGGGAAAATCAAAACCTACAGCGGCGGCGCTGCCTCGACAGCTGCATTCCATGCTGCGAGTTTCAGAGATGATTCAAAATGCATATTCTGTAATGGTAATCACAAATCCAAGAACTGTACTGAACTGAACTGACTGTTGAACAGGAAGAGAAACACTGAGGAAACAAGGCAGGTGTTTTGTATGTCTGGGGACTGGGTAGCAGGCATGTCGCGCGTAATTGTAGAACGCAGGGCATTCACTGTGAAGAGTGCGGGCGCAGACACCACAAAACAGTTTGCAATCAAACAGCCAGTCAATATACAGCGCATGATAGACGCGCCGACCACGGCAACGACAGACAGGCTGACCACAGTGTTGCAGATGCAGTTGTAGTGTAGCAAGCAACTCTGACAATAGTAGGCTACAGTATTACTGCAGACAGCTACCATTTGGATAGATGCACCAACGCAAAGCCAAGTAGCCAGGTGCCTATTAGATGGGGGTAGCACCCGCAGTTTTATTAAAGAGGATATTTCCAGAGCACTTAACCTGCCAGTTATAGGTAAAGAAACGTTGAATATGTAGCCTATAATTAAGTGTTCCACGGATATCCCAAGCCGTGCATATCCACGGCTTCCCAAGCCTACACACACACACACACACACACACACACACACACACACACACACACACACACACACACACACACACACACAAACAAACATGTTTAAATTACTCCTAAAAATTTGCCAAACATCACACACTATATCCTCCTGGTGGAGACCTGTGCCCAGAAGGGCACTTTTTCTAGTTAATTTCTGCATCTCTTAGGGCCCATTTTACCATATAATGCATTTGGATGGCAAAAATGGCATCTGCAAGTTCAGTGTCTTGATGAGATGTGCTGTGAGTTTGCATATCTGCTATTTTCCAGCATAGGACCGTTGTACAGTGAAGTATAAACAAACTGCATATCCCATAGGGATATACAGTATCCAGTTGCACCACTCCAGTTGCAAGTAAACCCCTCCATCCTCGCCAGATTTTCATTTGTTGTCCAGCAGGGGGAGTGGTTTCACCAGGCTAGGTTGGACCAGATGGCTCTGGGTTGGACATGTTTCACTATCAGCTGATTGATTGATTGATTGATTGATTGATTTTGATCACAGTACATTTCAAGCACAACTCAATACAGAAACTGTTAACTGTGAGTGGACGACACCATAATTCCTTTATTCCTTTATTCCTTTACAGGATCTCCTCACTGGTCAGCAAAAACACCTTGAAGACCTTAACAGGAGCCCTCGTACAAGGTTTCTTTGACTATGCATCCACCTCTTGGTACCACAGCACCTCAAAGGCCCTCAAAACAAGGCTCCAGACCTCCCAAAACAAACTGGTCAGGCTCCTACTTGGCCTCACCCCCCGAACCCACCTCACCCCTGCCCACTTTGACAGGCTGGGATGGCTTAGGGTCGTCGACAGAGTACAGCATCTTGCAATGGGTCTGGTCCACAAGATTCGATACACCACCAAGATACCCTGTCTAAATACTTCCTTAATGTAAACGAAGTCCACACCCACAACACCAGAGGGAGTGCAACAAACCATGTACAACCCAGATTCGGCAAAACAAGGGACTAAATTATTTTCGCTCCTATGCCACCAAAATGTGGAACGCCCTACCAACAGTCATTAAGACATGTGACTCCTTCAAAACACCTACGGATGGCTGCAATTCGAAACGGGCCTCTGTAAAATCTGAATCCCCCCCCCCCCCCCATTTTCCCTCACTGTATATTGTATCTTTTCCCTTTTTTGCTTCCCATATGATGAATTCCTGTTCTGTTCTTTAGCTACATAGAAATGTCTATTTGTATGTCTCTAAATGTTTGTATGTCTTTAAATGTTTTGATGAATTGAACAATGTGGACCCTGTTGTAAACAAGTGTAATGCTTAATTGGGTCGTCCACTCACAGTTGACAGTCTTTGTATTGAGTTTGTGCTTAAAATGTACTGTAAATTCTACAAACTGTTAATAAATATTTCAATCAATCAATCAATAAAGCATTACACTAGCTATTACTGCTATTACTATTACCACAGGAAATGACACAAGTCTGGCTTATTGTACTGAATGTTTTCATTAATTTATCAAAAACAAAGGTTGTAGGAAATTTCTAAAAGGCTGTTGGAGTGTTGGTATTCCATTTCCTTCACCTTAATATTGTCTTGGCGGTTAAAAAAAAAGTTAAACAATTGAGCTTCATAGCTTGTTCAAAATGGCTAAAGCCTTCTCAATAATGTATAATCCCTCATCTGTGTATAGCTTCATCATCCTTCTCAAGTTCCTTTGTGTTTGGGTTGTAGATATAGGGTCCATTTAGAACTACAACTATGGAGGTTGGGTCCATTTAGAACTACAACCATGAAGGCTGGGTAGAACTACAACCATGGAGGTTTGGTCCATTTAGAATTACAACCATGGTGTCCTGTGGTTGAGGTTGCCAGGTTGGGTCCATTTAGAACTACAACCATGGTGTCCGTGTTGTGTCTAAGGTTGCCAGGTTAGGTCCATTTAGAACTACACAATGGTGTCTTTGTTGGCGGTCTTTCTGAAGAAGTGCATCGACAGGGCCTGCTGGTGGTGATGTGTGGAATCTGTGGATGTGGAGTTTGCCGGAAGGACCTGGAGTCTCACACTCTGGTCCGTGTTTCTCCAGGTGTGGAACAGGTGGATGTGGAAACGCACCGACACCTGCAGGACGGAGGAGGAAGGAAAAGTACTCACATTTTATAAGTAAAAGTATCAATACTGTGATTTAAAAAATACTCTGCAAGTAAAAATCTGGGATTTAAAATTGAGTCAAAGTTTAATGTACTTAAAGTAACAAAAGTAAAAAGTACTCATTACGCTAGAAGTGAGTTTTGATGTATACATCTTTTGGAAAATAGCAAGCTCATAATGTGTCGCATCCCGACACATTATGAGCTTGTAGAACGGCTATTTTCAAATAGGAATTCCTTACATAAAATCTTAAAGCTAAATAGACAGTGACTGTACAATATGAGTGATGCTCAATCTGCTTACCACTATAGTGTTCATTTTGTCGACAAAGTATGATGAAGAATGTTCATCGACTACCTTTTTTCACAGATGAAAACTAAATAAAACGAAGCTATAGTATAGGATGACTAAAACTATTAAGTCAATTCATATATTGATAATTTCGTTAACAAATTAAAACTAGACAAAAATGTTAGGGAGGGACTACTAGTATACAGAAGAGATCCAGTAACTAAAATACGAGGCATTTTATGTTTTGTTGCACTCTGAAAATAGCAGATCTACAAGCTCACAGCGACGCGTTGTGAGCTTTGTGCCATTTGCAACAAAGTTTAAAATCAGCCAAAAAAGATTTTATCTACAAAATTAAATCGTATGACATTTATTTTGTCGACTAAAAACCAGACAAAATAAAATGTTTAGATGACTTAAAACTATAATCCAAATGTATACCAAAAGAACGTGACATAACTAAATCTGCGGTCAGAAGAACCCGTCAGTCTTCTTACCACGGTCCAGAAGATGTAGATGGTGAGCAGCGTGAGGGTGAGGAACAGCAGTCCTACAGCCTCCACGGTGTTGGTGTGGAGCAGCTCCGTGGCTCCCTGAACACACAGCCACCCCGACAGGCTGGCCAGAGGGCTGATGAGGAGGAAGCACAGCATGTCGCCACACAGGGTCCTCCTCTGCGCCTGCATGGACGCACCGCACAGCCACTGTACGGGGCGGGGCAGGATGATGGAGGAGGAGGAGAAAGGAGCACATGAACCCCCGGAAGATTACCGCCATGGGGTTCCCAAACTTTTTCATGTCAAGGACCCCCAAGTTGACACTAATTATAGCCCGCGGGCACCCATTTGAAGAGACATATAACATGCAGGGACCCCCATAAGAGAAGATCTTTATAGCAGTGATTCTCAAACCATTTAATTTCAAGGACTCCCAGTTTGACATGCATTAGTCTACGAACCCCGTTTAATGGCATTTCTATCTTTGGGACCCCCAATTTATATTGTAAAGTCAATGTTAATTTATGGACCCTTATGGGTCTGTAACTCTGAGATTGTAAAAATGGAACCAAATGGACCCACACTCTCAGAGTTACAGAGCCATAAGGTTCCATTTGGTTCCAAACTATAATTTAGCTGGGGACCCTGGAATTCCCTCAAGGACCCCTAGGGGTCCCCGGACCCCACTTTGGGAACCACTGGATTGCGCACAATATGGAAATTGCCACCACCAGTGGTGGGAAAAAGTACTCAAAAGTACCAATACTGCAATATGGAAATACTCTGTTACAAAACGTCCAGAATTCAAAACGCAGGATTCAAAACGCATTCAAAACGCAAAAAGTACAAAAGTATTGGCTTAAAGTAAAAGTAATCATTATGCAGATTGAATGTTTTCAAATGTATAAAAATGTTATTGGAAAAATCGCCGATCTACAAGCTCACAATGCGATACGCATATCGCGATAAATCTGTGTATCTGAGCATGTGTGAGCAGCATGTGTATGCTCTGCTCTGTAAACAACAGATTACAGGTGCTGCATGGCTTGAGGCTTCACATGCCAAGTCGAAGAGGAGGAGGAAGCCAATTATACCCAGGCCTGTCCTGGCCTGAGCAGAGGCACAGCATGGGAGGGAAGGAAAGGAGGCAGCATCTAATCTGGCTCTCAGGCTAAGTGGCTTTAGGCTTTAATAAATGCAGTCCAGAGAGAGTAGCATGTGCCCTAAAGAGCCCTATATACAGTATGCTGTATATGCTGGGCATATAGAGGCGGAACAACATCGAGTCGACTTCCTATTGGTTCACCAGCCTATGAGCGTGATGTCACCACATTTTAAACTAGAACTGCACTCTGTCGAGTGCCTACTTGCTTGTTGCAGGGCCTACTAGTGGGTAACGTGTCATTACTCAGAAGGTTCATTGTTCCGAAATTACTATCCCTATCTCTAACCCTAACCTAAACCTAACCGCAAGCACGGGAGCAAACCTAAACCTAACCGCAAGCACGGGAGCAGTGCATGTTCGGACTAACGGGACTTCGGATCTATGGGCAGTTCCCCTACTAGTGCGCAAGCAGAGCGCGCAAGTAGCCTACTGTCGACAGCTACAAACTGTCAAATCTCAGCTTCTCTGTGAAAGAACGTTTGAAATATTGAATTATTAGGTTTATCTACTTGCTACGTACCTAGTTTTTGGAGGTAAAAGTATGTATGGTAAAAGTATGTATGGTAAAAGCAACGGCTTTCAATGGTGACGTATGTCGATCAGTGTCGGGTGGATCTATCCTCAAGTAGCAGTTTTTTGTACTGACCTGTGAAATGTACCCATTCTGCATCAGTGTTGATTTTGACACCAAATTTAGATTTTAGTCTCTTGAATAGTTTTCATTTAGTTTTAGTCACATTTAGTCACCTGGAATGTTTTAGTGTTAGTCTAGTTTTAGTCTAGTATATTAGTAAACTAAAATGTATTTTGACGGGCCAGCCGGGCCTTGATGCCGCCGTAATGACTGATTTTACACTTGCTGAAAAGAGCGTTGTGCTGTGACGCGTTGTGAGCTTGCTATCTGCTATTTTCAGCATGCAACCATGTGTAACTTGTCCACTAGTTTTTATTTGTTGACAAAATTGTCAATATATATTTTGTCTTAGTTTTAGTCATCGTAGCTTAGTTTTCATTTAGTTTCCATTTAGTTTTCGGCAGTGAAAAAAGGTAGTCGACGAACATAATGTTTTTTTTTGTCATAGTATTAGTCGACGAAATCAACACTGTTCTGAATACTGTGAAAAAAAAATCAAACAATCAATCAATCAATCAATCAATCAATGGTGGGCGTCGGTCTCACCTGGGTGAAGGGCTTGGCCAGGCGTTCCAGGGCATAGTGGTGGTGGCAGAGCTCACAGTGGCTGCTGTTGGAGGCGCTGAGCCAGCGCTCCAGACAGCCGCGGTGGACCAGGGCCAGAGAGCCAGAGCACTCACAGGGAGACAGCAGCTCCCCGGAACCTCCTCCAGACTCATGGCAGATCCTACAGAACGGCTCCTCACTACTAGTCAAATGGGAGAACATAGGAGAGAAACGTTAAGATGGAGTGCCGTGATTTTCTTTTCGTGTTTATGAAGTGACAGTACATCATTAGACACCTTGGTGTGGTTGTTATGTCATGTATATATGAGGTGACAGTATACTTCATTAGACCTCTTGGTGTGGTTGTTATGTCATGTGTTTATGAAGTGACAGTACTTCATTAGACCCTTTGGTGTGGTTGTTATGTCATGTGTTTATGAGGTGACAGTATACTTCATTAGACACCTTGGTGTGGTTGTTATGTCATGTGTTTATGAGATGACAGTACTTCATTAGACCCTTTGGTGTGGTTGTTATGTCATGTGTTATTGAGGTGACAGTACTTCATTAGACCTTGGTGTGGTTGTTATGTGCAATGATTTGTATTTAGGGTTTCTTCCATTACCAGTGGTGAAAAAATCAGTCCGGAATTCAAAATGTACTTGAGTAAATGTACAAAAGTATTGGTATAATTTTTTTTACTTAAAGTACCGAAAATAGAAAGTACTCTTTATACATGTCTCAATGAAAGTTTTCAAACGTTTTAAAATATTTTGAAAATAGCAGATCTACAAGATCACAATGTGTCGCATTGTGAGCTTGTAGATCTTTTGTAATAATTTACAAAGTTTACAAAGTTAGTTTAAAGCTGCTGTCAAATAATTTGCACAATATTTGGATCCGTAATTGTACTTGTGTATAGTATCCTACTTGAGTAAATGTACTTAGTTACTTTACACCCCTGTCCATTACCTATCGATCGTCCTGTGTTCTACAGAGTGGTCATCACCATCGCCACAACCAACCATCACTTCCTGGTTGTGGATGATTGGCTCCTCCCCCTGCACGTCACCCTCAGGCACAGACTTCAGCTCCGCTACAGGGCTGCCCTGCACACACAGGCCCAGGGGCTGCAGCTCCGCTACAGGGCTGCCCTGCACACACAGGCCCAGGGGCTGCAGCTCCGCTACAGGGCTGCCCTGCACACACAGGCCTAGGGGCTGCAGCTCCGCTACAGGGCTGCCCACACACAGGCCCAAGGGCTGCAGCTCCGCTACAGGGCTGCCCTGCACACACAGGCCCAGGGGCCGCAGCTCCGCTACAGGGCTGCCCACACACAGGCCCAGGGGCTGCTCCGCTGTCATGGCTGCTACATTCAGGCCTCTCTCAGGACAGAAGCATCATTCCACCCTGGAAGCAGACGTGGTATGTATTAAAAAGAACACCCGTGTGAAGTGAGGGGCGCTCTTATCATCGTACATCATCATGCATCATCTCATACTGGCCAATCAGAATGCCTGTTGCCACAAATTTACGTCATATTTGGCGTACATTTGACCTAATTTCTCGTTTCATTGTCGATTGCAAATATGGGGACAAGATAAAAATAAGGTTGCGAATACAAGCAGCCAAAATTAGTTTTCTTTGACATGTGGCTGGCATCTCCCTTAGAGATAGGGTGAGAAGTTCAGTCACACGAGAGAGACTCAGAGGGCTGTATTTTGCGTGTCTTAAGTACCAGGTCTTATTCCCTAACTTGAGTAAACTAAAGACCTGGAGGCGTGATCAATGCTCTTTGGCCACTCAGAATAGCCAAATGGCATTGACCACGCCTCCAGGTCTTTAGTTTACTCAAGTTAGGGAATAAGACGTGGTACTTAAGACACGCAAAATACAGCCCTCAGAGTACAGTCACTGCTTCTTCACAAGGAGCCCGCTTAGGTGGTTCGGGCATCTGGTTAGGATGCCTCTCGGGCACCTCCCTAAGGAGGTCCTCGAGGCACGTCCCACTGGGAGGAGACCCCGGGGCAGACCAAGGCGCAGTTGGAGGAAACACATCAACTCACTGACCTTGGAACGTCACGGGATCCCCCAGGAGGAAGTCACTAATGTTGCTCTGGAGAGGGAAGGGTCGACTACTGCTCTGGAGTTTTGATTGATTGAAATATGTATTAAGAGTTTTCAGAATTACAGTACAATTCAAGCACAACTCAATACAAAGACTGTTAGCTGTGAGTGGACGACCTAATAAAGCATTACACTTGTTTACAATTGTTCAATTCATCAAAACATTTAGAGACGTACGGTACAAATATACACTTCTATATAGCCAAAGAACAGAACAGGAATTCATCATAAATGAGGTAAAAAGGGAAAAGAAACATATATTATACAGTGAGTGTAAAAAAGGGGTGGGTGGGTGGGGACTGCAGGGTGATTCGGATTTTACGGGGGACATGCAGTTTCGAATTGCAGCCGTCCGTAGGTGCCCTTTGAGAGTGGTTTTGAAGAAGTCAAGGGATTCGCATGTCTTAATGACTGTTGGTAGGGCGTTCCACATTTTGGTGGCATAGGAGCGAAAATAATGTAGTCCCTTGTTTGTGCCGAACCTGGATTGCACATGGTTTGTGGTGTTGTGGGTGTGGACTTCGTTAACATTAAGGAAGTATTTGGACAGGTAGATGGGTATCTTGGTGGTGTATCGAATCTTGTGGACCAGACCCATTGCAAGATAGTACGCTTTAACAGCGGGAGACCAACGGCAAGCGTTGCTTGAATTTCATTGGCTATCGCCCAATCGCCCACTGTCGCCGGGCGACGTCGCCTGCTATCGCCCCTATCGCCAGTAGTTGCCGGGTCCCATTGACAAATAATGCACTTCCGGAAAATTTGTCTGGCTGTCGCCCGCTGTTAAAACGTACTGTGAGCCAGTACTTTTTTCTCAATAAAAGCTCTCGTAGCCTGTAGCTTTTATTGAGAAAAATCGGTTTGAGGTAAAAGGAAGTTGCCGCCTGTTGTTCCTGCCTGTCGACTACAAAACAATACTACAACATGACGTAACGATATCATCCGCTCCCGACAGGATCATATACCCTAAATGAAATGGTGCCCAGGCTAAGGCCAGAAAGGTCTAGCGTTAGCTCAGGCTAATTACAACCTGTCAAAGTGGGCAGGGGTGAGGTGAGGTGGGTTCGGGGGGTGAGGCCAAGGGGAGGGTCGACTACAGGCTCAATGGAGACAATTAAGTAATCTATCCTATTAAAAGACATCTAATGTACATTTAACGATTACTGCAACAGGTTAAAAGAGCAGTTTGTGATACTGTACATAGGGTATTCTGACAGATTCAAACTACAACAGCTATGCAGATTATGCAAGTGAATCCAACACCTGAGCGGCTGGTGAGTCACAACACCAGAGGGAGTTCAACAAATCATGTGCAACCCAGATTTGGCACAAACAAGGGTCTAAATTAATGTCGCCCTATATACCAACTGTCATTAAAGGTATATTCAGTGATTTCACTCAAAAAACCTTAGGTTTCGTTTTTGGCTGTGGGACCCAGCCTTTCGTCCAATCAGGATAGAGAGTCAAAAACGAAACCTAAGGTTTTTTGACCCCCAGGGGTTAACTGAGGACAGGGAGGAACTCCTTATATGGCCAGCACACTCTATAGTAGGGAGGATTATCACAACAAAACAAAAAAATAAGTGATATTTGAATTAAGTGAAATCACTGAATATACCTTTAAGACATGTGAATCCCTTGACTCCTTCAAAACCGCTCTCAAAAGGCACCTACGGACGGCTGCAATTTGAAACTGGCCCCCGTAAAATCTGAATCCCCCACCCACCCCTTTTTCCCCTCACTGTAGATGTTTTTCCCACCCTTTTTCCCTCCTTTATGATGATTTCCTGTTTTTGGCTATATAGAAGTGTATATTTGTATGTCTCTAAATGTTATGATGAATTGAAAACGGTGGACCCTCTTGTAAACAAGTTAACAGTTTTTGTATTGAGTTGTGCTTGAAATGTACTGTAATTCTGCAAACTGTTAATAAATACTTATGCTCCAGGGAAACATACACATTGTCTTAAGTGAATACTGCATAGCTTATACCTATACACACATGCAATACACAGACATGCACATGATGCAGTTGAATTAAACCTTAACAAATCAACTAACATTAAACTTGGTTTGCATATAGTTTAGTATACATTATGTTACTAAACTACACGCAAACCAAATACTTCCCTGCATTGTAGACTAGCCTACAGACTTTACAAGCAGATAATAAACTACAAGACAATATCCAAAGAGAAAAACATTCTTCTTACCATTAACAGCAGAAGCATTGCTTTTATCAAATAAAAAACAATAAGTGACCACCTCCCTTATTCTAAAAAAAATGCTAGCAAGTCAAGACCGCTCCTCGTGTGTTTATCACAGAATGGTGTGCGTGTGTGTGTGTGTGTGTGTGTGTGTGTGTGTGTGTGTGTGTGTGTGTGTTGTCCACACAGAGAGGTGTTTGCTGTCCTTAGCCAGCCTACAGATTACCTCAGTTGAAGGACGTAACAGAGAGGGATTAAAGCCCAGGGGACACCGAGGAGGGCCCAGACTAGACCAATGGAAACGTCACATCCCAGTCAGTCGCATTACCACCCTATAGTCTACCTCTACCGTATCGCCCCCTAATCCTGTTAGTTAGGGGCTACCAGGCAGGCAGCCAATCAAACTCTCTCGCTGCCTGGCCCCCCCTGTCTGAATGGTCAATTATTAGTATTAGCCTATTGGGTTTGGTTCTCAATCTCAACCTCTGTGTGTGTGTGTGTGTGTGTGTGTGTGTGTGTGTGTGTGCGTGCGTGCGTGTGTCTGTGCGTGCGTGCGTGTGTCTGTGCGTGCGTTCGTTCGTTCGTGCATGGTTTCACAACCTGTATGTGTGGTATCCATCCATACTGTGGAACTCATATATTCCAAGTGTTTATCAGATATATCAATTATTATCAAATATAAGAATTGGGGTCATATACCAGAGCCTTAATGCAATGACAGCAAAGGGCATTAGGGCTATGGACCAGAGCCTTAATGCAACGACAGCAAAGGGCATTAGGGCTATGGACCAGAGCTAACTGATTTCCTACGACACTAGGCATATTATGAGTCGTAACTACTAGTGGTTCTCAATGCAGTCCTTTCCTCTTTTCCTCTCTCCATGTCCCTAATCCTGTCGACGGGATATTCTGCTGCAGCTCTTGAGTCTTGACGAAGCTCAAAAGGAGTGGACATCATTGGACATCATTGGGAATTCCTTCATGAACACACCGAACTCGTAATATAATGCACAACTCCCTCGGACGCAGAACAGTATCCCCCAGAAATACCCCAGACATGGGACAGTAACCCTCAGACATACTGTACAGCAGCCAAGCCCCCAGTAAGGCTATGCAACGTTGAAGCTGCCACTACCTACTGGCGAAATGTGGAATTGCAGCAGCCCAGACATGGTACAGTATCCCCCAGACATGGCTGGACTAACGGATCCCACATAAAAACACGTTCACATACACCCCGTCACGCTGCACTGGAAGAGGGACTTCCTCTTTGTTATCCCTCTCTGTGCACAGGCAGTCACAGACAGACAGACAGACAGACAGACAGACAGACAGACAGACAGACAGACAGACAGACAGACAGACAGACAGACAGACAGACAGACGCTGCATGGGCAATGGCTCTTTGCCGGTCTAGAGGTTGGCTATATGTTGTGTCTGGCTCTCAGTCAAAAGGTTCTATCTGCCATTGGGCCTCCCAAGTACATGTGCATTGTGTTAGCATGGACCCTTACGGCCCCTCTAATCCTCCTCAGCACAGGAGGGACCAGGGGGGTGGAGACGGACTATAGTGGCCCCTGGGCTCCGCTCTATTAATCCCTCCTGTCATCGAGGTCCCACAACAGCCATTAAAAGATGTTAATCCAGCGTGCACCTCTCTCTGTCCTTAAAGTCTCTCTCTCTCGCTCTCTGGATCGATAGCAGACAGAAGCACCGGAGGAGGCTGTCTGGACATTAGGTCGACACACACACATGTTCCACGCAGGGGTCATGCAGGCGTCACGGACATACAAAATGAGCAGACAATAATATGACCAGAATCACATAAATAGCTATTCCCTGAATCACCATAACAGGTCTGTAACTCTGAGAGTGTACAAATGGAACCAAATGTACCCTATATAGTACAGCGGCTAACAGCCATATTGTGAGAGAACCTTTCACTTGGTGATACAAGCGTGAAATTTGGCATGAACATGCCTCTGGGTCACCTCTTTAACTTTTTTAACCGAGCCAGCGAAAAATCCAATATGGCGGTAATTTTTCAAGATGGCCGCCAAATAGAAAAGGCCTTTTGTGGCGGTTCTGGACAACCATGGGTGCGGCCGACTCGAGACCGGGCACTGCACTCCCTGTGGGTGTGTGGAACGTGTGTGTCGAATTTGAAGTCGGTGGGGCGAACGGTTCTCGGGTTACGTGGATTACAGATGTACACACGCACACAAAATTCGTGCAATATAGCAGATCATTGGAACGGTTGTTCGCTTGGTGATATAAGCGTGAAATTTGGCATGAACATGCCTCTGGGTCACCTCTTTAACTTTTTTAACAGAGCCATCCAAGAAACCAATATGGCGGTGCTATTTCAAGATGGCCGCCACATCTAAATGTTAGCCTATGTCTACATTTCTTACAAATTTTAGGAAAAAATTCACCATTATAGATATATATATAGATAGATTTATTTATTTATTTCAATTTTTTTAATATATTTATTTTATTCTTTATATTTATATTTTATTTTTTTGTTATTATTTTTAGTTTTCATACTGAAAATGGTAGCATGCTAATGCTAACTTAATGCTAACGTGGTAATATGCTAGCATGCTAACATAGCATGCTAACATGCTAATTCTAACATGCTAATGCTAACATGCTAGTGCTAACATGTCAACATGATAATGTCAACATGCTAATGCTAACATGCAACATGCTAACATGCTAGTACTGACATGCTGCTAATGCTAACATGCTAATGCTAACATGGTAATGATAACATGCTAACCTGCTAGCATGCTAGTGCTAACATGCTGTTAATGCTAACATGCTAATGCTAACATGCTAGCACTAACATGCTAACATGCTGATGTTGATGCATGTTAGCATTAGCAGCATGTCAGTACTATAGGCTTACCATAGTAAGACCAATGTGTATTACAATGCACGTTCAATGGTTTGTAGTGGAAAAACACTGTGAGAGGTGGACTTTCAGCCCGAACCCCGGAATGTGTATTATTCATAACTCTGCATGCGCTGCGCGCTGAGTCTGACAGCACTGGTCCCGACCACAGAGCAGAGCAGAGAAAGGCTCTGCTGTCTGCAGATAGACTGTTGTGCTCTCCGTGAGGAAAGCTTGACATGCCAAAGAACTATCTCATCATCATTGTTTACAAACATATCCCTAAATGTTTGTAACCAAATCTCAAATGCTTACAAACATATCTCAAATGTTTATAAACAAATCTCAAAATGTTTATAAACAAATCCCAAAATGTTTATAAACAAATCTTGAATGTTTGTAAACAAATCTCAAATGTTTATAAACAAATCTATAATGTTTATAAACAAATATCCAATGTTTATAAACAAATCACAAAATGTTTATAAACAAATACCAAAATGTTTATAAACAAATACCAAATGTTTATAAACAAATCTCAAATGTTTGTAAACAAATCCCGGAATGTTTATAAACAAATACCAAAAATGTTTATAAACAAATCTATAATGTTTATAAACAAATCTCTAATGTTTATAAACAAATCCCAAAATGTTTATAAACAAATCTCAAATGTTTATAAACAAATCTCAAATGTTTGTAAACAAATACCAAGATGTTTATAAACAAATCCTGAAATGTTTGTAAACACATCCTGAAATGTTTGTAAACAAATCTCAAATGTTTATAAACAAATGTTTGTAAACAAATCCCAAAATGTTTATAAACAAATACCAAAATGTTTATAAACAAATCTCAAATGTTTATAAACAAATCTCAAATGCTTATAAACAAATCCCGAAATGTTTATAAACAAATACCAAAATGTTTGTAAACAAATACCAAAATGTTTGTAAACAAATCGCAAATGTTTATAAACAAATCTCAAATGTTTGTAAATAAATCCTGAAATGTTTATAAACAAATATCAAAATGTTTATAAACAAATCCCGAAATGTTTATAAACAAATCACAAAATGTTTATAAACAAATACAAAAAATGTTTCTAAACAAATCTCGAATGTTTATAAACAAATCTCAAATGTTTGTAAACAAATCTCAAATGTTTGTAAACAAATCCTGAAATGTTTACAAACAAATACCACAATGTTTATAAACAAATCTCGAATGTTTATAAACAAATCACATGTTTATAAACAAACCCTGCAATGTTTTGTAAACACATCCTTGAACGTTGGTGGTATAACATGCGCAGAACATGCACACGTGCACGCGCACATGCATGCGCACATGCACGCGCACATGCACGCTGTGTCCTCTTTTTGGTAATTCAGAATATGGTATGCCTACAGTACTAGCATGTTAGCATGTTGGCATTAGCATGTTGGCATTATCATGTTAGCATTAGCATGCTACCATGCTAACATGGTAATGTTAGCATTAAGTTAGCATTAAGCATGCTACCATTTTCAGTATGAAAACTAAAAAAAATAATAAAAAATAATAATATAAAGAATAAAAATAAAAATAAACTATCTATCTATCCATCTATAATGGTGAATCTTTTCCTAAAATTTGTAAGAAATGTAGACATAGGCTAACATTTAGATGTGGCGGCCATCTTGAAATAGCACCGCCATATTGGATTCTTGGATGGCTCGGTTAAAAAAGTTAAAGAGTTGACCCAAAGGAAGGTTCATGACAAATCACAAATATCACCAAGCGAACAACCGTTCCAATGATCTGCTATATTGCACGAATTTTGTGTGCGTGTGTACATCTGTAATCCAAGTAACTCGAGAACCGTTCGCCCCACCGACTTCAAATTCGACACACACGTTCCACACACCCACAGGGAGTGCAGTGCCCGGTCTCGAGTCGGCCGCACCCATGGTTGTCCAGAACCGCCACAAAAGGCCTTTTTAATTTGGCGGCCATCTTGAAAAATTACCGGCATATTGGATTTCTCGTTGGCTCGGTTAAAAAAGTTAAAGAGGTGACCCAGATGACCCAGGTGACCCAGACCAATTCATGCCAAATTTCACGCTTGTATCACCAAGTGAAAGATCGTTCCTATTATCTGCTGTAGGTACTAATATGGGTCCATTTGGTTCCATTTGTACACTCCTAATGTGCCATAGAAAACATAAGCCCTGACTGTCATATTGAACTTTAAAGCATGATTCACTTAGTAAGAGACCTACACCTTCACTCAAGATTAACAGTTTATTGAAACAGAATGAGATGAATGCGGAGTGGAGTGAGGAACCCAAGGTTGGGCGTACTCTCTGGAGCTGACGGTCGGAATGAGCAGCTGGTCGTCTCTGCTCCGTCACTGCCCCCTGGATTCCTAGAGAATCGAGGTGGAAGGAGGAGGTTGGGGTGGAGGAGGATGGCGATTTTGAAGAATAGTGAAAATAGCCGATCTACAAGTGCAGTACTCACAACCCATGTTTGGTCTGTCGTGGAGCAGAACAAGCAATTTGGTTGAGAGATCGCAGGTGTATTTATGCCGGGTGATAATGAAAGGCAGGTGAGTTTTAATGAGGAGGGAGGAGTTATTGATAATGAGGTGGTTAAGTGGTTATTGATTAAGTGGTTAAGTGGTTATTGAGTTATTGATAATGAGGTGGTTAAGGTTAATGAGGTGGTTAAGGTCATGCGGAAGGAGGTCTCTTCTCCCGAAGAGTATAAATACAACTTCCCTACATGCTTGTTGTATTGCTTTCTTTTGTCCATTAGATTGCATAAACGTTAAGCATGTATCTACAACTCACTCATACATAGACATTAGTTAAAAAACTGAATGAATGAAACACAACACAATCCAGGACCTATTTCCATTGACGTCCTCAAAAATATCCCTTTTGGAACTGTCAAACCCCCATATTGATAAGGCCAACCATCATCTTAGCTTCTTGCAGAAATACCAATCTATATTAGAAAATATATGAACAATATTGTCACACATAAGACTGAGTGATAAGAAACAATCTTATAAGCGATAGAGGGAGTGTTTACTTGTGAGAAGAATTCATGTGAGAAACTAAGCCAAACCAAGAAGCTGTGAGCCAATTAGTGTAAATGGCAATCTGGGGGCACGGTGGAACAGTCGGTAGCGCTGTCGCCTCACAGCTAGAATGTCCTGGGTTCGATTCCCGCTGGGGCCGCTGTGGGCGAGCTCTCTCCTCTGTGTCATCAGTGCTCATACCCGAGGCGGGGTTGGAGAAAGGGCCTTTCTGTGTGGAGTTTGCATGTTCTCACCGTGTCCCCCTAGGGTAGGTACCCTCACATGTTCTCCCCGAGTCCTATAGGGTAGGTACCCTCACATGTTCTCCCCGAGTCCTATAGGGTAGGTACCCTCACATGTTATCACCGTGTCCCCGAGGGTAGGTACCCTCACATGTTCTCCCCGTGTCCTATAGGGTAGGTACCCTCACATGTTCTCCCCGTGTCCTATAGGGTAGGTACCCTCACATGTTCTCACCGTGTCCCCGAGGGTAGGTACCCTCACATGTTCTCCCCGTGTCACCTATAGGGTAGGTACCCCCCCCCCCCCCCCCCCCATTAGATAATTGAGTACTACAGACGACTGTTTAAGTTAAAAAACTGTCAATCTGTGTGTGAGAACTGCAGCTGAGGGAGTCAGTCAGGAGCCACGAAGGCCAATAAATACAAGGTGGTGAGAGCTGCTCTTTATAAAACAGAGTTGTCTCATGTTTCACTTGTACGGAACCCTGGAGTGGCCATTGAGATATATATATATATATATATATATATATATTTTTTTTTTAAATGATAATACGAGATCTCAAAATGGGCTCCGTATACTCTTGCTCTGTGCTCAAACTCACTGTTGTATTCTTTCTTTGTGACACCTGCACTCACTCTGCTGCAATACAAGCCCTCCATGTCAGACAGACAGAGGGACAGAGGGACAGACAAACAGACAGACAGAGGGACAGACAGGCAGGCAGGCAGGCACACAGACAGACAGACAGGCAGGCAGGCAGACAGACAGACAGACAGACAGACAGACAGACAGACAGACAGACAGACAGACAGACAGACAGACAGACAGACAGACAGACAGACAGACAGACAGACAGACAGACAGACAGACAGACAGACAGACAGACAGACAGACAGACAGACAGACAGACAGACAGACAGACAGACAGACAGACAGACAGACAGACAGACAGACAGACAGACAGACAGACAGACAGACAGACAGACAGACAGACAGACATCTGAAGTAATAGGGGTCACTGCAGAGGGTTTTATCTGGGGGGGGGCTCAGTCTCAGTGGTTTGATGTGAGCAGACCTTTCAAGGATCTTTTTTTAAAAGCACTGATAACGGCCTTGGCAGGTGGCTAGAGCAGCCGTCACAACAGACAGACAGACAGACACACACACAGACAGACACACAGACAGACAGACAGACAGACAGACACACAGCCAGCTAGGGGTCCTGACACAATTTTTACAGATAGTTGTGGACACCTTCATTTTGTTCACTTTCAAGCTACGGATGTTACTTTCATTAATTCCAGGTATAGAGTCCCACCCAGATGTGTTAACCGCTAACATTTGAACGGCTTTGAGGAGCGTGTGTGTGACAGCGAACATGCTCGTGTGCATCTTGTAACAAAGCGTGCACGCGGCCACATTTATAAGCGTCTCTCCATTAAAGGACGGGCCCATTAGCTTCCCCCGGACTAATCTTCAAAGAATGTTCTATCTCAGTCAGAGAGCGTGCTATCAGTCCGTCCTGCACTGGAGGAATTAAGGGTCCAACGGTCCCCCCAGAGGGCTTTTAAAATGGAAGCCTGAAGACAAGAGGCACGCCACGTGACTCATATGTCAAGTGGTCGTCCAGCCGGCGTGCGTGTGCGAGACGTGCGTGTGTGTGTGTGCGTGCGTGCGTGTGTGTGTGTACGAACGCGCCAACCCCACCGTTATCTGAAAAGGATGAGACGATGGTTCTCTCTCTCATTTCCAATGGGCCGGGGCTCTCAGACCTCTGAGTGCCTGATGTCCACTCACAGCACAACCAAGCCAGCCTGCCAGGCAGGGCTCAGGGCCGGCGGGGGGGGGGGGGGGGGGGGGGGGATAGGGAGGGTAGTCAAGGCTTGACACTCATGGGGACATGGATGTGATTTTAGTTGTAAATGTTTCAATCTGGTGGTGAAGAGGTAGTCTAGATTATCTTCTAGGCTACAGAGCACCTCCTGCAGGATTGTGTTCATCCCAGGAGTGTCCCAAAACTAAAAGGAGAGAGAGTTTCATCCAGTGCATCAAAGGTTGTGAGCGGAGAGGAGAGGTGGATCTGCAGTGGTGGAAGGTAACTAAGTACAATTTTGTAATGATTTGTTTACTTAACTTGCAGTACGGTATATTTCAGATACTTTCACTTCTACTCCAATACATCCCGGATCCAAATATTATACTTGTACAATCATTTGAAAACTTTAGTTAGTTACTTTCTTATAGATTGAATATTTGACAAAACATACAGTAACCACTTCAGCCCTATAATATACATTTCGACCATTTGAAAACAGCCGATCCACAAACAAGCTCACAATTGTGACGGATTGAATTGTGAGCTTGTGGATCTGAAAGTCTCTAAATATAATTATTTAGTTGAAAACTTCAAATGGGACATTCTGTACAGTGAGTATAGGCTTACTTTTACTTTGATGCCAATACTTTTGTACTTTTACTCAACTACATTTAGAATTTCAGACTTTTAACTTGTATTTCTACATTTCAGTATTGACACTTTTACTTAAAGTGCCGTGATTTCTTTTGAACTTTTTCTGTTTTGTACTATGGTATGGTGTGGTGTCTATGGTATGGTGTCTATGTATTTTTGGTTTCTTCTTGAAAGCCTTTCAGTCAAAAGGCCGGCAAAATGACAGTGATATAGTGACATCACAAATTATCATCCCCTCCCCCTTTATCGTACAACAACAGCTGTGGGTGTGGCTTCAGTTCAGGTGGATCATTCACCACCCACCAGGCAAACCAAGCATACTTAGGGCGCATTCGTACATACCGCACCGGAGCACACTCGCCTATTAGTTTGCAATGCATTGCAGTGCGCTCAGTGCGCTATTTCTGAACGCGCCCATAATTGAACTGGTGGGCGTGTCCACATTAAATCGATATTTTAACACTTTCTGTACACCTTTTTTGAAAATAAAATCTTCCTCCTAATATAATCATAGTACCTGATGATCATGTTTTAGGGGCATCACGGCACTCCATCTTTAAAGGTTTCATGACATTCATTTTCATTAATTACACCCAAAAAACCTAAACATTCAGTGGAGTTTCTGTGGTCTGGAGTTTTCTCTGGGGTTTGGAAGACTTTTGAGCTGCAATGAAAACAGGCAAAACAGTGACATCTGCTGGTAAATCCCATTGACATACATGGGATTTGCAAGCGGTGACATCACAAACAGCAGTTAAATCAGAGCACTTGATTGAGCCAGAAAACCCCAGACCACAGAAAATCTACTGAATGTTAAAAGTTCAGGTTTTTGGGGTGCAATTAGCCTGAGCTAACGTGTTAGGTTTCTGGTCTAGAGGGGCGGGTCGCGGCTCAGATTTGCGCACGCCCTGATTGGATCTCATCGATCTGTCCGTCACCCGCGGCCCCTCCTCTCCCCCCTAGTGCAGCGCTACGTCACATCATTTGGAGCGACGCCCACCCGGAAGGGTTGACTCACACTTTTAGACCAGAGCGGCCAATGCGTTCCTCCAGGCTTTACATTTTTGCACCAACAAAAATGAAAGCCTGGTACCGAGGCTAGGGTGCAATTGACTCAACATTATTTGAGTGGTTATCCCACCACTGTGGATGCGTCCCCCCTAGCAGACCGCAGCGCTCCAAGCAGCAGCAGCTCCTCGACCCTCCGCTGCGGGTCAGTGCTGGTCACCACCACCACCACCACCATCAGGTCACCTCCGCCACCATCATGACAGAGTGGACGCTGCTCAAGCGTCTCCTGGACGCCGTCCACCAGCACTCCACCATGATGGGACGTCTCTGGCTGACCGTCATGGTCATCTTCAGGCTGCTCATCGTCGCCGTGGCCACCGAGGACGTGTATGCAGACGAGCAGGCAAGGTTATTATGGTTGACCAAGAATAAAAATAAAACCATTCTGGACTAAATCAAAACTAGAATGAAAATGACTAAACGACAACTAGCTGAAACCGTATTGTGTAAACTAACTAAAGCCAAAGTGAAATTATAGACAAAAGAATAAATTTTTTAAATGCTATATTTTGTTACGTTTATATTACACAATTCAATCCTGCACCTTACAAATAACCCAAAGTATGTAAAACAAATCACACCCGTGTGAAGTGAGGGGCGCATCCATTAATTTGCTCAGACACATATGAGGTAAATGCTCTGTTCATTGTCAGTGGCATTTAATGTGTTTCTAGGACAAGACTCTACACTATAGCTGAATATAGGATATTAGCATTTTCAGAAAGAAAAAAATAACCCAATTAAAATTAACTGAATTAGAAAATAAAATAAACTAAAACTAAACTAAAAATCCCAATGTTTTTTCTAACCCTCGCTGCGGGCAGGAGATGTTCGTGTGCAACACCATGCAGCCGGGCTGCCCCACCGTGTGCTACGACGCCTTCGCTCCCATCTCGCAGCCTCGCTTCTGGGTCTTCCACATCATCAGCGTGTCCACGCCGTCGTTGTGCTTCATCATCTACACCTGGCACAACCTGTCCAAGCTGCCCCACAACGCCAGCCATCAGAGGCAGGGCCAGGGGGGCACAACCCCCGGAGAAGGGGCGGGCTTCAGCGGTACGCCTGTTGTCAACCATTATTATTACATCAGTGGTTCCCAAAGTGGGGTCCTTGAGAGGGAGTTCCAGGGGGTCGCCAGCTAAATGATAGTTAGGAACCAAATGGACCCTCATGGGTCTGTAACTCAGAGAGTGTACAAATGGAACCAAATGGACCCGTTAGGGTCCGTCCATTTGGTTCCATTTGTACACTCTCAGAGTTGAATTAACATTGATTTTTACAATATATTGGGGTCCCAGAGATAGAAATGCCATTAGGGTATCGTAGAATTCAATTCAAACTGTTACCCCAAAAAAATACTTTCTGGCCTTGAGAGCCCATCCAAACAGGAAAGAATGTGATTGCATTAATGCATTAAACTCACTTTGCCACGTGATTTGCCACTCACTTTATGCATACCTGCCTGCCTGCCTGCATATCCTTTATCGCAATTATTTTTGCATAATCTTCAAAAAATTCTAAAATGGAAATAGCATATCTACAAGCTTACAACACGTCACTAAGTGATGTGTTGTAAGACTGTAGATCACTTATATAGGATACGCTATTTTGGACATTTATTTTTATTTTTCCTTTTTTTATTAATTCATGTGTCAGGGATTTCTTTGTACATTTTATTTACAAGTTATTTGTCATTATCTGCGCATTTGTGATTACGAAGCCTATAAAACACAAATAAAACGCAAATAAAACATTTTACATTCTAAAGTCCAAATAAAAAAAACACCCCACAATTAAATCGTGTTATATATATACATGTGTTAACCGTGCCAGCCCTGCTCGGCGGGACGGGGGCGGCGCGGGACGGCGGTCAGGAAGCCTACAACCGGAGCTGTGACTCGGACAGCTGCTCCATCCTCTCCCACAAGCACCTGGGCCACAGCCTGGCCGATGTGCTGGAGGGCCTCAACAACCAGGTGGATATACAGTACGCATGTTGTGTATATATAATATATATGTATGTATTAGTGCTGTCAGGCGATTAAATTTTTTTTATCGCGATTAATCGCATGATTTGTGTAGTTAATCGCGCGATTAATCGCAATTAATCACAAAACCTTTTTTGCTCTAAATTCAATGATGAACTGAAAGAAAACGCTGTATTGTAGAGATGCTCCGATCAGGTTTGACAACATTAATGTTACTTTTTTTATTTACCTTTTTTCCACATGACAAGTGCAATGTGCATTATTTTATGGCTTGCCCATTTTCTCTCTTTTGAATAATTCTGTGCAATTAGCACATTCAACACAAACAACTGTTTCCATAAAACAAACTAACATAGGCTACTTCTCTATAAGCAGAATCATGAATAGGCCTATTTAATTTATACAAAAGGAGAAGAGAGAGAGCAATGTGTTTGTGGCACAAACTTTGTCTAATATTGCTTTAGAGCAGTGGTTCTCAAACATTTTCATGCCAAGAGCAAAGGAACCCCAATATTCTTTCAATCTACAAAGAAAATCCCAAAATCGCTTATAAATTAAATTAAATTACTTACTAATCGCTTATTTGGAAACACTGGCCAAAAACGACCAGTGCTGCTACTATTTGTCTTATTTTGTATAGACCTAGGGCTAGGTGGCTTGTTTCTGCCATAGAGTTATACTGGCAACAACTCTGGCTTCTAGTAGCTAGCTGGTGCGTCTGGCTGCTGCTGCTCGACTCGTCTCTGTTTGTGTACTGTCAGTCCCAGCTCCGTGACTGGGAGATGGGACTGTGGATAGCCTGTTACAGTTAAATCCATAAACAAGTACCACAAAACTGAAAAGTATCGCGACTGTGACCGCAAGTTAGAAACGTGTGTGGCTATAACGAGCCACAGCTGTTTACAATGCGATGCAAAATTAACAGCGGGGGTTTTGCTTTTGGTCGGGATGGATGAATTGCACAGGTTTCTCAAGCTTTTTTGGACTGGAACGTACGACACGAGCAAAACCTTTGTGAAATGTAAATGGAAGGCTGTTACTCCACTTAAAACATCCTAACAAGGGGTCTGGGAAGGGAGTGCATTGCTGGAACCATGTATTCCTCAACATCACGCCTGCCAATCGCTGTGTTTTTTCTTTTTGTGTTAATGCCATAAAAAAATTAGTGCCGTTAATAAGGTGTTGCGTTAATGCATTAATAACGCGTTAACTTTGACAGCATTAGTATATATATATATATATATATATATAGCGGTTCCAAAACTTTAAACTCGTTCAGGACGGGGGAACCCCTTTTGGTGCAGTTTTAAGCAGTATGTTAGACTTTAGCTGTAGAAAAGTAGCAGATCTACAAGCCTGTAGCCGTTCCTCGCTTCCTGTAGCGGTGCTTGTAGATCTGCAAGCACCATAGATCTGCAACTTTTGAAATATCTTGAAAATGTGGTGCAAATCTTTGAATATATATTGTTTCAGAGCGAACGTTTTTAACTCAAAACTCAAATTCACAAAACATATTTTCAGATGGGGGTCGGCGGCCAATTACATATAGTTTTCAGGGTCCTTGACATGAAAAACTATGAGAACCAATGACATAGAAACAGGTTTTTCTGAAAACTGTCATGATTTAGACATTTTGTAGAAATGGGTTCTTGACATCCAAAAGAGCAATTAGAAGTTTGCCCGGGATCCAAACTATAGCGAACATAGCATATCTACACGCTCACAACACGTCGCTTTGTGCCGAATTAGGAGCTTGTATAGATGAACTAATTTCACTACTTTTTCTACTGTAAAACAACTGTTGAATTTGTTTCGAATTCATGAAAATCTTTGCTTTTATGGGAATGTTTTTAGATATATTTTTTTAAATAATCAAAAACAAAATGTGGCAAAAACAAATAATAAAGGGACCCATGTGTCCGCGGCCCACAAAGGGTCCAGACCCAGTGTTTGGGTACCAGTGATGTAGACAGATGCCATGCAGGTCATTATTGATCTGCCATCCTATACAGTGTTTATAATTTCCATGAATACGTTGTTGTTCGGGGCGCATACGTTGGTTAGACATACTAACAGTCTGACAGGCAACACCGTCCGACAACACCGTCTCTCCCAACATGCGTGGCCGGTTACAACTAACCCGTGGCAGGTTACAACCCGTCTGGAGTAAAAAACACTCAGTATACAAGGCTTCACAAGGTACAAAGGCCCCAGTGAGATGGTCCAAAATTGCAGATATTTGAGTGAGCACCACGGACAGACTGACAAACATTGCATTATAACAGGTGCTTATAGTCCCTCCTACCGGATATACTTTTCATCAATCCTAAAGAATGGCAATTTCAATGCATTATGTATTACCTTGTGTTGACCTTGCTTACTGTAAATCTCTCTGGATTAAAGGAGAATTTCGGACTAGAAGGCTTTCATATACCTTTCTTTGTAGTTGTTACGTCCCCACCAAAGAGGTCCAGGTGTTATTTTGTGCAAAAGCTCATCATTGGTTATTTCCCCTACCATAAGCCCTCAATGAATAAAGTTAAGAAAGACTTCTAGTCTGAAATCAGCCTTTAAGAGCATCTGCTAAATGCCTAAAAAATGTGTAAATTGTAAACCAGAGCCTGCAGAGAGGAGACCCCAACACCGTGGTGTCATTGGACCAGGTGCCGCTGCGCATGTGCAGGGAGGGCGTCGGGGGCGCGCCGGCCCGCCGTCCCGCCGCCACCGCCACCGCCTCCGGAGGGGTGCTGTCCAAGTGCTACGTGTTCCACGTGTGTCTGCGCGCCGTGCTGGAGGTGGGCTTCGTGCTGGCGCAGTGGATGCTGTTCGGCTTCCAGGTAGAGTGTTGTTGATTTCGTCGACTTAACTCATTCTCTGCTCTGTACGATGTGTCACGACCTCCCAGTTTCTTAGCGGACACTCTAAATACAAGGCCACTGTCTGGTCACAAAAAAACGTCATTGAATATTTTCCCTCCGTTCACACTATCTTTAGCGATGTTTTTTTAGCTGCGTTTATCTCAGATTGAGGTGATCATATAGAACATCCATGTTTAGGTCGCGGTACTGTATAAGTAACCCGACTCCGCCAGCTGGTGGCAGCAGTGAGTTCTGGCGGAGTCAGGTTACTGTATTAGCGCTTCTGATGAAAACCAAAGTAGCTAAAGTGGCTGCCCCGGAAATGATTGATTGTTAATTACGGTTGACCAAATCAGCTGGTGGCTCTTCAAAGTAAGGGCTTATGGTCTATGGTGGTCTACGGTGGTCTATGGTGGTCTATGGTGGTCTACGGTGGTCTATGGTGGTCTATGGTGGTCTATATGGTGGTCTTTGGTGGTCTATGGTGGCACAGACACGACTAAAACTTGACCTTAAACCTGGTGCTTAAAGTTAAAACTGTGATGAAAAATGTTTCGTTTTACTATGTTTTTTCACGGATGAAAACGAAATAAAAGCTAAGCTATGATGACTAAATATATTGACATTTTCGTCAAGAATTAAAAGCTATACAAAAATGTTAGGGTAGGGACTGGTGGAGAAGAGAAAAGTATATATATTTTTTTGGTTGCATTTTCAGAAGTGTAAAAATCTGCCATTACGAAGCAACCAAGTGTAAAATGACTTGTGTCTTTTACTTAAATTGGATATTCGTCCACTAGTCACTTCCCAATATTTTACTCAATTGTCAACATATTTAGTCTTAGTTTTTGTCATCATGGCTTAGTTTTTATCTAGTTTTACTTCAGTTTTCCTCGGTGTAAAGCGGTAGTCGACAAACCTTTTTTGTCACAGTTTTAGCCGCCGAAATCAACACTAGTTCCTTTGTTCCAGGTGCCGGTCCATTTCCTGTGCTCGTCGGCGCCCTGCGCCCAGCCAGTGGACTGCTACGTGTCCAGGCAAGCTTATCATAGTTCAAAATGTACTTCATTAACTAAACTAAATTAAAAAACTAATAACAAATAACAAATAAATAAACACTAACTAAGTGAAACTATATTGTTCATAAAACTAACTAAAACAAACATTGGAATTAAATTATAGACAAAGAAATGATCTAGACAAAATGCACGTAGTTTTCTTTTGTGGATGTATGGTTGGTGTTTCTTCTGTAACTGAATGCTATCTTTTGTTATATTTTATTACAATACTTAGCTATTCAATATCACACCTGACCATAAAACAACTAAAACTAATACTGGAAACTAATAAAAACAAAATAAAAATAAATTGCATTTAAAAAAATAAAAACTAATAAAAAACTAGCAAATCTGCGAACTAAAAACGAATTAAAACTAACTAGAATTAGAAAAAAAGCATTATTCAAAACTAACTATATAGCTAAAACTATTCTAACATTGTTGTCTCCACATCACAGGCCCACGGAGAAGACCATCTTCCTGCTGTTCATGTACTGCGTGGGCGTGTTCTGCATCGTGCTCAACCTCCTGGAGCTCAACCACCTGGGCTGGAAGAAGATACGACGCGCCGTCAAGGCCAGGGAGGAGCAAGGAGGAGGCTCTCCGTGGGCTTCTTCTTACCCGCCGGGGGCGATGAAGAAGAAAGGGATGATGGGCTACGAGACCTTCCCTGCTCCCGACAGCGACCCCTCGTCTCTGCACTCCTCCCTGCAGGGGGGCTTCAGGGACGTGACCAGCACCGCCTCGCTGCCCACCCTGGACCTGGTGGTCGGACACAAGCCCGACTGGACGTGCGCGGGGAACTGCGGTGGTGGTGATGCTCCTCCGTTGTTCAATAAAGAGCCCAAGTTGAGAGCTCAGACGACGACTAAGAAGCAGGACTCCCACAGAGGAGAGAGGCAGCCGCTGAAGGGCAAACGGATCGAGGGCAGGGACCGGTCCGATAAGCACAGGAGCACCGAGGTCTGGATATAAATGACCACCACCACTGTTTAGTTGGGCCCCTTTTTCAGCCGAAAGAACTTTGGTTTTAGAACTGGTTCCGTTCTAGATTCTTGAAACCTCTATGCTTTCACAGAACCGGCGGCCATTTTTGTTTGTTCCAATTCATTTTCAGTGGAAAGAAACGCGCTGAACTGGTTCAATATTAGGCAGGAAAACAGAACCAAACAACTGGTTCAACCCTGGTAGGAGAGGGGCCTTGGGAAGAACAGAACGGTATACGTCTTGAGCAGTGGTTCCAAAACTTTGAGCCCAAAAGAGAAATTTGATGTTTCACTGGGTCCCAAACTAGTGAACATGTGGCAATGTGGCACGAAGCTTGGGTTAGATCAGCTATTTTCACTACTTCTTAAACATTTATTTTCTAATTTATGGAATTTCTTTGATTTTTCATTGATTTCTTCATGAAATTGCTAAAAGAAAAATCATTGAATTTTGTTTTTAATTCATGAAAATCTTAGCATTTTGGGGAATGTTTTTCTTTTTTTTTTTAATGTTTTGTAACAATTTTAAACAAAATGTAAGAAACCAAAAATAAAGGGAACCATACTAATGTAAATGGGCAAATAAAGGAAAAACGCGCCCTTTTTTCCTGAGTCAACAATATGTCTCGAGAGACTAGGGAAATAGTGATATAGAGCACCAAAGTCAGAAGGAATGCTGCTGAGTAATTTAGTTCTGATTGGCCAAGCCTGCCTGTTATTACCCAGCCAAATAATTACATTTTCACCAGAACCAAACTGTACCAAATATGAGTGACTGACTATCATAAACGATACAGAGCAACCAAGACAGTTTGTGTATATTTTTGGACCACAATGCTTATATGAGACGATTTTACGATGACCTAATGTTATTCTCCATTGAGAAATTACTTCTGTGAACCAGGGGATGGGTGATCGAGTGACATCAGGACTTCGGTACTGTAAGTCATCCAAAATGTTCCCCATTTTAGTGGATGAGACCGAAAATCTTAAAACGTGATCTAAATCAATCCGTCCAATTCTAATCAAAGATTATGTTTTTGACGGCCCATCGCGGTCCCGTCGCTAGTCGCATTATACATTTGTGGCGTTAACTTAGATACAATTAACCTCTTATGTAAGTATGCTAAGTAGGCTACTCCATGTGCATACATGTGTCCGTTATCACCTGAGAGTTACACCTGTTGTAGCCAGTTTCTGCCACAAAACATTAATTCTGAGGCTGACAGAAAATCTGATCTACAGTATATGTTAAGTGTTGTGAGTGTGTAGATCTGCAATTTTGGAACAAAGCTTGACAATCTTTGGAAAATGTGAGTATGGCCTACTTTTACTCCAATTGTGTGTATTGGTCTTCATAAACCCACACAACTCGGCCGCGGTCGAGATCATAGATTTCACAATGCCACGCCAGACTTCCTGGTCCTTCATTGCCACCCAGTTCCCGCTTACTGATGCATGTGTCCCTAGCGATGACATCAGGGAACGACAGTTTTCTACCTCTGGTCTACTTTGAGTGCAGGATTACAGAGAAGGAAAGATATAACCTCCTGATCAGCTCTGTAGAAGTGGCCGGCAAACTGTGTTCTTCTGGATCGGATTAGTGAAGATTCAGAAACACAGGGAAGGTTGCCGTATATTAGAGAAGTTGATGGGTGGCTCTTCCAAGAGAGATTTGAAGCTTCAAAATAAAATAAAAATATTTATAGGCTATTATTTTTTTGGCTTGAAGCAAGCCCACATTGTTTCTTCAGGAACAATATTTTCTAGTTATGTAGGCCTGTTGTTTTTGCCCTTGGTATTTTAGAATTTGTCTTTCTTTTTTGGTACTGGTTGCACAGCACCTTGTTTCAACTCTGTTGTTTTAAATGTGCTTTATAAATAAAGTGGATTGGAGGCATTTCTTTACTTTATAGGCTACTTCTACTCCACTAAGGTGTACATTTACTCATTTGAAAACTTTAGTTTACTACAGTAGCTACTTGGTAGATTTTTTATTAACCACTTCAGCCCATACTGTGTTACTATATTATTTGAATATAGCCTATCTACAAGCTCACAATGTGCCGTGAGCTTGTGGATCGGCTATTTTCAAATGTTTTTTGTAAGTATTTTGAAATTTGAAATGGGACATTTCTGTATAGCCTAATGGGCAACCCCCTTGTCACCAGGCTTTCCACCTCGGAGGGAATATATATATGTAGCCTATAATGGGTATTGGGTAGTTTTACTTTTGGTAAATTGGTACTTTAAGTATATTTTTATGCCAATGCTTTTGTACTGTACATTTTGAATACCAGACTATTTATTGTAACAAGTGTTTCTAAATGGCAAGTACTGAACTGTATACTTTCTTTTAAGTAGATTTAAACATTGGAGTACTTTTTCCACCACTTAGTGGCAGTGGTTATTCTCATATACTAAAATGAAAGCCTGGGTATCGAGGCTAATATACTGTAGCCTACATCAGTGGTTCTCAACCAGTGGTCCGGTAACCGAGGCTACTAAGCCAGTGGTCCTTGAGGAGGTTCCAGGTAAACCTGACTCCACCACATGGTGGTACTATTGAGTTCTTGCCATCTGGTGGAGTCAGTAGGTTAGTTCCATGTGGTCCCCAGCTAAAAGAGTTCAGTTGGTAATGAATGGACTTCACTCAGAGCGTAAAATACGCTTTCAAGAGTAAAATTGCATTAGTTAAACTGCATTACTTAATATACAAGAAGTCTAAACTATTTAGAATAGTTTTGATCATTTGCCCGTTATCTCTCAAAATGGCTTTATACCACATCAATGCAGCATGCATGTATAATGGAACCAGGGAACAAATCTTATCCAAAATATTTAAGTCCTGGGTCTGAGGCGCTAAATCTCATCGAATGGTGGTCTGTGGCTCAAATGCGGAATAATGGCCCATAATATGAAAGGCTGAAAACCACTGGACTAAAGTAAACTACAGCGTCTGTTTGCCTTGCACAGGCAGGTACAGTATACAGAGGCCTGTCACTTCCATTTTACACAATTATGGAGGAAACTTCACAGCAGTTAAGGAAAAATTCTACAAAATGTTTATTGAAAAGCAAGACAGGACTATAAGAACATTGTACAATCTCTCAAGGGGGAATGTGGGCTCATTTGTTTTAAAATAAAAATACAGCTTTCTGGAAGCTAGCCGCCGTGACTCGTCCCTCTTTCACAGTTGGTCTCACCTGCAGAGGTAGATTGTGACATTACCTGAGAGAGTTGATCTGGGGCAACGCCAAAGAAAGAGGAAACGCATGCTGAAAACCTTCCCTTAGTCGACTAAAGGCCTCATTTATACTTGGTTGCAGAGTGTGGCTCGCCTAGAACGGATTCTCAAGTGGAAAAACACGAAATGGAGACACTGGTGCAACGGAGTATGAATAAGAGTTTTAGGTTTGAAATCTGGTTCGTAGCCCATGCAGGTAGAACAACAAAGGTGGTACAAGGATGTGCTTACAAATCATTGCAATGGGTCTAAAAAACAAAAAGAATCATCATGAGGGATAGAAGACAACACACATCAAGAAAAACATTAACGGCAACGAATCCTGGCAAAACTACAAGCAATGTGAGATGGCCAAAAGGTGAACAGAACATAAATTCAAGCTGATTTGAACATGAACCAAATGTACGACTTTCCCGTTAAGCTAGTCTTTCATCCAACTGGTAATCCAACAGAAACAGGAGCACAAAATGTTAATAAAGCGCACATTTACTGGTCTTTTTAACTTAATTCTACTAGCCAAATTATACATTAGATATTGTATAAAGGAATAATCAAACCTCAAGAGCTTAAACATGTTTCTTCCCCATTTCTGTACCGTTCAGCAATCAACTTGTCAATCATTCCCAATTACTTTACAAAATGGAAAAATACTCATGATTTGGAATAGCTTAAATGAATGAATACACAACAGAACACGATGACCACAACTGCAGGTGTCTTCCGTAATCCAAGATAAAAATTCAACAAATCATAACTGACTTTTTCTTCTCGCCCCTTTTGCATAATGCACAGCAATTAGAAGTTCCAAGTTAGAATCAAGTAGGCAACTGGTCAGTGGTCAGTTAATCTCCTCCACTCGGAGGCTGAGGCGACCCCAGTAAGCTGACCCCAGTTCAGTGCTTAGGGACAATAATTCCAATTCATAGGTTTAAATTGAGTCAACATGTGCACACTCAGTTCAGTGAATAAACAGGAACGTCATCTAAGGCAGGGTATAATAGGGTTCTTGTGTGGCCATATATGGGCATAATAAGTGCATATTTCTACCTGTCTCACCAATAGTTTGAAACCCTGTTATCAACAGACATGGGAATGGTTTGTGGAATGGAGCCTAAAGCCCAATGAAATATAGTTGTAAGTAATTGCAAGGAGTTGCATGGCGACCCTCTGGTGTGGTTAGGGCTCAACAGCAGGCGGTAAGAGAATATAGGCTACATCTATGCCAATAATAAACACTGCGAGCAGCCATCACTTGATGTAGCTGCCATAGAGCAAAACCAGGCTGGTTTTATATAGTTGTACAAAGGCTAAGATAGTGATTTTATGTAGGTAATCAATGTAGGCATGCACAAGTTGGCAAGCCTTCCTTGGAGACAAGACGTCAGCCATTTGACGAAATGCATTACATGACTATAAGCCTTTGGTCCATCTGGAGTCAGTGCAAGATTGATGGGAGGGTTGGACTTCCAACTCTCACATGATCAGGAGGACTGATACATAATTATATGAATTGCAGTGTCTATTGCTGCTGGAATGACATGAACACATCAAAGAGGGCAAGATCCAGGAGAAACAAAGGCGTAAAAAAAGAAAAAGAGCAAACCAGTTTTCAATATTAAGTTAGAAGGCTCTCCTTTTCTTTTAACAACGAAAGGTCAATTTGTATGTGGCTAATTAAACATTTCCCACCGAATATGTCCATTTTCACCTGTAACGAACATGCCGAGAATAGGGATCTTAGGGTTCACGTGATTAAACCAGACAACCAGCGCAAAACGTAGAAGACTCGTAGTTTTCAGTTTTCCTGCACCGCACTTAACTTTCCAGTACGTTTCCCCACTTTGTGAATACTTATTTTCCCTCTCAGCCATCCTCACTAGATGGGACTAAAATACACTATGTGTTCATCTTAGGTTTTTGTTGTTGCTGATAATTTTTCTTGGACAAAAATAATAACTTGGGAGGGTCACTCACAAAATGGCTGCAGATGGGAGCCGAGAGACCAAATCAATATAAGACCCGTGTATGACCGCAGTCTGTAAGCTCACATAGCCCAACATTCATCTGAATAAGCACGCAGACAGCAGTGCCCACCGCAGAGACCATTCAGGGACTCAACCCGGAATAGTCAGCAAAAGTGAGTCACTTTCTTTTCCGAAACCCCAAAACAGGGTTGAGAATCACTACTAGAGCCGTACAAATCTTATGGGGGGGTCCCTGGCATTATTTCTTCAAATGGGGGTCCGTGGGCTAATTAGTGTCAATTTGGGGGTCCTTGCCATGAAAATGTTAAGGACAGTTTTTAATCAACCTGATTAACAACTGAAAGGAGAACACATCAAAACAGAACAGATACCCTGTAGCCGCTCCAACTCCAAACACCACCGCTCTGCTTTCAGGAATGGAAACATTGCATGCATTCGCTCTTCTAATATGCAGCCTAACATCCCGTTTATGGATCCTAACATCCCGTTTATGGAATTCCAATTCAGATTCTAACAACAAACAAGACTACGTTAATAAGTAAGCATCTCCTGACGATATCCATCCGATATACTCCCATTCTTTTCACCATTATTATGAATCCTCCTGTAAATTAGCTTTAATTATTTCCAATACAAGAGATATGCTGCAGAGCAACAACGACAAGAGGCGCGCAAAAACAAAAACAAAGGCTAGTATTGAGTCAGACTTCGATTTAACCGCATGTTAATTTCCTATGAAAATACAATTATGGTAGAAAAACAGGGAGTACAAAGTGCTCGCCACAAAGCCAATTATTACAACCAATGTACAACGTGTCGGTGAAGTACTAGAATAGAATTATCCAGACAATCATTGAACTCTTGATAAATCATCTCCCACAGACGCACGCACACACACACACACACACACACACACACACACACACCTCGCCCCTTTGTGAGATCCAGATAGTCCTAGACGTAAAAAACAAACAAAAAACACGCTCATCTCCACTGAAGATGCTTTTTGATTTCATCTAGTTTTTAGACTATAGGCTGTAAAATCTAGGGGACCAGAATGCTACAGGCTCCATCCACACAGAATAACTTCCTTCACAGGTGTCACAGATGACAATAATGAAGGCTCTGTTCCAGTCTGGTCAAACAGAGTCAGGGTGCTGCTGCTATTGTGCTCACTGGAAACACTGCTACACCAGTGGTTCTCAAAGTGTCCTTGAGTGGGTTTCCAAATGGGTGTGTAACTCTGAGTGTGTACAAATCCATGTGGTTCCATTTGTAGCCCATGGGAGAGAAATCCGTCATGGTGCTAGCAGGCATTGGGAAGAGACAGAAGGGCTTTGAAAAGGATTCCGTTGTTCTTGGGTTCTCCTGGTGAAGTGGTGATACAGAATGATGAGGCACTCTGAAGCAGTGGTTCCCAAGGTGTCCCCAAGGGGTCCCCAGCTAAATGATAGTTTTTGTACACTCCAAGTTAAATTAACAGTGATTTTACAATATAAATTGGGGGTCCCAGAGATAGAAAGCATGTCAAACAGCGGGTCCTTGAAATGAAACAGGTTGAGAATCTCTGCTAGAGCAGTTTAAAAAAAAAACTTCTTATGGGGGTTCCTGGCATATCTTTTCAAATGGGAGTCAGCGGGATAATTAGTGTCAATTTGGGTGAAGGTCAAGCTGTTATCTCCAGTGAACAGGAGAATAACAGCAGGGTGATGCAGACACGAGTGTTATGTTCTTTGAATGCATAAGCTAATTAGGGGCTTTGGTTTCCGATTTGCAGGCAGTTTGAAATGAGAACCTCCAGAGCCCAACCAGGAGTGTCAGGTGAGACATCCTCCATTTTACTTCATTTGTTGGCTCGTTTGCATTCCGTACTGTGCATCATCATGTCGGCCGTCTAATGTGTTCTATAGGTCGTGCACGGAATCCTCTTTAGTATTCCCAGGTCCTCAACTAAAATACACTCGTGTTACAGGCCTGTAAGGGTTTCTTTGGAATCCGTACTCACAATCACTGAACATTATGCTGTTGAAACTGTCCAACTGGGCACATATTTTTCTGTTGTGTGTCGAGGTCAGACGAGCTGTCAAGGTACGACAAAGACAGCCTGGGTGGCGAGGGCTCAGAGTACTGCTTCGAGGAGGTCAGGGCCATAGACATAAAAAGGTAGACGCCCCTTTCGGCTGTGGAGCGTATGTGCTCAAGGGAGTGCTGTACCTAGATTTATCTAGCCGTCTTCCACGGCTCTCCCAGTCCTGGACTAATCATGAGCTGGAACAAGATGCCATTGTTGCACCGTGGGAGCATTGACCACTACCGATAATCAAGATGAATTATGGGGTAGCACCAGGGGGGCAGTCAGACAGATAGCACTCTGAGATTCCTTGTGAATGAAAAGTGCAATATAAATAAAATTCATTATTATTATATTTTGTGAAACCACAAGGAAATGGGGATTTCCTGAAAGTTCATATAATGGCCTGTTGTCATTGGGCCCAAAAAAACCCATAGCCCCATAGAAGTCCATGTATTTGGGCCCAACTTCACCTCTGTATTACCTTAATAAACATGGTTATGAATACTTTTTGCTTCCAGTAACTAGTTTAAAGTCTAATTTCTAATGTCATAATATTCTTTCTGGAAAATTATGGTCCCATTTATAATAAAAAAAAAGACCATAAAGTCGCGCATGTTCTGAGGGGCGTGGCTACCGTTACAGTCTATGAACGGGATCCCCCACCCACTCGAGTCAAAATAAAAACCAACGAAGAAGAAGGGGGGGGAAGTCCCACCTCGTTGTCTGGGCCAGCCAATGGGCCAGCTGGGCCCAAACGGATCTAGAAAGATGGCGACTTACAATACAAGGACTGACAGGCTTCATTTTACGTTCATGTTAGACCCGGGGAACGCTTTGTCCATATTTTTTACAGTCTATGGGTAGCACTTTACATGAGGACCATATATGAAAACGTAACCACTGCTGAGTGAAGGAGACCATTCCCCGAAGACAGCCGTAGCAGTCTCCACAGGTGTGTTACGAATATATTCCTTTTTATATACACTGGTGGACTAGTGATATGAGTCAGGTGAAAGTTTGAGAACCACTGTACACACTAAATGGAACAGAGCCTTCATCAGTATAATCAGTTAACACCTGTGAAGCAGCCTGTAAGTAGAAATGGTTATTCTGTGTGCATAGAGCCTATTGGACACACACACACACACACACACACACACACACACTCCCCCTTCCCCCATTACTCAAGCGAGGCTCTGCACAGGCCCCACCATCAGTAGTCCTGGGGCTGTGCTGTCGTGGTGGGAGGGGTTGGAACTGGAGCTGTGGCAGCAGGGGTTGGAGCTGGGGACAAGATGCTGGTGGTAGTGGAGGTGGTGCTAGCAGTAGCAGAGGGATCAGTTGCAGCCTCGTCCAGGTCTTCAGGGGGCCTGGTGGAGGTGGTGCTAGCAGCAGCAGCCTCCTCCAGGTCTTCAGGGGGCCTGGTGGTGGAAGTGCTAGCAGCTGCAGCCTCCCCTAGGTCTTCAGGGGGCCTGGTGGAGGTGGTGCTAGCAGCAGCCTCCCCCAGGTCTTCAAGGGGCCTGGTGGAGGTGGTGCTGGCAGCAGCCTCCCCTAGGTCTTCAGGGGGCCTGGTGGTGCAGGTGCTAGCAGCAGCAGCCTCCCCTAGGTCTTCAGGGGGCCTGGTGGAGGTGGTGCTGGCAGCAGCAGCCTCCCCTAGGTCTTCAAGGGGCCTGGTGGTGCTGACAGCAGCAGCAGCCTCCTCCAGGTCTTCGGGGGGCCTGGATGCCTGGTGGATCCCCTCCGCCTCCTCAGTCTTGGGCCTGTCGCCCGGCGAGTCGTTGCCCCCTTCCTCCTGGGCCTCGGAGGGCTCGGTCGGCGGCTGGAGGGGTCCCAGACTAGTAGGGTCTGCTGCTTCTGCGGTCCCTCCTTCGACATCTCGGGCTGTCAACATTTACAACATAGTTTAGTTGCCCGATTAGTTTGTTACACACCGTTATGAATAGAAATTGCACTTCGTAATAAAACTGGCCATTGTGGCCTTACTCAAAAGGGGGAGGATTCCATGCTGCTTTCTGCTGGCAGGAGGGCGGTTGACAGAAGGACACTACTGAGAAAACCTGACAAATAGTTTTGTCTTCTCCGTTTCAGATAGCAAACTACTGTAGTCCCCGGTGTAAAAGGGCATGCTTTGGATGCTTTGCACTCTTCCCATTTGCCGCTGTGCTTGTGTTTGTTTTCCGGGTGCTGGAGCAGCATGGTTGCTCGTGTGCGATGCAGTCTCTCACAGCCTAGGCACCGGCCACCGACTTTTTACGGGTACTAAGGTTTTATTTCCGACATAGTGGAGTGGGAAGAGTTTAAAGCATTGCAGACTGGCACTGCTGCTGCCCAACATGAACACCGTGTCTCGACATACTGTCCCTTATTATTGTAAAGTTGGGTAGTGTACACCGTTTATTTTTGCACCGAGGAGCCATGTGTGTCTGACTGTCTGACTACGTCGCCTCAGCTAAAAACAAAAGGGAACCCTGATGTATGCTTCGCCGTACGATGTGTCGCATGTTAAAAAAAATAGCTGATCTGCAAGCTCACGTGTCGCAACACGTTGTGAGCTAGTAGATCGGTTATTTAAATACAAAATAATAAAAAATCTAAATATTGCTTTGATGCTCATATTATCCTTAGGAAGTATTAAGTTGTTTTTATTAGAATATGCATTCCATAGGGTACACATGGACCTAGATTTTAGCAAATTTAGATTTTTTAAATAATGGGATGAATCTACAACAAGAGCCATTCTAGGGCTAAATCTAGAGTTGCAATACTCTCCATTGACTCCCCACTCATCCAATAAATATCGTTTTGCTATAAGTTATTCATCCCCCTTTTATCCATCCGGCGAGACGGGTCGCCGCATTTTAGGAGCACCAAGAAACTCCTCCAGGTGCTCCTCTGAGTACTAGACCTAAAAAGTTGTGTGCAGCCCTGTTTATATATGTGAAAAGGGTTGAAAACCACTGGTCTAGACTCTAGACGACGAATGACGTAATGATGGTGCCAACCCTACCTTGGTCCTCGTGGAGGAGACTGAGGCGCGTGTTGAGGTCGTTCCTCTCCTTCTGCAGAGCTCTGCACAGCCTCTCCAGAAGCTCCAGCTTCCCCTGCAGGGCCTTGAAGTGGCCGTCACGCAATGTTTTCTGGAAAATTAAAGGAACACTTTAGTTTCTTTTCAACCAAGGTTCATGTTTTAGGTTGTTATTAGAGAAAGAAAAAAAGGATGAGTGTTAATTTTCTTTCATTTGCTGCCTTCTTTCGTTTTAGGGATTTTAGCTGTTTTTGACAGGGGAGCGGGGGCATTCGAACATGGGTCTAAATATGTATTTTATTTTACAAAATGTTATAGCGATTTATTATTTACTATAGTCCTACTAGACCCCAAGAAAATCTGGCCACAAAAGATCACAGGATCTACTGAATGTGAAGGTAGCCTACTGGGGGGATGCCATACTGTGTATTTATTTGTATTTGTATGTCTCTAAATGTTTTGATGAATTGAACAATGTGGACCCTGTTGTAAACAAGTGTAATGCTTAATTGGGTCGTCCACTCACAGTTAACAGTCTTTGTATTGAGTTTGTGCTTGAAATGTACTGTAATTCTACAAACTGTTAATAAATATTTAAATCAATCATTGTGTGTCATAGCCTCAATATGTCAGTTTGACACATTCAGTGTGATCTTTTGTGGCCAGATGTAATTTATTGGAGTCTAGTAGGACTATAGTAAATAACACAAAAATGAATCGCTATAAAATTGTCAACTGAAATATGCGTGAGTTTAACCTTAGCACCACCCACCTAATCCAGTCCCTCTGCCTCCTCCTTTAAAGGGCCGCTGACACGCCCCGAAATTAATATGGGTGGTACAGCACATCACGTGGTCTGACTGAAAACTGTTTGAAACAGGGCTACGGCGCGCTGCGCTAGCAACAAGTGGCTGCTAGCTCAGGCTAGCGTTTTTGACGGTACATTTAGGTCATATTTGCTATAAATGTAATTGATTTTTTTTTTTTTTTTTCGCTCGAAAATCTTCGTTACAATGACATTGAGTCGACGTGTACGTTTTAGGGTAAGCTGTTGCATAATCGCAATTTCGCACTCGGGAGTCCCATGCCCCGGCAGAGAGCTGGGATGCAGCTCTCTGTAACGCCGCTAACATACCCTCAACCACGGCCTTGTGCAGAGCCCTGTTCACAGGTTCACTACCTGGCTGTCTAGCAGCACTGCACCGGGCTAAAATGCATATCCGTCTTCAAATATCTTATGTACTTAAGTGAACTGTGTGTTTATGCTTGTTCATTGTAATAATAATAATAATATGAGAGAGAGAGAGAGAGAGAGAGACCCCCCCCCCATATCGGTCAGGTTATTTGTGCTCACGACACGATGAGCCTGCAGTGCAATTGCAATTGTGTGGCGTGAACCCCGGCCACCCAGCTCACTTTGCCCCAACTCATGTCCCCGCAGCGATCTGGTAGTCATGCAGGCTGCTCTCAGCCGGTCGGACTCTAAATGTGTGAGCGCAAGTAGCCTCGGTACCAGGCTTTCATTTTTGTTGGTGCAAAAACTGAAAGCCTGGAGGAACGCATTGGCCGCTCTGGTCTAAAAGTGGGAGACAACCCTTCCGTGTGGGCGTCGCTCCAAATGATGTGACGTAGCGCTGCACTAGGGGGGAGAGGAGGGGCCGGGGGTGACGGACAGATCGATGAGATCCAATCAGGGCGTGCGCAAATCTGAGCCGCGACCCGCCCCTCTAGGCGGTGAGAGGGGGCAGACGGGCTAGACTTTGATGTTGTCATGCGGAGCGACGCGGCGATAAATCATCATAGCGATTGATTATTACAATGAACAAGCATAAACACACAGTTCACTTGAACAATGTTGTGGTACATAAGATATTTGAAGACGGATATGCATTTTAGCCCGGTGCAGTGCCGCTACTCAACCTGTGAGAAGGGCTGAGTGCATGCCGTGGCTGAGTGCATGTCAGCGGGGGAGACCGAGAGAGATGGCCGGGGACATGGGACTAGAGTGCGAAATTGCGATTATGCTACAGTTACCCTAAAACAAAAAACACGTCAACTCAATGTCATTGTAACAAAGATTTTCGAGCGAAAAAATATATATTTTCAATTACATTTATAGCCAATATGAGCTAAATGTGACACCAAAATAGCATAAGTTGCTATGCTACTACGGCCACCAAGCCCGGCGAGCCCGCATAGAAGTCGATGGGGAAAGCTTGTCACACTCTGACCGTCTGACGTCAGAATCATGATAGCATTGTTTGATAGCCGTTCTTATCTCCTGAGGGGCGTGTCAGCGGGCCTTTAAGACTACCCACTTGTCCTAGTCCCTCCCCCTCCTTAAAAAAGGACAGCCCATGGCTCTGCCCTTTTGTTTACAAAATGACAAATTGGTGTCTGTAATATAACACTCATGTTTTTGTGAATGTTAGAAGTTAACACTTCCCATATTTCTGAGATGTCGGATAAGCACCATTATGCACTTATATTGCCACCATTTATCCATGTATAGAGCTATAACCCATGCATCCATACCATATCAGACCTGTTTTTTTCAGATTTGTTTTAATCATTTATTTATTTCTTGCTCATCTCATCATCCAATTAAAATCATAGTTTAACAGCAGCCCTAGGCACATGATGCTCTGGACAGAAGACTCTCCACTCTTCTATTGCTCTGATTAAACTCAATTTACAACATGAATAATCCGTTCCTTCTGACTGCATTGAGTTTCAGCAAGTCGCGTTGCCAGATTTAAAGAAACAAGCGGCCAGGTCCACGGAAACAAGTCACAGAAATTGCCTTGAATATTTATGAAAACGTTTTAACACCAAGGGTCCTTCACATGAACCATTGGTCAAGTCAACCACATCTCACCTGCAAGTTACTTATATGAAAACAAGCCCAAGTCACTTGTAATAGCCAGACATGGCAACATGACTTCCAGCGCGACACAAAAGATACTTCTAATTCTTGACTTTACAGCCTTGTATAAGTACTAGGACCTACATATTGACTACAACAGCACTTGTGCCACTACACTCTGTATCAAAGCCCGACCACTGATTATAAATGAAACAACCTGAACTTCTTGAGAACAGCAAGAGCAACTGGACAGCAGAGCAGGTATAAGGCTGGTTTGTGGTTTCCTTGATTAATCCTGAGGACCCGACGTGAACATCTACTTGCTTCCAATCTAACGATAAACAATCTAATGGACATCTGCTCTGCTGTGATCTGGTAATGTGTGAAATGACTGAAAATCTGTCACACAGTTAAGCACAGAGCAGCAAACTGCGCCGTTCAGTTCACATGTATGTGGCAGGCAGCTCTGCCCACAGAGGTTGTCGTAGGGGAGGTGCATGCAATAGTAATACGTCACACTATCAGTGTTTATATCATTGGCCCGTTTGACTGTCAAGGGTTCAGCCTCCAGGAAGAAACCCTAAATACAAAGTTAATACACCATTGCACATAAAAACTACTCCAGGGTGTCTAATGAAGTACTGTCACCTCATAAACACATGAAAAATACCTGACATCGAAATTTAAAAAAAATCTTCAAAACCCTGACCTTTTGTTTCTGTATCAGTGCTCAATATTTCATGTCATAACCCCAAAAATATGTTGTTCCAGGGACCTGCCCAGAAGCAAAGATTTGAGTTAAAATGTAAAAAAAATATATATATATTTTTGTTTTTCACAGATTTTAAGCACATTCATGATTTTTCAAAAATAGCAGACCTACAAGTTCATAGCGCAGCACTCGGTGCTTGTAGATCTGCTATTATTCAATAGCTAAAGTATAACATAATGCTTTAAAACACCAAAAGGCGTTCCCGCCCAAAATGGGTTAAGTTAGTGTTAGTTAGAGTGAGTGTTGGTCACCTCCTCAGCCATCTGCAGCAGAGCCTGGTTGTTGCTCTCCCATTTGGTCCTCCACTGAGTCGTCTCCTTCTCCAGCTTCTTGATCTTCTTGGTCATCTGATGACGAGAGAAAGGTTTTAAACATTTTAATGACTTTTATTTTTTTGGTATTCAGACAGCCAGTAATGAGTAAAACGCTCCCCAAAAAAAATGTAGGAGCCACAATCCACATTCCTAGAAGCTTTGTCATTGGTAAAAAAAAAAACCCCGGTCGAAATGACTAACCAATCAGGAAGTAGACAGGCAAATTGCCCAATGACAAAGCTTCTAGGAACTGCTAACTTGTGTTCCTCCTTTACAGTAATGTACTCTCTGAGGGATATACGCATGCGCAGAAAGCCTCTGAAATAGTCAACTCCCTCATCCACACATGGATAAGTGTTCACGGTCCCCCTCGGATTCTGTACAGCGACAACGGTAGTGAGTTCAATAATGCAGAGTTCAGGGACATGGCAGAAAACTTCAACATGGAGACGAGGACAACAGCAGGATACGTTCCATGGAGCAACGGGCTGTTGGAAAGACATAATCAGACTCTCACCGACATCCTCCTGAAGGTGAGACAGGAAAACGGATGTGACTGGCACACTGCCCTAGACTGGGCTAAGAACTGTATGCACAGTGTTCATGGTTACAGGCTATAGCCCTCGTCAACTGGTATTCCTAATCCTAATCTTCCATCTGTATTAATTGATAAACTGCCTGCACTGGAAGGCACTACAGTAAGTGCAAGGGTAGGACAACACATATCAGCGTTGCGTGCTTCTAGGAAAGCTTTCACTGAAGGTGAACGTTCAGAGAGGATAAGGAGAGCACTACGTAAGCAGCTCAGACCCACAGAAAAATATGAGACAGGAGACAAAGTCTATTACAAACTTAAAGGTGTACGGGCATGTCATGTGGATGATTTCCTCTGGGCTGGCTCTCAACACTTTGTAACTGATGTGATTCCTCGACTGAAGTCTGCGTTCCATGTGGGACGCGAGGAACATGAGAATTTCTGGATATAGTCACTATAAATGGTGTAATAGAGATGCATCAGCAGAGCTATATTGACAACATGCAACTCATTAACATGCAGCCAGCACGTGCTATGCAAAGAGATTCAGCTCTTAGTGAAACAGAGAGAGCAGCTGAGATCAAAAATAGGACAAATTCTTTGGGTTGCAAGGCAAACAGGCCTGATGTTATGTTTGATGCCTGTATTTTGGCATCCAGTCTAAAAAAATGCTACTGTACAGTCTATTCATGATGCAAATAAGGTAATTCAAAAACTTAAAAAGGTTACTAGATTTCAACATTTGGGTAACAATGATGCTTTGAACTTGACTGTTTTCAGTGATGCTTGCCAGATGGAGGTACACAAGGGGGGACATTCATCACACTCATGGGGGAAAGCCTCTGTTGGCAATCTAAGAGGATCAGACGCGTGGTGCGAAGCACCCTTGCGGGAGAGACTATTGCCATGTCGGATGGAATAGATAGACAATGCCATGTTCCTTGCCACCCTCTTTTCTGAGCTCGTTACTGGGACTGCTGAATCGAATGCTCCTGCATTGGTTTGTGTGACTGACAATCACTCCCTTTACGATGCCCTTAAGTCGACAAAACAGGTCACAGAGAAGAGACTTCGGTTAGACATTCAGAGTAAAACAATCAAAAAGGTGCTCTGGTCAGTGACAAAAGCCCAACTTGCTGACTGTCTCACAAAAGGGAGCATCACCTCTAGTGCTCTTGAAAGCACTCAGTGAAGGACTACGGAATGTGGCCTAAATTGTATGTTGTATGCATTTGTAAAGACGGGAAATGCTTTATTGTATTTGCTATTTTCTTGAATGTTATTGAAATGCACTTTTCTTCATTGCACTTTTTTTTATTTTAAAGAAAGAAGAGGGAGATTGTTAACTTGTGTTCCACTTTACAGAGCCGAACCGACTTTTATTCGGCTCTAAAATAGGAGTATGAATCGGCCCCAAGCGTCGTGTTTATTAAGACGTGATCAACAGGAACATCTTTGAATGCAGATGTGTCACAGAGAATACATTTTTGGGGGGAGCGTTTTACCCATTGCTGGCTGTCTGAATACCAAAAAAAGAATGAAAAAAAAGTCGTTGTAAACTGTTGTTTATCAGATGGATTAAATACCTTCTCCATCTCTTGTCTGAAGGTGGTGAAGACCTCGTTGCTTTTGGCCAGAGTGCTCTGGAACTCCTCAAACTTGTCCATGTACAGGGACAGCTAGAATCACACCCAAACACTCTGTAAGTAACAAGGTATTTCCATGCACATTGGAAAACTATTCAATGTGTTAATGGGAACAGTATTCAAATAACATTTCTATTTAACCTTGCATAATGGAGAAGAGCACGCTAATAAATAGACAGAAATCCCCCCCCCCCCCCCCCCCCCAGAAGAAAAGATAGTTATAAACGTTCGCTCTGAAACTATATATATATATATTCAAAGATTTGCACCACATTCACGATTTTTCAAAAATAGCAGATCTGCTACTTTTCAATAGCTAAGTATAACATACAAAACCAAAAGGGGTTCCCGTCCTGAATGGGTTATAAGGACTTAAACATCTAGTCATGACACTCAATGATAAAAGAAACAAACCCCTCTGAACAACCAATAGGAAGGGAGCGTACCTGTTGCTTGAGTTGAGTCTCCTGCTCCTTCATCAGCTCACACTTGTGTCTGGACTCTGTGGCGTCCTTCAGCAGCTGTACCAACACAACACAGTCAATACACCTTGTACTTGTGCATTATGTTAGATTTAGGAATGAGACAAAACATATCCATGAATTCAAGTCTCCACGGGGGGTGGGGGGTGAACTAACAATCCCTTTAACACAATGAGTGCCACCTGGTGGACGAAAGTGGTGGGGCTTGGGTGCCACGTGATGAGAAGCAATTCCACTATGATTTGCGTCTGGTTTTGGGGGCCATCTTGGATGCTAAAGCAATAACATCAATGCTGAGTGAGGTCCATCCTTGCTCTAGAACAGGGGTTCTCAACGTTTTTGGCAGGGACCCCCGGAAATGCTTTGGCCATGTATCGCAACATCGATCCCCCCCGAGGGGTTGAGAACCCCTGCTCTAGAAAACGTCAATGTTCCAATCACCTGGATAATCAGAAAAGACCTCAGAACATCGGCAATTTGTTCAAAGGGGCGGCGGTGGCTCAGGGGTAGAGTGGCTGGATGGTAGGGGTGCAACGGTTTTCGGTTTAAAACCGAACCGTTCGGTACGGCATGCACGGTTCAATGCGCTCTAATGAACCGCGCTATTTCGGTTTGCATTAATTAATTTCTTACAACTGCGAAGAATGTATTTCTCGGTCACACACCGGCCTACTTAGAAGTCTAGCACTCTATCGGTCACACACCGTCCTACTAAGAAGTCTAGCACTCTTTCGGTCACAGAAGTGTAGCACTCTGTCGGCCCACCCCCTATCCCCCCCACAGACACACACACACACACACACACACACACACACACAGAGAGAGAGACGGCATGATGAGGAGAATCCAGCCCTCGTCTTTAAACAACTTCTTGAAAAGACCTCTCTGTGGAATAATTATTGATCGTCATACACAGAGACACACACACAGCGGAGTAACCTCGAATCAACAGGCTTCTAAGCACGCATCTTTTTAAGTTTGTTCAGATCTGCTTCTGCATCTGCACTCGCTGTTTGAGTGCTAAAAGGGAGAGAGAGAGCAAAAACAACTCGTTGTTTTTTCGGAGCAGGAGAAGAATATTCCGTCTGAAAAGTCCCAACAAAATACTCCTGTCCAATCCATGACTGTAGATAGAAACCCTTCTTCTAATAATATAAGCATAATATCGCATTCAGAGATCTTTATTGTAAACTTTTGTAAATGTTTCTGTGCGACACGGCACTCTGCTGTGAATTCCTCCCCTCTCTCCCCCACTCTCCTCTCCTCCCTGCATGTGCTGCGAGTCTGCACCACGTGTGAGCGCATAGGTGCATTATTTTTCCCTTGAACATAATATTGATGAGGCACATTAAAATAGCAATATAAGGTTTTTTTCCCCCCTTTAAAATAATGAAAAGGCAGAAATGCCTAATAAAATAATATATGCTAAAAAAAGAATAAAAGAAAATGCTATAAATAAACTTTTTTGGTGCAAGCCAGTCCCTGGACTTGTGTGTGTGGGTATGAGCATGAAAGCAGCATGGTTGTTTTTCCACCTGTACCTGCAACCTAACACACACACGCACATATTAACTGTATATAATTATGATGATTTTGTGTGTGCCAGGAGGCTACAGTACAGTACAGTACAGTAGAGGGTACAGTAGAGGGACCGGCACACAGAACTCTGTCATTTCTCAGCCGTTTCGGACACGGGGCGGCAGTTCGGAACCGGCCCGGCACCCTGGGCGCGTTCCTGCGCGTTCCCCCCCCCCCCCCCCCCCCCCCCCCCCGGGAACCCCCACACAGAGTTGCACCACTCACTTCACAAATGTGTGATTTTTTTATTTTACTGTACCGAAACCGAACCGAAACCGTGGCCCCCATACCGAGGTTCGAACCGAACCGTGGTCTAACTGAACCGTTGCACCCCTACTGGATGGTAACTGCAAGGTTGCCAGTTCGAACCCGGGCTCCCCCAGAGTTAGTGTCGAAGTGTCCTTGAGCAAGACACTGAAGCCCTAATTGCTCCCGATGTGCAGGTTGGTGCCTTGCATGGTTTCTGCCACCATCAGTGTATGAATGTGTCGGTGGGTGAAAGCAAGCAAAGCAAGCGTCCCGAGCAACCGGAGGAGAATCCAAAAATGGAGAATAGCGAGGCAATCTTACAGTGAGATTAAACGCCTTAAGACGAGCCTACTTGTCATGAGCGCCTCGCGTAATTAAGTAATTAAGTATACCCGTCCTTCGCAACAAATGTGTTGAGAGACAGAAGAACAAAGAGGTGAACTCACAAAGTCTCTCTCTCTCTGCTGCTTGTCCTCCACCTCCCTCATCATCTCGGCGATTCTCTGCAGCTTGGCGTCCATCAGCTGTTGCTGCAGCTCCTTGTGCTTAAACACCTGGTCTATGTGCTGGTGGAGGAGGGAGAGAACACATGGAATAAAGCTAAACAGAATGTCACAACTCGGGGCACCCGCTGGCCTAGCGGTCCAGGCGCATGCCACATATATGCTCTGGCCTGACGTCGCGTGTTCGAGTCCCGTTCATGACGAACTTTACTTTGCTGCGTGTCTCTCCCCTTCTCTCTTTCCTGTCTTAGTCTATCTTCACTTGATACTATCAATAAAAAGGCAGAAAAGCCTAAAACAAATCTTTAAAAAAAAACCTCACAACTCAAAGTTAATTGATGTATCATCATTCTAAACCCATGTTCCTGCTGTTCTACAAAGAGACAACGGGTTGAAGAAATCAAATTTCTGACAGCATTTGCATTCATAGAAGAACATTCTGAACATTTATTCTATTGCTAGTTTAACAACTTCAAATATCCTGTAATCTTAAAATAACTAAAGTCATTTCCCCAAATTCAAGTTACCAAAAGTTAACTCTGAACTTGGTAGAACTGCTTTTAGCTTCTGTGGCCCTAAGCCCTAATACATGGAATGACCTGCAAACTACATTAAAATTGACCACATTGGTACCCCCTGGCGACTGAGAACTGTAATCCATGAGAACAGGTGAACAACACCTGGTCCATGTGCTAGTATTTCTATATTGCAGTATTGATACTTTTACTTAACCCATTTAGATTTAGTTTCCGTCAGTCGTTCTCAAACCTTTTCATGTCAAGGACCCCCAGAATTCTATGTAATTGGCCGCCGACGCCCATCTGAAAATATGTTGTTCCAGGGACCCCTCCAGAAAGCGATTTTTGAAAAATAGCAGACCTACAACCTTGTAGCGCAGCACTCAGTGCCATGTTATGAGCTTGTAGATCTGGTATTTTTCAACAGCTAAAGTATAACAAAGTATCAATCACCAAAAGGGGTTCCCGCCCGCAAAATGGGTTTTCCACCACTGTTAGCCATGATGAATGTGAGCAGAGCGCGGGGGGAGCGTACCTCCTCTCGTAGTTCGTACTGCTCGATGAGCTTCTTGAGCTTCTCGGCCAGCTCCATGTTCTCCTGACGCAGCTTGGTGTTGTGGGAGCTGTGCTGCTCCATCTGCACCTCGATGTCGCCCAGCGTCATCTGGAAGTGGAGCATGGCCTCCTTTCGCTGCTCCTCGTACTCCCGGGACCGCTGGCCGTTCTCGTCCTGTGGAGAGAGCAGTATTGATTTGATTTTAGTTTTAGTCATAGTCTCTTGAATAGTTTCACATTTTAGTCACCTGGAATGTTTGCGTTTAGTGATTTAGTCGACTAAAATGTTATTTTGGCGGGCCTTGATGCCGTCGTAATGACTGATTTTACACTTGCTGAAAATAGCAGATCTACAGGCTCACAACGGGTCGCAGAGTGAGCCGTTGTGAGCTTGGAGATCTGCCATCTTCAGCATGCAACCAGGTGTAAAATGACTTGTCTTCTACTTATACTGGATATCTTGTTCACTACTACCTTCCTAAAAATGTAGTTTAGTTTTTGATTTGTTGACGAAATTGTCAATATATTTAATCTAAAGGTGCGTTCAGACTTGAATTTAAATATTCGCCAGTTGGTTCGTCCTGTTTGTGCTACGCCAGGCTTGCCGCGCCCGTGGCGCTTGCGCAACTACTCGTCTTTGCATTGACTTGTATGTAATCGCGCCGCTCCAAGGAATACTGGACTACTCGCCCCGGTGCTTGCCTGTTTTTCCTCCCGGAATTTTCCCCAGTGAGGGGGATAACTTTGTAATATGCTATTGGCTGTTTGTATTCTTTTTGGAAAAAGATAAAGAGATACTCCTGTGAAAAGGCTATATTATTTGACTTATATTAAACCTATAAACAATTTAGTATATGTAAGGTTTTGCCCCCTCAAATGGTACCTCGTCAGATAATCCCCACTTATCCTACAACAACTTCTGTGAACAGACTTCACTGTAGTAGCTTTTCATAAATTATATTTGTACTGGCTGTTCTGCTGTCATGAAAGTTTATAGTTAGGGAAATTCCTCTCCCACCCCTCACTGGGGAGAATTCTGGGAGGAAAACAGAAACGGGGCGAGTAGTCTTGTTACCGCTCCAACCATCCAAGTCTGAACACACCTTTAGTCATCATAGCTTAGTTTTCATTTAGTTTGTCGGTGAAAAAAGGTAGTCGACGAACATTTTTCGTCATAGTTTTAGTCGATGTGAGGTGAGGAGGCCAGCCGAGGATCAAGAACATTAGGACAGCTAAAAACCTTGATTATGCAGACTCAAATCCTTGATGCGAAAGAAGTTGTGAAATATGTGGGATTTTATGTGATTGTATGAGGTGAAATATGCGGGAGGTTTGCGAAATTATGCACCCTTTTTGAATAAAATGCACCCCTGCATAATCCGCACCATTTGGCTGATTATGCGATCACATAATCGCATAATTCTGGACACCTTCACCACAACTTGAGCTCAAATAGAGATGGCACACCTTCAGTCTTGTTGTGTCTCTGCAGGCCTGGAGGACATTGTTTCTCTGTAGCTCTCTGCAGAGGCTCTGCAGGCCTGGAGGACATTGTGTCTCTGCAGAGCCTCTGCAGGCCTGGAGGACATTGTGTCTCTGCAGCTCTCTGCAGAGGCTCTGCAGCCCTGGAGGACATTGTGTCTCTGCAGCTCTCTGCAGAGGCTCTGCAGCCCTGGAGGAGGACATACCTTCAGCGTCTTGTTGTGTCTCTGCAGCTCTCTGCAGAGGCTCTCCAGCTTGCTGCGGGCCAGGATGGCCTTGCTGTGTTCCCCCTGCAGGTGGATCTTCTCCTTCACGATCTGGGACTGCTTCTTCTGCAGCACCTTCACCTGCTTCTGCATGTAACGGCTCTCTTCCAGCTAGACACAGACCGTGGACAGGAACAAATGCAGACGCAAACCAAAGACGCCATTATTACCAACAAGCAATAGAATTAACTCCATTTCATTCGGCACCAACGGTTCTGTATGTATGTACATGTGTCTCCAGAGAGATAGTCCCTACCAGGTCTGCATACTTCTTGCAGAGGGCAGCTAGTTTCTCCTCTGGCGTGGCGAGGGTGTTCAGTGCCTGCATCAGTAGAACCACCTCTTTCCCTGTGGGGCACAAACATGACAGTAGGACACTTAAATGGTGTCGGTCTGCAAACCGACTCGGGCCATTAAGTCTACCTTTACCGCCCTAACGGAAGTAGGCTGTTCTGCATTTTATTCTTTTGAAATATGAATATGTACTGCTTCTTGTGAAGCAAAACGATGACGATGCATTATCAACATATTGCTCAAATCAGTGGGTTAAAAGAACCCTAAGGCAGTTTTATATAAGACGCCCTAAAACCTGAAGTCTTTCTGAGAAACAAAGAATTTAATCCGGAAAAGTAGGAGAAGCGACCGCCGTACCGAAGGCTTTGTGGCCAACCGTCTTGCCGCCTCCCCCAGGGTCCAGCTCCGCCTCTCCCAGCAGGTCACTGGGACTGTCCTCCCTGCCCGGGGTCTCTCCCCTCACCTCGGAGGAGGAGGAGGAGGAGCACAGCGCCAGGCCAAAGTCACCCACATCCTCCTGCATGGAATAAAAGCACAAATAAAATATGACTGAAAGATTTATTACCCCCATTCAGGATTTTAAGCATTATGTTAACTTTAGCTATTTAGAAATTAGCAGATCTACAAGCTCATAGCGCGGCACTTATGAGCTTGTAGATCTGCTAATTTCTCAATAGCTAAAGTATTTTTGAAAGATCGTGAAAATGTGGCGCACATCTTTGCTTCTGGGGGGGGGGGGGGTCCCCTGGAACATCATATTTTCAGATGGGGGTCCGCGGCCAACTACAGACAATTCAATATCTAACATATTTAGATATTTTAGTCATTACCAAAAACCTGTAATGAAAATCGGCTCTCACTTCCTTCCGGGACTACAAAGTCAAACCTCCACGCAGCCTCCCCACTCTCCACAAGGAGGGGAAGTGCACTAAAGCATTATGGGCATTGTAGGAATTCAGCAATCCAGTCAAACACTAGTCAAACACAGACTCCAGCGGTGAAATGTCCTTTGCTTTTATCACAATTCTGAGACCATTCATGTCTATGGAAGATGCTTCTTAAAACATGTATTCTATTGCTAGTTTGATCAGTTCAAATACTCTTAACAAAACAATAACTAAAACAAATCTTAAAATAATAACAAACGAAAATAGCCGATCTATAAGGTACTAAGGATGGAGCTTGATGACAGATACCCGAAAAAAATCCGATAACAAGCATATTAAGTACCCGTTATCAATAAGCTTTGGGCTTATCAAGCCTGTTAACAAGCATAGTGGCCCATGACATCATGTTAAAACAATCAAGACAAGAGGCGATCAAGAAATGAATGTAATCATCCATGCTGGCACAAACATGTCAGCCTAAAAGTGTCTCGATACCCGTCAACCAGCGCTGTCCGGGGAAATAAAATTACGCTTATGAAGTGGCGGTGCAATTATTAATAACCAGTTAAGTTTCTTTAAGATTATTTTATTGGGGGGAAAAAAAAGGTCAATTGCCTTCCGTCTGTTGAAAAGTAAAAGTACTGTATTTGAAGGCCCTTAGTAAAAGATGCTCGATAAGCCTGATCGATAAGGTGCGACGTGTTGCGAGTCGGGATGGAGTTCGTTAATTGTCATTGATACCTGTTCATTTGTTTTGCTTCCATAGAAGATATGCTGGCTTCTATGGAATCCAAATGACTGAAATCATGTCTTGGCGACTGAGAACTTTAAAGGAGCATTCAGTGATTTGGAAAAAAACCCGGTCCGCCCCGGTAACAAGATGTGCACATGCACACGCTCTACAGTGGGGGGGGGGGATGCGCAACAGGCCAACAGCACATGCACCAAGGCCCGGATGGGACCTCTAGCCAAAAACGAAGCCTACGGTTTTTTGACCCCAGGGGTTAACTGGGGACAGGGAGGAACTCCTCATATGGTCAGTGCACTCTAGGGAGGATGATAAAACAAAATATATAATATATATATCTCAACATTTTAATGACCTTTTGTTTTAATGACCTTTTGTTTTGTTATTCAGACAGCAAGCAATGGGTAGAACGCTCCAGGGAGAAAAAAAAAAGTCTGGGACCGAGTCCACTTCAATTCGGCATAGAGTAGCGCAAACGTCGATCACTCTGCTGATTTCTGATCATCTGCACCTTTGTTAAATTGACGCACACGGTACACCACTCTCTGTCGCTCTAATTAATTAGTCTCATGTCACGCAGCTGCGTCTAGATTCTCCCGGTGGATGCTGCCGGGAGCTGCTTATGCCATAGAAAGCATAGGTGGACCCCAGGCTACCACAACAATAACACATAGGTGGACCCCAGGCTACCACAACAATAGCACATAGGTGGACCCCAGGCTACCACAACATTAGCACATAGATGGACCCCAGGCTACCACAACATTAACACATAGGTGGACCCCAGGCTACCACAACATTAACACATAGGTGGACCCCAGGCTACCACAACAATAACACATAGGTGGAGGTTTTAATGCCTCTTACCTGACTAGGGCTGTCCAGCTCCGGAGGCGACACGCTACCTCCAACGATTCTTCTTGTTGCCACGTCTATCTTGCACACAGCAGTGTCCTCCATTGGTCGTGATACTGGTCCCAAGCTAGATTATGACAGGATTCATGAAGGAGGTTTTTACATTAAAACATAGATGATTAATTTTGTCACAAAAATACAAAATCCTCAAAATCCTACCTCCAATACACTTTAAATTGGGAAAACAAACAATTATAACATCCTCAGAATAATATTTGTTTTTGATTGTTACATTTTAGTAGAAACAATAATGGTAATATGTATATGAATAAGTAGTGGTAAAAGGAGGGTAAAGAAAGTGTGGTGCAGTGGTGGGAACATTTTTCATTCCAGGAGATGCGATAATCAATGGAAACATAACACAATAAATCAATAATGCAGCTCAAGCATTCAAATGTTAAATCTGTTATGCTTGTTGCGCATGCTGTTGTTGAGAGCTTGTAGATTTGCGAATTTATTTTCGGTGTGTGCAGAAGGACAGGTGTGTCAAACTGCCTGTGTTTAAGTAGCTGGATAATGTTGAACACAATTACTTTCTGTTGGCAACTTTAGTATTTTGGGCTGGTGAATTAAACTCTACACCAGTGGTTCCCAAAGTGGGGTCCGGGGACCCCCAGGGGTCCTTGAGGGAGTTCCAGAGTTAAATTAACATTAATTTTACAATTATAAACTGGGGTCTCAGAGATAGAAATGCCATTAAATGGGGGTCCGCATGTCAAACTGGGGGTCTTTGAAATTAAGCAGGTTGAGAATCACTGCTAGAGCCGTAAAACTCTTCACTTATGGGGATCCTTGGCATATATTTTTCACCTGGGCGTCGGCGGGGCTAATTAGTGTCAATGTGGGGGTCCTTGACATGAAAATGTTTGGGAACCACTACGACACAAACTCTATGAAACCACAAAGTTTATCCACAATAATAATAATAAATAATAATAATAGACAACATAATCCTGAAATGGGTTATGTGTGTCTGTCTTGTCTACTATAGCAGCAGCAGCACTTCCATCACCCCAGAACAAACACACCAAGGAGACGACCACGACGTCAGCTTCACACGAGGAAGTGCACGGTGAAAACCGCGACACCAGGCTATACGACTTCCGGACATTTTGTGACGACAAAGGGACTAACCTACATTTCTCCCACCTCCTCCATGATCCGCCTTGAAGCTAAACCAACCCAACGTTTGAAGCAAAATACAGCTTTTATATAAAGAAAGACAATTTATCGTAGACAGTCAAAATTACATGGATGTATTCTGTGCACTTGCCAGTCCCTGGGTGTCTGTCAACAGCATCTTAACTATAGTTTGCCTTGTTGTGTTTTCACTATTATAGCAACCAGGGGAGCAGCTAGTTAGCCACAGTTGCTAATCCTTGCTACTATACCAGCAAACCAACTTCGTCAGATAAATAAGTCCACATACAGTGTATGTATAATAGAGCAGAGGTACTTAATGCTACTCCTGACTGTATTAGTCGACAGAACAGATACATGTCATTTAAAATAAGAGTTGTATATACCTGAAGAAGTGTTGCCACTGTTCCACACAACCTGGCCGTGGATAGTACTGTCTAAATACTCTTCCTCAGTGTTGCACTGTTGCCACATTGCGCGAGAGAAACAAGCAACCAGGTCCATGAAAACAAGACCAAAAGAAGCCTGACGTACTACTGGCTATTTTAAAATATCTGATCTGCAAGCTCACAACGCGCCGCAATGCGACCAGCTCTATCAATGCGACGCGTTGTGAACTTGTAGATCTGCTATTTTCAAAACAACAATCATGGGAAAAAAAATATTCACAAAATGTGGAATGTTCTTTTGAAACGTTTTAACAACAACACATCTTCCTGGCACGAAACATTTTTAAATGTAGGGTCCTACTAGGTTGGACAAATACATGAAATTCCCAGGCTCATGGTGGCGCTACAACAGGCCAAGTTGCGTCTCTCACTCACACACACACACACACACACACACACACACACACACACACACACACACACACACACACACACACACACACACACACACACACACACACACACACACACACACACACACACACACACACACTGAGAATCACTGGTTTAAATAACATTAGGAAACAAGCCCAAATAATCGACTACACTTTAGAAACAAGCCCCAAAAAACGCACCCCGCAGTACGAATAATCAACTACAGGAAAAACTACAGGAGTATATAAACTACAGGAGTATATTATATACTCTAAGGGAAAAACAAGCCCAAAGTAGCTTATAACATAGATACCGGTATATATATAAAGGCTTTTATATATCTATGGCTTATAATAGGCACTAGGCAGACATGGCAACACTGCTCTTCCTTCTTCTTGCACTGTTTGTTGACTATTGGCAAACCACTTCTGTGCGTTGGTGTCGCCTCCAACTGGCCTGGAGTGTGTCTGCCACCAATAATAATGTACAGCAGTGGTTTTCAGCCCTTTTCATATTATGGTCCATTGATGTTTCGGCAATTTGAGATTTAGCGCCTCAGACCCAAGACTTAAATATTTTGGATAATATTTGTTCCCCGTTTCCATTCTACGTAACATAATGCATGCTGCATTGATGTGGTATCTAAGGGCGCGTTCGGAAATGCGCCCTGAACGCACTGGTGTGCTCTCTTGTCGTTCGTTTATTCAGTGCACTCAGTGCGTTGTCGTTCGAAAATCCAGTGCGCTGCACACCGGGTGTGCCGAGTGCACGCACTGAGCAACCCTACCCTGAGGGTAGGGTTGCTCAGTGTGAATGGTGTGTTGTAACTGGTCGTTCGTAAATAAGGCACACTGAACGCACTCTGTGACGTCACCGCCCACCACACTCAACAAACTGACCACATTCCCGGTGCGCATAGCCGAACGCGCCCAAAGCCATTAGTCCTGAGAGCTAACGGGCAAATGATCAAAACAATTCAAAATAGTTTAGACTAAATTAAGTAAAGCAGTTGTTTAACAATTTAACTCTTGGAAGCGTATTTTACGCTCCGAGTTCATATCGATAAGGGACAAAGGTCTGTCCATTCGGTTACCAACTGAACTCTTTTAGCTGGGGACCACATGGAACTACTCACTCCACCAGATGCCAAGAACTCAATAGTACCACCATGTGGCGGAGTCAGGTTTACCTGGAACCCCCTCAAGGACCACTGGCTATAGTAGCCTCTGAGACCACAGGCGTTTTTCTAATTGAGTCTGTAACTAATAGCATTATAGTTACATTTACGACATTTAGTTGGTATTTTTTTTAATGCCATGTCCTTAGTTACTGTGCACTGTTACTAATTAAAGTGTCCCTTCACTGTTATCACTGTTATCTCTAGACAGCTCCAGACTTATTACACTAATTACAGCATGGCATTAGGTGAGCCATCTAGAAATGGGTCTGTCAGTGAGTCTGTCTCTCACACCAGTGGAACAACAGTGCCAAATGTCTTGTGCTTGCTTCCCATGGACCTCCAGTCCACACATTTATCAAATATTTTAACTTTTATGGCAATTGGATCTGGCTGAAAGAAACCATAGCCAAATCGTGGCCTCATAATGTCCAAGATCCAAGATGAAGCCATACCAATCAGTGGGGGGGTTTGGCAAAAATAAATTAGACCCGTTTTCAAAACCATGCATACGCAATGGTAAAAAGAAAAAGAAAAAAATACAAAGGAGTCAACTTTTAAAATTTAGAAAAGTGTTTTATTGCCAGGTCATGGGGTTTGAACAGAAACAACTCCATGAGACTTGCATGTTGCATTTAGTCATTACACAAAAGAAAACCAACAGGAATGAGGAGAAAAATAAACACACATGCATTTATCTGAAGTGCACTAGTTTAGTCTGGCGCTCTCCACTCAATTTTTTTTTTAGGTTTGTTTTTACTTAGCTGTATTAGACATTGTTCCATGTCTGTGTACCTGAAAACAGCTGGAGGAAACAAAACAAGAATACTGGGAATGTTTTTCGCCCCTAAGGGACGCCTATTAAATGAGGGTAATGTGTGAATACCATAACACTACTGAAGAGGGAAAATGTACAATGATATCAAAGTCCTTATAGGGTGAAAATAATGAGTGTATAAGTGCAACGTCGTGTCACATCAACAGAAACTCTTCTCACCGATCCCCAATGCCTACAATTCTCTAAAACATCTGGGTAAAATTTCCCAAAACCCATCTCGGTGCTCAGATAATCTTGGTTCCAATTGGAATGAGACATATTTTATAGTTTTGTTTTAATAAAGTACTTGAAAAAAAGAGTCAAATTAATTAACATAGAAATGAGCAGTATTCTGGCTCTCTGAAGCACAGCTCAACACAACATTGTCCTTGTTTGCCATTTATGGCCAAACAGTAAATCTTGACAATCAGAAATGTTGAGACAAAAAGGGGAATCGTCTGGTATATACCAGTATTGTTCTTTCTGTAGACCATAACAATCAACAATGAACTGAAATGCACATGAACTGGGTGACGGTGTCCCTTTATAAGGCATTTAGAATCAGTCACATCGGTCGGATTTATCCACATTAAAGACATGTGCCATTTACAAAGTCTCCACCCACCCGAGTCCCTCAAGAGAAAAGCATGTAAACCAACTTATCGTAGTTCCTAAAGATACATTTGGGAAAACTTGGGCAATGGAAAGATTCCAAGCAGGACGACACTCCACATCTTTCTTTAAAATGGCCGGGTTGAAGTATTGACTATGTTGCTTTATAACTCTCCAGTTCATTCAGACTGGATCTATTAGAGACAGTGAGAGATGGACCAGAATGGGTTGAAGGTCTGGGAGGTTCCTGGGGATGTGTGGACCAGTGGGTATAGACTCATGGAGAATGCCTGGATGAAGGGCTGGGGGTCCCTGGGGTTCCGGGGAGGACCAGTCAGTGGAAACATCTAGACTAGAAGTTATGATCCCTAGACTAGAGGTTATGATCCCTGGCCCTCGAGCTCTGAAGCAGGTGTGTCCGGTTCCTCGTCGTTGTAGATGTTTTCCGCCTGCCAGAGGAACAGATATTTTATTCACAACTGACTGATGTACAGATTTAGCAGATGTTTGAGTGGTGCAACCACTCCTATAGACAGCTATGTGTGTGGCTGGGTCTGTCCCTGGCTGTGTCCGAGCACAAAAATAGCGGTATAGCGTTTGTCACCAAGTGTCACTGTTTCACAGCCTAACACACAGACACACACAGGCCAGTGAGGGCTTGTACAGTACAGTACAGTACAGTACAGTACAGTACAGTACAGTACAGTACAGTACAGTACAGTACAGTACAGTACAGTACAGTACAGTACAGTACAGTACAGTACAGTACAGTACAGTACAGTACAGTACAGTACCACTCACTTCAGACAGGTCAGTTTTTTTTTCTTTAAAAAAAAAGATGTCTTTCGCAACTATAGAGGTGTACCAACAATAATGTTTGGCTTTTAGACGTACTGCACAACACACTCAAACACGGAACACTCACCATCTGCCAAACTTGCATGATGTTATCCTCTGACACAGAGCAGATTACCCAGGGTTCATTGGGGTTCCAGGAGAAGTCAGAGATCTTGGCTGTGTGACCGCCGTGGATGAACTAGAGGAGAGTAGAGCAGACAGACATGTGGAGTTTGCTTTGGAGTTGCCCAAACTGCGAGTGCACATTTGAGTGAGGAGTCTCTATAAACACGAGATATATAGCTAGATAGCTATAACACAACACGAGATCACAACACTGGTATCGGTATTCGGTATTGGCTAACACAGAAATTGTGATATCGGGATCAGATCGGAAACGAAAAAAAGTCTATCGGGACATCCCTAGTGGTCAGTAACAGTAACTCACCAACAGCTCAGGAGGACCATCTTCAGCATCCTCAGCTGACTGCTCTTCTCCGATTTTACTGAAAAGGGGGGAGGGAGAATGTTTCAATCATGGCTGGGCAGTATGATCTGAACAAGTATATGTACTGTATATTAAATATGATCTGAACAAGTACATAGGCTATGTATATTAGAAATGGACTCGACATGTCTCAACTTATTTTGCCACTCAATTCCACAAATTATGTTTTACCGGATCTTTGTCAACTGAAATGAGACTTCTGAATAATAGCACAAAAGACACTTTTATATGCAGTATGAAGGGCTTTGCAAACGTGAAGCGAGGAACGCAGGCGTTGTTGCCTGGATCAACACGGTTCTCCTCCAGAAGAGGGGCGCAACAACGCAAGCGTGAAAAAAAAGCTAAACAGAATCCAGGTCTGGTGAGTCGCGGGCGTGTGCACGTAACAAGCACGCACGCAACAAATTCACAGGACAGCGCTCATGTAAATACGCTTGCGTTGTCGCACCGCGACTGCTCCGAGCAAAAACGCAGGTCTCATTGTTTGCAAGGCAATGCTTCTTATTTCCAACTGATGATTCCCGACTGGATTCATTGGGTACATTTCAAGGAGATTCAAGGCTAGCCGTGTGTGTGTGTGTGTGTGTGTGCAGAAGGAATGCATGCTGGGTATTGCAGTTTTCACCTGAGGTCCCAGACGTTGAGGCGTCTGTCGGTGCCGCTGGAGGCCAGGATGGTCTCGTTATGAGGGGACCATTGCACCTGATCACGGTCATGGAGAAAGTCAGTTCAATAAAACTACATTTTGACATGACAACCTAATCTGTGTCTTGCATGGCTGTCCAAATAGTCATGTTTTTCTATGTCCAGCTTTTGGTATATGTAACTCAAATTTTGTCCCAACACAAACTAACATTAAATTGCATTGACAATGAATGGACAATTTTGAGTGTAAATTCTGATTTGCCGGAATGAGAAGATGTATGATGATGTACGATGATAAGATTGCCCCTCACTTCACACGGGTGGGATTTCTTTTTAGCTATCGTTTTTCATGACATGCCAATGGAGTCTGACTCTGGTTACGGGACTCACCAAACTCACCAAAGAATAAAACACGCTCGTGAGAAGTGAGGGGCGCTCTTATCATCATACATTATCACATTCTGTACTCAGCCAATCAAATCTTCACAATACATTTTGGTCAAATCTTCACAATAAATTTTGGCAAAAAAACCCCAAATGTATATCATACTATAATTCACCGAATGTCTGTGTGTCTGTGTGTATGTGTGTCTGTCTGTCTGTCAGAAACAAACACTTATCTCCTCAATGCCTGCACCAATCGCTCCCTTTTCACACAGGCATTGACCATATGAATATGGAGGGCGTAACGGAGCCCTTTTTTCGATTTGACACATTAATTATTAATAATGAATTTATTAGTGAATTAAAAACGCACCGGGCGCAGTACCGCAGGCAAATATCTCACAACGGGTAAGGGCTAGTAAATTATAATCGACTAAATTGATTAGTTTGATTAACCATTTAAGGCCCTGTAACATACCACGTTGTACAATTGTGGCATGCAAAAACAGTGAAAGTAACCCAACTGCAATCCCACAATAAGTCACATCTCGGCACGTTGTGAGCTTGTAGATCTGCTATTTCCTGACACTCTTTTCAGGCTTTATGACAATCCAAAGTATTTCACAATGCAGCTCATAAAGGTATACAGTGGACCAAAATGTAAACATTGCATACAGCACGATATGATGTCATGCAGCAGGTTATGATGTCATTATTACCTGGAATATTTCATCCTTGTGGGACTCAAAAGAATGAAGCTTCAGCTTCAGGTTCCTGAGGTCCCACAATGCAACAGTCTGTGTGAATGGAGAAAAGGAGGGGGGATTTCAGACATGTTGACACAAGTTAATATTACACAAGAGGGTGTGCGTTATCGTGATTATTGGCACGCCAGTAGAGATGCTCCGATAATCGGCCAGCGATATCAGCATTTACCCTATGTGTGATCAGCAATTTACCTGGAGAAACTGATCTTTTACGCCATTTAAGTGGTATAAATGTCAATCAGATATATAACATCACTTTGCATTTTTGTGACAGGCCTAAACATTCTCCGAAGATTAACTCATTAATTTATTCATTCCTTATCATGCTGGCTAAGATGAACTCATTCATTCATTCATTCATACCTTATCAGCAGAGCCACTGGCTAAGATGAACTCGCTGTAAGGGTTGAAGGACAGACAGTTGACCTCTGCAGTGTGAGCGTCCACTGCGTGACTGGGCTTGGACGTGTTGTTGGAGCGAGTGTCCCATCTGAGGAGACAATGTTAAATGAGTCAGTATGACCACGGAGTGACTGGGTCGTTGGAGCCAGTGTCCCATCTGAGGAGACAATGTTAAATGAGTCAGTATGACCACGGAGTGGCTGGGCCGTTGGAGCCAGTGTCCCATCTGAGGAGACAATGTTAAATGAGTCAGTATGACCACGGAGTGGCTGGGCCGTTGGAGCCAGTGTCCCATCTGAGGAGACAATGTAATGTTAAATGAGTCAGTATGACCACGGAGTGGCTGGGCCGTTGGAGCCAGTGTCCCATCTGAGGAGACAATGTAATCACCAGGACCACTTCACCACTATCACCACTATCAACATATAATAGGTCGTCAATAATAATCATGAAAAAACATCGATGATGTCACTGGAAGACGGTTTCTGAACTGCCCACAGCCCTCCTATGAGACACAGACCGAGTAGAAAAATATCGTGCCATTTTTTCATGATTATTAGTGAGGACCTATTATAATATGAAGATAGGTTGAAAAGTGGTGAAGTGGTCCTTTAAATGAGTCAGTATGAAATGCCCGTTAGGGTCCATTTGTTAGTGTGTACAAATGTTAGTGTACATTTGTTACACTCTCAGAGTCACAGACCCATAAGGGTCCACTTGGTTCTAAACTATCATTTAGCTGGGTACCCCCTGGAACCCTCTCAAGGACCCCTGGGGGTCCCCGGACCCCACTTTGGGAACCACTGGTCAATAAGGTTAATAACACTCACATCATGAGCTTCTGGTCGTCTGCGACCGAGCCGAACAGAGACTCGTGCAGCAGGTGCCAGGACACGTCCTCCACCACGGCCGTGTGTCCCGTGAAGATGGTCTTGGCGTCCACGATCTTCCCTTCCTTGGGCCCGGCGCCGATGTCCCACAGGCAGATGGTCTGGAGACGAGGAGGGGGTGGAGGTGTAGGACAAAAACAACACGAGTTGGAAGTAAATGTATACATAAAAGATGTACTAAAAAAGATATTTCTCTGCCGTCGTTCGCTGGGCAGAAACAAGATGCCATGTTAAAGATATTAACTTTTCAGGAAACGAAAGAGAAAACAAAACATGTTTTTCGATCAAAGTTAGTACGGTGACTTTATGTAGATTGTCAGATACTTGAATGTGTCCTTATATTATCATCACTTCACTCAAATAAAGCTCAAGTGGAGTTAGGAGGTTTTTGATCATTTTATGTGGAGTTAGGAGGTTTTTGATCATTTTATGTGGAGATCTTTCCCATTCTAATCAATGGTGGACAAAAAAACCACAGGTATCTCCAAAGTTGGAGTTAGGTGGTTTGACCGACAGTTTGAGGATCCAAAGGAGTTAGGCACTTTAGTCTTGAAGCACTTGTTTCTTTAATACTTTAAAGGGTAAGACCACTTTTTTGGAGGTTTGGGTTGTTTTCTTACGTTATTATGGTCAAACTAGTCCAGTCCAGGAGTTAATTCACTCCATTGTGCAGTTTTATAGAAAATAACTTTATAAAAATACCAGCCCAATGAGCCCATTGACTTACATTGAAGCGGGGAAACAGCTCTCAAAGTCACTCTTTTAGCACATGAAAGAACGCAACAAAAGCTGATTCTGACAGCTTATGACATCAGGAAAACTCATGCGGTTTTATTTTGAATAAAAAATGTCAACGTTGTCTTGTTTTGAGAAATTTGTGTAGAAAGAAGATCTGGTAGGAATGCTTACGCCAACCGAATCACTTCTGTTTTCACGTGACGCGGTACTACGATCCGATTGGTCCAACTCTAACTGCAAAAATCTGGAACAGCGCACTTCATCCTCCGTTCTAAAAGTATCGTAAGCCTACAAACTTATGACTGCTTGCCGTGGGTGTCTGTGTCGGGGGTACTGCTCGACTGCAGATGGATTGGGTGCTCTCAGCGTACAACACAGGCAGCCAGCGTGTTTCCTTGTTTACAAATGAAACCGGAAACGGAAGACCGCATTGCAGCTTCAGTGTCTCTCCAAACAAAATAGTACCTTTATAAATATACGTTAACACGAAAATAAAACCGCATGAGTTTTCCTGATGTCATAAACTGTCAGAATCAGCTTTTGTTGCGTTCGTTCATGTGCTAAAAGAGTGACTTTGAGAGCTGTTTCCCCGCTACAATGTAAGTCAATGGGCTCATTGGGCTGGTATTTTTATAAAGTTATTTTCTATAAAACTGCACAATGGAGCGAAATAACTCCTGGACTGGACTAGTTTGACCATAATAAGGTAAGAAAACAACCCAAACCTCCAAAAAAGTGGTCTTACCCTTTAATACTAAAATCCACAGACGTTAGGGTGTTCAATACCATTGATGTATTTAAAAAAAGTTGAAAAATGGAGATTGCTGGTTCCTGCCGACAGTGACGATTGGTTATATTGTATGTTACGCATTTTATTAATAATAAGTATACGATGCTATAATTGTTAGTGAATGCAGACATGTCGGTGGTCCTCACATGGTCGTCAGAGGCACTGAGAAGGTTTAATAATAACTATATATAACTGTTAGTGTATGCAGACATGTCGGTGGTCCTCACATGGTCGTCAGAGACACTGAGCAGGTTTAATAATAACTATATAATTGTTAGTGAATGCAGACATTTCGGTGGTCCTCACATGGTCGTCAGAGGCACTGAGCAGGTTCCCGCTGAGGTTGGGGTTCCAGGACAGACCATAGCCCTCCTTCTGGTGACCTCTGAGACGCAGGTCTGGACTGCACTCTCCACTGGGGTCTGGAAACGCACACACAAAGAGTCAAACAAACACATGCCATTATTGACCATAGGTTTTCCAACTCTCAAAATATATGATGCAAGACAGTGTTAATTCGACCTTTGTCGACCTTTTTACATTTTCATTGACCGAAACTAAATAACTAAGCTATGATGACTAAAACTAAGAATAAATTGACAAAACTAGACTAAAATGATATAGGGGACTAGTGGAGAAGAGAAAATAGGAAGTGGGAGCTTATAGATTGCCTATTTTCAGCACGCAACCAATTGTAAAATCAGCCACCAAGGCTGAAGGCACCGCCAGCATACATTTGTCGACAAAATCAACTGTAGTCGACTAAAATCGTATGACATTTAGTAGACTAAAACTAGACTAGGTGACTAAAGTATAGCCTCGTCCCCACCTTACTCATCTGCGAAGAGAAAAGCCTGGTAACGACCTAATGCAGAGAGAAAAGCCTGGGGTTCCATTTGTACACTCTCAGAGTTACAGACCCATAGGAGGGTACATTTGATTCCCAACTATCATTTAGCTGGGGACCCCCCTGGAACTCCCTCAAGGAACCCCGGGGGTCCCCACTTTATTGGAAACCACTGAAGCAAGAGCATCCAGAGAGCCGTCCGTACCTGGCTTGGACGGGTGCTTGGTGTAGTCGAACACAAGCACGTCGGAGGTGGGGGTCTTGGTGGCGATGATGCAGGGGTTCTGGGGCATGTAGCGCGCTCGGTTCACCTCTCCCTCGTGGTTGATCTTGATCTCGATCTCGATCTTGCCACTGACCGAACCGAAGCCGCCAAACTCTGAGGAGAGAATACAGGTCACTCACGCCTTGCTGTTATTGCATCCAAGAGTCTGAGAGATAAGACGATAGATACTGTACATCTGTGGCTGCTGTGGTGTTAATAGTTTAAAACTCTACCAACCATATTATTCACATTATAATATTTTTTCCTCACCTAATAATACAACTATTGAGATAGTTTTAAGTGTATGCATACACACAAAGAATACAAACAAATATTAACTGACAAAATCATGAATGCATCCAACACATGTTGAAATAATTGAAATCACACTCCAAAAACACAGATTATTCTCCAAAAGCTGACACACATCCTCAAACCTCTTCTCATGATGTGTCACAAAGTCTTCAAAATCTGCCAATAAAAACTGACCTTTACTCATAAACCAACTAAGTGGGAAAAAGCGTAAAAATAAAAGATGCAAGACTGGCTCAGATGTAAAAAAAAGTTTGTTTAATCTGCTCTGGAGATCTGTGGTGCCCCAACGACCCTCCGGGGTTACGGGTGAGGTGAGGTGAGGTGGAGAAACGCATCAGCGTTCTCAAATAAACGTGAGAAATTGCATCTGAGCCAGACTTGCATCTTTTATTTTGGAGTGCCGCTTTTCCCACTTAGTTGGTTTATGAGTTAAGTTTATTTTCAAAGCTGAGCACCCACTGCCTCAACCAATCAGAGCTGAGCAGCCATTGCCTCAACCAATCAGAACTGAGCAGCCACTGCCTCAACCAAGGGCAGTTTTCCTTTCAAATACTGACCTTGTATTCATATGTATGAACTGAATCAGGCTTCAACTGTACCTTCAGAGTCTTCCGTTGACTTACAAACCAACAAACTTTTTACTAGCACCACTATCACCCCAACAAAGGACCAGTGAGGCTCCTGGACCCTTGCCCACCACAGCCGGACACCCCTCAACACAGGCGGACACCCCTCAACACAGGCGGACACCCCTCAACATACCTGCTGGAAAGCAGAACAACAACATGTCAGTAGCCAGTAATGATAATAATAATGACAATTCACAAACTTGTTAAAAAATTGTTTACTGCCCCCTAATGCACGGTTCAGGGCTAGGCAACCTTTGCACAAAGGAGGGTGGTCAAGGGAACACTGGCGTAAGTGTGAGAGATAAACTATTAAAAAAAGAAAAAATAATAATAATCACACCCGTGTGAAAACTGTGAACAGAGTGGTGCAACTCTGTGTGGGGGTCCCCAGGATGTCCCCGGAACTTTACCTCCTTTCTCGCTGTCGTAGTGCGAGGCGTCGAACTGGGCGTCGTCGTTGGGTACCTGGACGCTGGCGATGACCAGGTGGTTCTGCTCGTCTGACGTGTGGGTCCCCAGAACCAGTCTGTGGACCGCGTAGTCCTTCCCTTCAGGTCTGCACCACAAAACGCAGAGACATAATATTAACAGGTTCCGTCCATCCGACGTGACCACACGTCCTAGGGAATCCAACCGACGGGTTGCAATGACGTGTGTACACGTCCTAGCGCATCTTCAATGATATCAGGTGAGAGAATAATATTCCTGAATTGCTCTCCTTGGTTTTGATCTGATGGATATACTAAGCGCTTCATTTCTGACTTCTCATCCGCCTCTCGTTCAAAATATGAACACTTTGGATTATTTAGCTAATTAATGGAAACGAGAGCAAGGTAAGCTAGCAAAATATTTCTCCGTTGAGGCCCACTGCACAGTAGGGGTGTTCGATATGGTGATAAATATCATCGGGACGATATTTTGCAATTGCACAATTGCATTGTGTCTCCACGATACGGCTTTTTAGAGTTATGTGCAATCATACCTGTTGACATCGGGCAGCCACTGCACGGTGAGACTGGGCCACTCCAGCGCGTGTGTCATCACCAGGTCGTAGAGGAAAGGCGTGTTCTTCTTCCAGATCTTATACTCCTCGTTGATGACCCTCTCCTCCACGGCGTCATCGTACACTGTGTCAGGAACACAACACATATTGTGCGGTTAGTCAAGTGAACTTGGTAAGGGGGGCGGTGGCGCAGTCGGATTAGAATGTGAGAAAGCCCCACCCACACGGGCATCACACTACTTGCTACTGCTAGTAGTAGTAGTACTAGCCGCCTGCCGGTGCTGTAAAACAAGCGCCCCCTCAGAGCCCATTGACGCCCAGGCTCAAGACAACAACAAATAAAAGAGAGTCCCGTCACCGCACAGCTAGAAGGTCCTGGGTTTGATTCCCGCAAGGGACGCTGGGAGCGTGTTCTCTCCTCCACGTCATCACCGCCCACCTGGGTGGGGTTGGTGAAAGGGCCTTTCTGTGTGGAGTTTGCATGTTCTCCCCGTGTCCCCTAGGCCTAGGGTAGGTACCCTCACATGTTCTCCCCGTGTCCCCTAGGGTAGGTATCCTCACATGTTCTCCCCGTGTCCCTTAGGGTAGGTACCCTCACATGTTCTCCCCGTGTCCCCTAGGTCTAGGGTAGGTACCCTCACATGTTCTCCCCTAGGCCTAGGGTAGGTAGTAGCCGCAATTTGCAACTCTAGATTTTTTTATAATGGGATGAATCTAGCGTTGCAATACCCTCCATTGACTCCCCACTCATCTTTTTTGGTTTGCGATCTGCTTGTCTTAAACGACGTTAAACTCACCAACATTGCAGCTATAGTACAAGCTTGAATTATCCTCTTTCAATCTGCCGAGCTTGTTTTTCATAAAAATCCACCGTAGAGATGTTATGAGCTACTTTCTGTCAAGACATCCTCTGCAAGTGATTATTTTTGTTGCAGTTTGGAGGCACTCGTTTTTATTAACGGGTCGCGCTGCTGCCTCCTGCATTATGTGCAAATTCGAAACAGGTGGAACGCAGAAGGTTCAGTGACATACGACGAGTGCTTCCAAACTCCAGCACAAATAATCACTTGCAGAGGATGTCTTGACAGAAAGTAGCTCATAACATCTCTACGGTGGATTTTTATGAAAAACAAGCTCGGCAGATTGAAAGAGGATTATTCAAGCTTGTACTACAGCTGCAATGTTGGTGAGTTTAACGTCGTTTAAGACAAGCAGATCGCAAACCAAAAAAGATGAGTGGGGAGTCAATGGAGGGTATTGCAACTCTAGATTCATCCCATTATAAAAAAATCTAGAGTTGCAAATTGCGGCTAGGGTAGGTAGGTACCCTCACTCACATGTTCTCCCCGTGTCCCCTAGGCCTAGGGTAGGTACCCTCACATGTTCTCCCCGTGTCCCCTAGGGTAGGTACCCTCACATGTTCTCCCCGTGTCCCCTAGGGTATACCCTCACATGTTCTCCCCGTGTCCCCTAGGGTAGGTACCCTCACATGTTCTCGCCGTGTCCCCTAGGGTAGGTAGTATACTAGGTACCCTCACATGTTCTCCCTGTGTCCCCTAGGGTAGGTACCCTCACATGTTCTACCTGTGTCCCCTAGGGTAGGTACCCTCACATGTTCTCGCCGTGTCCCCTAGGCCTAGGGTTCGGTACCCTCACAAAAAGCATGCAGTAATCCTGGTCTATATCCATACACTGTGTCAGGAACAACACAACACACATTATGCAATTACTTAGTCAAGTGTGTGTACTGTAGCCTACTATTTAAATAATTTTCAGTAGAAATGATGCCATTTGTCCCAAAGTGATTGCAAGATTGGTGCCATTTGTTTAAAAAAACATTGTTTTGGCAATGTCAATAATAACACTACTTTGAATTGAATTGCTAGTGATTGTATTACCATACATATATATACACACACACACACACACACACACACACACACACACACACACACACACACACACACACACACACACACACACACACACACACACACACACACACACTTTATATATATATATATATATATATATATAATAGCAGGATTTATTTTCCCCCAAAAAAGCTACTGCAATTCGACACTGGCCCCCATAAAATCTGAATCCCCCCACCCACCCCTTTCCCCCCTCACTGTATACGTTTTCTTTTCCAGTTTTTTGGCTATATAGAAGTGCATATTCGTACGTCTCAAAATGTTATGATGAATTGAACAAGGTGGACCCTCTTGTAAACAAGTGCAATTCTTTATGGTGTCGTCCACTCACAGTGAACAGTTTTTTGTATTGAGTTGGGCTTGAAATGTACTGTAATTCTGCAAATTGCTAATAAATACTCTGAATTCTATGCTAGCCTCCTATTCTCAACAGTTCACACTTATAGGGTTGAGGTTAGCATGCGAATGCGATGCTAACTAACTAGTACGTCTTCAAGCGTCATTCATCACACGCACGCACGCACGCGCACGCACACACACACACACACACACACACACACACACACAGGCAGCAGCACAAAGCAGCATGCAGCAAGTAAACTGGGCCACTCTCTGGCTCTATTCCTCCTACCTTCTTTATCAGCCATGTTGTTCCTTCCAGGCTCAGCACAGCAGCAACTAGACGGTGATGCTACAACTGATATTTATTGATTTGCTTTGTTGTTGTTATTATTATTCTGTTGGTTTGTATGTATGAACACACACAACACAAGTCGTATCCGTCCCTTTTCAGCGCGGATTTCATCTGTTCGTGTTGCGCACGCGCGCACTGTCAAACTAGTAAACTTCACGGCTGCGTACAAACTGCGCAGGAAAGAAGAAATATGCGTTCAATACATTTTGTTACATGTTTATTTGTAGCTGTTAAAACTCAAAGTGTTGATCATGAAAAAAGGTAAATTCTTACATACTATACTATTATGATGATTTCCTGTTTTTGGCTATATAGAAGTGTATATTCGTACGTCTCTAAATGTTTTATTGAATTGAACAAGGTGAACCCAGGCCTCTTGTAAACAAGTGTAATGCTGTATGGTGTCGTCCACACACAGTTAACAGTTTTTGTATTGAGTTGTGCTTGAAATGTACCGTAATTCTGCAAATTATTAATAAATCAATCAATACTACTACTACTACCGGTACTACTACTACTACTACTAATAATAATAATAATAATATATTTGCATGTCTTTAAATGTTTTGATGAATTGAAAAGGGAGGACCAATGGACCATTATGTAAACAAGTCTCAGTGCTTGTTTTATCCTCTTAGCAAATGTTGTACTGTACTTGAACTGTACCCATTCCACAAATTGTTTGTAGACACTGACTCAGGAACACCAAATTAAATGCATTCCAATGAGTTTATTCTGTAAAAGTCTTGTCCATAAACAGCAAAAAACAGTTTACAGTAAAACTACAAACCTTGAAAATGTAAAAGGTGTTCCAAATACAATACAAGCATAACAAAGATTGAAAGTTAGGGAAATAAAATAATGCACGAGCTTATACAGACAGACAGTGTATGATCAACTATCATCCAAATAAATAAATCGGCTATGTTTCATGAAGACAATATTTTATGGAAACCAAAAACTGGCACATAGATAGACTGAGCGGGCGTGGATTAATTCTCAACTAGTCAAATCTAAATCAGCATGTCTGCATGACCGTTAATTGAATTTGGCACATTTCGATAGGCATTGTCATAGCATAGTGCTGCTGCACCATTAGGCGTGTAACGAATATATTAGGGTTGTCCCGATCACGTGATCGGATATCGGGGGCCGATCACGTCATTTTCAAGTGATCGGAATCGGATCGGGACCAAAAAAAAAACGTGATCGGGACATCCCTAGTATCAATAGTATATCCATATCATGATATTAGACTGGAAATTGTCTGTGAGTTTGTATATTGTGATATGGCATAAATGTGTTCTATAAAAATATAAATATCGGATTGGGAAAAATCGGTATCGGCAGATGCTCAAAATCTAATCCGGGAGCAGCAAAACGTGATTGGGACATCCCTAGAATTTATTGTAAATAGATTCAAATCGATTCAAACTGGTGACAATTTAAGTTGCAATTAGATTGCAATTTGAATCGTGACGCAAACATCAGAGTGCGTTATAAAAGAGAAGAAACTGCAGGACAATTGATAAAACAAAATTTGTTTTCAGTCATTTTCTGTATTGAATAGAAGATGAGACGTAAATTTAAAGAGAAAGAAAATACTGGATTTGTGTAAGAGAAAATAAATTGGTCATTTGAATGGAAATGTATGTTGTGTTAGAAATGATTGTATCGTATCGTGAACCTAATACCGTGATTCGAATCGCAGTGTGAGTTGAGTGAATGAACGTTACATGCCTATGCACCATCGTTGCAGTTTATGATTATATTCATCCTCACTTTGTTCTCCTGAAAGTAATATGTACAGTTTCTATGTACACCACTGTAAAACCCTCAGTGTTATTGATATAGCAGCCATTAACGAGAGTATACACACGTAAACCATATGAATGTGGTTGCATTTGTACATTCTCTGAGCTACTTTAAGTTCGTCATCGTTGCTTTGTATATGAGGATGCTGAACCAATAGGCAACAGAAGGTGCATCCAAATAGGGCTGTGTGTCAGCTCCACACCCCCAATGCAGTGGTTTTCAACCCTTTTCATATCAAGGCCCATTGTTCATTCAGCATTTGAGCCACACGGACCACCATTTGATGAGATGTAGCCTCTCAGACCCAAAACTAAAAGATATTTTGTTATCGTTGGATAAGATTTTGTCCACAATTCCAAACATCAATTATTCTACATTCTCAGTGCTATCTACGAATAACAGTTTATGTCCACACTAATTATCCATAATGTATAAGATGGATAAGGGGTCAGAATAATTAAACTGTTATTCGTCTATAGTATTGCGTAGACTTCCTGTAAATGAAGTAATGCAGATGTTTAACAGTAATGTAACTCATGGCACTAACCATAACCCTCAAGAGTTAAAGATCTACGTTAGCAACTTTCCATCACTTAGCTGCATGGGACCACCTGGAACCCCCTTAAGGACCCTGGACCACTGGTTGAGAACCACTGCTCCCCAATGCACCGCATAAAGACAAAACTATGAAAATCGAAAATCAAATCAAAGTAAAAAATAAAATAAAATCTAATTACACCATAATATAAAACAACTGTTTTAAGTACAAGTTGAGCATGCCACTAATATAAAAAGCTTTGAAATATACAGTAACCCATTCCACAGATACACAGAAGAACAGATAATAATATTATAGTATCCCCATAAAAAGATGAGCGGTTATTCTAGAGCAGTCCAAGTAGAACAGTAGTGCTTCTAAATATTCTACACAACAAAGGTAAAATATACAGATATTATAGTTTATTTTCTTTTTTTGTGGTTACATAAAAGAGTAACGTATGTATGTATGTATGTGTGGCGTGATGATGGATAATGGCCGACGGTTACCGTATTCCACAAATCCCGTTTCCCTCCCCTTGTGGGTTCAACTACAGTTAAGAGTGATCAGTACACTGCATTAATACCAACATGTCATGGAATGACTGTAACAGAGTGTCTGTGTTTGTGTATATACTGTATACAGTATATACACTGCACATGGAAGTTACACACACCGTGCAACGTGGAATTCATTGAGATTTGTTTTTGTTTTCGTCGCATTCCTAGTCACGCGAGAGAGACTCGGAGTAGACCCGCTGCTTCTTCGCTTGGAAAGGAGCCAGCTTAGGGTGGTTCGGGCATCTAGTGAGGATGCCTCTCAAGCGTCTCCCTAGGGAGGTCCTCGATGCACGTCCCACTGGGAGGAGACCCCCTGGCAGACCAAGGACCAGATGGAGGGATTTACATCTCCACACTGGCCATGGACCGCCTCGGGATCCCTCAGGATGAAGTTACTATAATGTTGGAGAGGGAAGTCTAGAGCTCTGGGCCCCCGCGACCCGTTGCCCCGTTGTCCCCGCGACCTAACTACGATTAAGCGGTCAAAGATGGATGGATGGACGGACAGATGGATGGATGGATGGATGGACGGACGGACGGATGGATGGCAGAGTCTCTGGTAGTCTCCATTGAGTCTCCGCCGGTCATCACATTTTTGTCTTAGGAATGTGACTAAAACAAACTTATCTCTGTGAATTCAAGGCTTCACGGGGTGTGTAAGTGATAGAAACTAGACATGTTTGTACATGGTGACAGGTAATCATGGTTGAGTCAATTCATATAATAGGTACTGTATATAGACAATGGGTCAGTATAAATATTGTATTGATTGATGGCTATCTTACACTGTGGTTTCGGCTATGAAGTGAAGATGACAAGACCCGGCCCCTCCCCACCCCACCCCCACCCCACCTTACATCCCACCACCCTCCGGTCTGTTTCGGCTGGCCTATACGAGCCCAAAGAGAGGTTTATGGAGGATACTGGTAAATATACAGTGTGTTTTACGAACGATGTGCAAATGGAACAGGGATACACCGGCAGCATTTCTTCATGGCCGTGCCAAAACTGATTTGTGCACGCGGAGATTGAAGTATTACAGGTATGTTGAAAACCTATATCACTCAGATTAATTTGGTTTTGCTTTTGCTTTTTTTGTTGAAAAAAAACATTTCTTTCTCCATTTTCCGGTGGTCTGTGAAATTATTAGATATAACTCTCTATTAGAGAGATCCAACATCTTTGAATAATATGGGGGGATTGGAAAACTGAAATTTGAGTCCCTTTGCTATATGACACACGATACATATCAATATAAGCTTTTGGTATCAGATTTTCTGTACTGTAGGAATTGTGTCAATTAAGGCCCAATTTTGCCCTGCTATCAAGCACGAAATCCAACGCCAGGCAGCATGTCAGTGCATCCCTCATACAGACTAGAGACACAAGTCCAACAGATGTGATAGTAGTGACGATGGTGGCCAGGAGATGGTGCTGAGGATGAGCAATCATGTTGTAATTCCAATTTCACAGCTACAAAGAATGACTTCCCTCCATTGTCCTCCGGACTTAATGTTCTTCTCTGAGCAGCTGGTTCTGGGGACAAGGAGACACATCAAATCAATAACTTATTTAATAAACAATTATGCAAATGTGATTCAGATCAAGGCGACTGTAGGGAAGGTTATAGCGTCCTGTTTTTGAGCGGTGCAAACCACTCCAAGGAACAGCAATGTCCATATGTGACTATGTCCCGATGTTTAGAGTACCAGTAGGGGCAAAAGTGGCGCTGTTGTGCCAGAAACAGAGAGAGATAGTGTTGCACTGTTGCCGGCCAATTACAGAGAGAGAGAGGCCGGGGGAGAGGGGAGAGGGGAGTTGCACCACTCAGTTCACACAGGTGTGATTCTTTATTATATAGAAGTGTATATTTGTACGTCTCTAAATGTTCTGATGAATTGAAAATGGTGGACCCTGTTGTAAACAAGTGTGATGCTTAATCATGGTGTCGTCCACATGAGTGTATACAGTATTTGTATTGAGTTGTACTTGAAATGTACTGTAATTCTGCAAACTGTCAATCAATCAATCGATCAGAGGTTAAAGTGAAAAATGCTGTTCACACGTTTACTTAAGTGAAAAACTTTGAGTACTTTTCACACCAACGGGTTCATCGTCAACTCCCTCACCTTATTGTCGGTGGTGTTTTCCATGATGTCATCGTCTCCGCCCTCAGAGCCACTCTTCTGATCGTCATCCTTTCCGTCTTTCTCCAGGTCCTCTACCCCCGAGGAGATCCTTGACAGTTTGGAGGACTTCTGACGCACGCACCCACGCACACACGCACACACACACACACACACACACAGTACACAGAGATTTTGTTGTTGCTGTTGGATAAAATTGTGTCGACAATTCTACGCTGAATTTACAGTATGTGGTATTATTAGGAGAGATTACAGACAATTGTTGATCAAAATGAACTATAAATGCAGATGTTTAACAATAATGTAACTCTTGAGAGCGTAAAATGAAACCAAATGGACCCGTACGGTTCCTGTTTAAAGGTCTATAAGGGTCCATTTAGTTGGTTGAGAAGTGAGAACCACTGCTATACAGCCACAAATACCTCGAGAGCACCATTTTAATATAGCCTGACATTGCCAGACTATATTATCACTGCGTAGATATTAGTCTGGAACTTCGGTGTGGAAGATTTTTGGTTGCGTCACCGCAACCAAAGAAAAGGGTCACTTTGAATAGGGGGCTCTGATTGGTCACCCACAACTCTGGGGTGGGCGAAATGTAATTTAAACTGAGGAGTGCCAGACCCAATCTGCCCAAGGATTCTTATCTTTTTTTTTTTTTTTACTGCGGCAGATTCCTCTGGTGGCCAAGCCACGATTTGAAAAGGCTGCCATTCCCTTTTTTCCACTATCATTTCCATTAACCCATGTAGACGTGAGGACAGTTCAACAAGTGCCTTCTAAATCCTGACTGTTTTCTGAATAACCCATGTTTCTATGTAAGTCATTCTCAAACCTTTTCATGTCAAGGACCCCCAAAATATATGAAATTGGCCCGGGGATTTGAGTTAAAAACGTTCACTGTGAAATAATATATATATATATTGCATTTTCACAATTTCACAAGCTTGTAGCTATGCTTTTGTAGATCTGCTATTCTTCAATAGCTAAAGTATAACATAATACTTAAAAACACCAAAAGGGGTTCCCGCCCTGAATGGGTTGAACAACAGAATACAATGTGACAATTTTAACCTCTAGCACCCACCCCTCCACCCCAGAGAGATTCAGAGATGTGACAGGATTGTCTTGGATCAGCACATGGCCGCTCTCCACAAAAACTGCTTACATTCCTTCGGATGCACTGCATGTGCCGTGCGTAAATGGAGGCCAGTTGCTAGGCAACAGTGGTTGCTAAGCGAGGAGGAGTGGGAGATGTGGGTGACTTTTTCAACCTGCTTCCATTTACAGTGGAATGACAGTATAGCTATATAACACACTACTACTACAGCAGTAGTCTCTGTATCTCTGCACTGCTCGGTTCATTTAAAAACCATATAAGCCTTTAATCCAGAATTAGGGCATGGTCTAACAAAGGAGGGGCATTGTCATGGAAAATATGAAACATCCTGTGTAGAGAGGCAAGGATATGTACACACCACTCTCAAAGTAAACACCTATACGGACGGCTGCAATTCGAAACTGGCCCCCGTAAAATCTGGATCCCCCACACACCCCTTTTCCCCCTCACTGTATATGTTTTTTTTCCCTCATCACCCCCTCTATGATTTCCTGTTTTTGGCTATAAGTGTATATTTGTACGTCTCTAAATGTTATGAGGTGGAACCGAATGTAAACAAGTGTAATGCTTTATGGTGTCGTCCACTCACAGTTAACAGTTTTTGTATTGAGTTGTGCTTGAAATGTACTGTAATTCTGCAAACTGTTAATACATACTGCAATCAATCAAACAGTAATAGCTTTCGTGCACATCCAGGTGGAGGAGGTGCTGGTAGGCCAGGTATTGTATTCAAACCAGAGAAAACATCCCTTAGAGAAGGAAGGGACTCCAGGACGTAATGCGTAATTTCATGTTTTATTCGCACAACGCCCTTCATGCGTGTTGGCTTTGTCAGGTGCTAGGTGCTGTATACATATATAGCACCTGACGAAGCCAACATGGAGAAGCGTGTTGTGTGAATAAAACATGAAATGAAGCATTAAGTCCTGTGACTGTTGTTGAGCATCTTTTGGAGTGTGTGGTCCCTTCCTTCTCGAACAGAAGTTTTCTCTGGTTTGAAAATCTCTCTCTCTCTCTCTCTCTCTCTCTCTCTCTCTCTATATATATATATATATATATATATATATATATATTTGTTGATATTTAGTCGACTAAGACTAAACTATTTCAGATGACTAAGGGCGCTTTCACACCGGACATGTTTGGTTCGTTTAAAACGAACCATGGTCCGCTTACCCCTTTGGTTCGGTTGGTGTGAACGTGCATACGAACTCTGGTGCGGATCAAAGAAACGAACCATGGTCCGCTAAAAAAGGCCGAACTCGGTTCGCTTCCAAACGAACCACGGTGCGGTTCGTTACTGGTGTGAATGCATTCGGACTTTATAGAGGACCAAATACAGGACGATAGGCAAAATAGCCGTCGGGCGTCGGCAGTTGTGAGGCTGCATTAATAATTATAGTTATAAAAGCATGTATTTTTTTACGGGGATCATATGACAGCTGACAGTCTGATTTTAATAGTAGACGCATACAGTATATGTCGAGGCGCAGCGCAGCATACGAGGTTCACATGCGCAAAATGTACAAGTTATCGACATGGAATGGTGCACGGTATGGCACACGATGTTAGCTTGTAGATCTGTTTATTTTAATCATGCGCCGGCCGCCGCCACGCATGCGAATCTGCGATGCATGAGTCTTCATGCGAGTTTCTCTTTCAACTCGTGTCCCCTCCTTTTTGTGTGTGTGTGTGTGTGTGTGTGTGTGTCTGTGGGCGCGTGGGCGCGCACGCACATGAGGGGACTGGGGGAGAGACCCATATATTTATATGGGAGAGACGCAGAGACAGAGAAATATTTAAAATCATCCATGTCGCGCAGGCCGCAGGTATCGAGAAAAAGCCAATGTTAAATAAGCTATACACATGTGGTCCCAAATGTTTAATTGATTACATCACTATAGCAAAAGACGTAAAACTAGGTCAACTCAATTAGCTGCAGCGGAGCTGTTCTGACTTGAAGCTCAATAACCAACTGACCAAACCATAAGATGACATGGAAATGCCCGCCGCGGCGCCGATTTGATGCGCAGAAATAACATGGGTGAAGGTGCACACATGGAAGAAAAGTCCTTTTTATCGGGGATACCTTGTTGTAGGCTATACGTCTCCGTGAATTTATGCATCAGCATTCAGCAGCAAGCACATTATTGTTCAAACACCTGCTCCTCTGTTCATCTGTTGCTCTTATTTGGCTAATAAAATAATTAATAAGAATGAATGCAATAGCAAGTTGTTGCTGCCTGTCATGTTGCTGTTCTCTTCTCTCTCTGTGTGACTGAAGGTTGCACCTGCAAAAATTGTAGACAGTGATTTCCCCTCATGTTCTTTTCCCCCCCACTATTTGGTTCGCTTAACATGTCCACGTGTCATTTGTTTACATATTTGGTACGCTTTACAAAGTCCAGTGTGAACACCAAACGGACCAAAATCAAAATGCAAATATTTGGTCCTTGGTCCTTGATCCGGACCTTCTAAGCGAACTTTGGGTGTGAAAGCGCCCTAAAATAGGACTAAAACTAAATGTTTTACACTAAGGGCGCTTTCACACCGGACATGTTTGGTTCGTTTAAAACGAACCATGGTCCGCTTACCCCTTTGGTTCGGTTGGTGTGAACGTGCATACGAACTCTGGTGCGGATCAAAGAAACGAACCATGGTCCGCTAAAAAAGGCCGAACTCGGTTCGCTTCCAAACGAACCACGGTGCGGTTCGTTACTGGTGTGAATGCATTCGGACTTTATAGAGGACCAAATACAGGACGATAGGCAAAATAGCCGTCGGGCGTCGGCAGTTGTGAGGCTGCATTAATAATTATAGTTATAAAAGCATGTATTTTTTTACGGGGATCATATGACAGCTGACAGTCTGATTTTAATAGTAGACGCATACAGTATATGTCGAGGCGCAGCGCAGCATACGAGGTTCACATGCGCAAAATGTAGGCTACAAGTTATCGACATGGAATGGTGCACGGTATGGCACACGATGTTAGCTTGTAGATCTGTTTATTTTAATCATGCGCCGGCCGCCGCCACGCATGCGAATCTGCGATGCATGAGTCTTCATGCGAGTTTCTCTTTCAACTCGTGTCCCCTCCTTTTTGTGTGTGTGTGTGTGTGTGTGTGTGTCTGTGGGCGCGTGGGCGCGCACGCACATGAGGGGACTGGGGGAGAGACCCATATATTTATATGGGAGAGACGCAGAGACAGAGAAATATTTAAAATCATCCATGTCGCGCAGGCCGCAGGTATCGAGAAAAAGCCAATGTTAAATAAGCTATACACATGTGGTCCCAAATGTTTAATTGATTACATCACTATAGCAAAAGACGTAAAACTAGGTCAACTCAATTAGCTGCAGCGGAGCTGTTCTGACTTGAAGCTCAATAACCAACTGACCAAACCATAAGATGACATGGAAATGCCCGCCGCGGCGCCGATTTGATGCGCAGAAATAACATGGGTGAAGGTGCACACATCGGGGATACCTTGTTGTAGGCTATACGTCTCCGTGAATTTATGCATCAGCATTCAGCAGCAAGCACATTATTGTTCAAACACCTGCTCCTCTGTTCATCTGTTGCTCTTATTTGGCTAATAAAATAATTAATAAGAATGAATGCAATAGCAAGTTGTTGCTGCCTGTCATGTTGCTGTTCTCTTCTCTCTCTGTGTGACTGAAGGTTGCACCTGCAAAAATTGTAGACAGTGATTTCCCCTCATGTTCTTTTCCCCCCCACTATTTGGTTCGCTTAACATGTCCACGTGTCATTTGTTTACATATTTGGTACGCTTTACAAAGTCCAGTGTGAACACCAAACGGACCAAAATCAAAATGCAAATATTTGGTCCTTGGTCCTTGATCCGGACCTTCTAAGCGAACTTTGGGTGTGAAAGCGCCCTAAAATAGGACTAAAACTAAATGTTTTACACTAAGGGCGCTTTCACACCGGACATGTTTGGTTCGTTTAAAACGAACCATGGTCCGCTTACCCCTTTGGTTCGGTTGGTGTGAACGTGCATACGAACTCTGGTGCGGATCAAAGAAACGAACCATGGTCCGCTAAAAAAGGCCGAACTCGGTTCGCTTCCAAACGAACCACGGTGCGGTTCGTTACTGGTGTGAATGCATTCGGACTTTATAGAGGACCAAATACAGGACGATAGGCAAAATAGCCGTCGGGCGTCGGCAGTTGTGAGGCTGCATTAATAATTATAGTTATAAAAGCATGTATTTTTTTACGGGGATCATATGACAGCTGACAGTCTGATTTTAATAGTAGACGCATACAGTATATGTCGAGGCGCAGCGCAGCATACGAGGTTCACATGCGCAAAATGTAGGCTACAAGTTATCGACATGGAATGGTGCACGGTATGGCACACGATGTTAGCTTGTAGATCTGTTTATTTTAATCATGCGCCGGCCGCCGCCACGCATGCGAATCTGCGATGCATGAGTCTTCATGCGAGTTTCTCTTTCAACTCGTGTCCCCTCCTTTTTGTGTGTGTGTGTGTGTGTGTGTGTGTCTGTGGGCGCGTGGGCGCGCACGCACATGAGGGGACTGGGGGAGAGACCCATATATTTATATGGGAGAGACGCAGAGACAGAGAAATATTTAAAATCATCCATGTCGCGCAGGCCGCAGGTATCGAGAAAAAGCCAATGTTAAATAAGCTATACACATGTGGTCCCAAATGTTTAATTGATTACATCACTATAGCAAAAGACGTAAAACTAGGTCAACTCAATTAGCTGCAGCGGAGCTGTTCTGACTTGAAGCTCAATAACCAACTGACCAAACCATAAGATGACATGGAAATGCCCGCCGCGGCGCCGATTTGATGCGCAGAAATAACATGGGTGAAGGTGCACACATCGGGGATACCTTGTTGTAGGCTATACGTCTCCGTGAATTTATGCATCAGCATTCAGCAGCAAGCACATTATTGTTCAAACACCTGCTCCTCTGTTCATCTGTTGCTCTTATTTGGCTAATAAAATAATTAATAAGAATGAATGCAATAGCAAGTTGTTGCTGCCTGTCATGTTGCTGTTCTCTTCTCTCTCTGTGTGACTGAAGGTTGCACCTGCAAAAATTGTAGACAGTGATTTCCCCTCATGTTCTTTTCCCCCCCACTATTTGGTTCGCTTAACATGTCCATGTGTCATTTGTTTACATATTTGGTACGCTTTACAAAGTCCAGTGTGAACACCAAACGGACCAAAATCAAAATGCAAATATTTGGTCCTTGGTCCTTGATCCGGACCTTCTAAGCGAACTTTGGGTGTGAAAGCGCCCTAAGACTACGACTTTTCCAGAATTTTCCAGTCACCTCTCGGAGCGGTCATGCTGCAAACAATGTTCCATAATTTAATAATTGACTTGAAGATGCATGTTCCACTTTTATTGGCGTCATATCGTTAGGCCTGAAGGCCTGCATGGAGAGGCATGACTCTCCATCTCGGTGCCTGACTCCCCGTGCTGTATAGTGAACTGCTTCTGTAGACTGGGATGAACGGCGGGGGTAGTGGCATCTCAGTGCATGACTCCCCGTACTGTAGTGAACTGCTTCTGCAGACTGAGAAGGCGTCCGGAGGCATTGGCAACTCCGTTTTGGAGGGACATCGCAGAGGGCGGAAGGCATATAGGAGGTGCTAGCCCATCCTATATGCCCAGCTTGCCGCGTTTGTGTAAAGATAAAAGTGAGGACAGAAAAATGAAGCAACAAACAAATTGTGATCGGCCCGGAATGATATTTGTGATGATTTGATTGGCTGAGCACGGACTGTGATGTATGATGATAAGAGTGCCCCTCACTTCAAACAGGTGTGATTTTATAATGTCTGTAACCAAGTCTATGGACTTTTCTGTTGGTGTTGAACAGACTTGTGGAGACAAATATCCCTTCGGGCGGGGAAAATAATACAATTCTGGACGGGAACCCCTTTTGGTGTTTTAAGCATTATGTTATACCTTAGCTATTGAAAAATATACAAGCTCATAGCGAGTGAGCTTAGATCTGCTTTCTTTCTTTTTACTTGAAAATGTGGTGCAAATCTTTGAATATATATTATTTCAGAGCGAACGTTTTTTAACTAAAATCTTTGCTTCTGGGGGGGGGGGGGTCCCTGGAACAACATATTTTCAGATGGGGGTCCGCGGCCGATTACATATAATTCTGGGGGTCCTTGACAAAAAGGTGAGCACCACTGACATAAACATGAGGTTTTTCAGAAAACTGTCTGATTTAGAAGACATATCTTTAGAATTGGCCTCATGTCTAAATGGGATAAAGATGATTATTGTTACCTTGGAGGAGGCCGTCTTTTTCCGCTTGGACGCGCTCTTGTCTCCCTTGGCCTTCTCCTGGTCGTCCAGCTCCTCTATCAGGTCTCCCTCCTCTCCCTCGCTGCTGCCGTCGGCCGCTACACCCCCTTCTTCCGTCTCCGACAAGCTCTGTTGCTGGACGGCCTGTGTGTGTGTGTGTGTGTGTGTGTGTGTGTGTGTGTGTGTGTGTGTGTGTGTGTGTGCGTGCGTGTGTGTGTGTGTGTGTCACAGTGTGTGAGTGAGAGAGAGAGAGAGAGTGTTAATGTCGACGACCAAAACTATGGCGAAGAAATGTTCGTCGACTACCTTTTTTTTACTGCCGAAAACTTTATAAAAACTAAAAAACTAAACTAAAAACTAAGACTAAATATATTTTAACTATATTTAGTCTAAATTAAACTACAACTAAAACATATTTCAGATGAGAAACGTGGACTAAATGGAATTGTATTCAAAAGATTATTAAACAAAATCTAAATGTGCTAAAATGGTGTGCAGAGCATGCATGGCATCATGGGGTTCCCAAACTTTTTCATGTCAAGGACACCCAAAATGATACTCATTAGCCATGCTGCAATGTCATAGACAGGCGGAGAGCCAACTGACCTGGTAGCCGGTGAACTTGACCCCGGGGTTGTTCTCGATCTCCCAGAGGCCCTCGTTGAACCCTTTCCTCTTGTTGGACTTGCCAAACTTGTCTTTGTACTCCTTGTATGGAAGCAGATCCTTGGGTCCCAGAAATGCACTATAAAAGGAAGGAAGGAATATACGAACATTTTCGTCATCTTGTTCTTGTCCCCATCATCATTTTTCGACCGCGGTCGAGATCATGGATTCCACAATGCTACGCCAGACTTCCCGGTCCTTCATTGCCACCCCCAGTTCCTGCCTACTGAAGCATGTGTCCCTAGTGATGACATCAGGGAACGACAGCTTTCTACCTCTGGTACGCCCTGAGGCAGGACTCCAGAGAAGAAGGGAAGATATAACCTCATTCTCAGCTCTGTAGCAGTGGCCGGCAAACTGCGCTCTTCTAGATCAGACCAGTGAAGAAACACAGGGAAGGTTACCGTATATTAGATTAGTCGATGGGTGGCTCTTCCAAGACAGATTTTGCGCTCTCATTAGAAGGCGGGTGTAAGTGCCATCCAACCGATTCTCTTGTTTCTTTGAAAGTGTCCATGTCTCGGAGCAATAGGCCTACAGTAGAATCGGCTCAAAGGTCGTCCTAAATATTGTCCCCACACGTCTCATATTTGCCATCGACAATGAAAGGAGAAATTATAGGTCAAATGTTCCGCGACACAAACATTAAATGCCATTGAAAATAAAGGGAAAATTTACGTCATCTTGTTCTTGTCCCCGCACGTCTCATATTTGCCATCGAAAATGAAAGGAGAAATTAGGTCAAACGTCCGCCAAATATGACGTAAATTTGCGGCAACAGGCATTCTGATTGGCCAATAGGATGCATGATTATAACTTATAGCCACTCACTTTGCACGGGTGTGATTTTTATCCACAATTCATACATTGCTCCGCCAATCAAATCATCACTATGGGGTGCTCAGCCAATCAAACAGTACAACAGTACCAACCCCTAGCGGACCATCGATGGGTCAATGGAGTAGCAATTATATGGGTTTTACAAATATTCCTATTATTCAAACTGTACATCGTTCACACTTCACACACAGGTCCAGGAAGAGTTTGAAGCTTGCTTACGTTTCATGAGTCCCATAGAAGAAGATCGGATTCTTGTTAGCAGGAGGCTTGACCGCCCCTTCTGGAAGTTCATCAATCTGAGAGAGAGAGAGAGAGAGAGAGAGAGAGAGAAGTAGGCCTATCATTAAGTAGAATGTCATTTTTAACAAGTTTTTAAATGTGTAAAAATGTGTAAAAAATCTGTTAAATATATCGCAGATCTACAGGCTGTGTGAGCTTGTAGATCAGCTATCTTCAAATGGACAAAATGTATTACATAGGGCTGAAGTGGTTCATGTTTTGTAATAATAATCAAGATCTAAAAAGTAACTATTGTAGGCCTAACTATAAAGTTGTAAAATAAAAATAATAAAAAAGTAGGCCTACAATATTTCCATCTGAGATCTATAGGCTAATACGGCTATATATAGCCTACAATGCATGAAGTAGAAATACAATAGGCCTATACTGAAAATTGGCCTACTCCATGAAGGTAAAGTACAGTAAAGTAAATCTAAATTGTACTTTAAGTAACCACTGGATTTGGCGTTTGATTTGAGAGAATGCTGTTCTTCTGACTTATCACGACTCCACTATAGTCTTTTGAATGTTTGCAAATGTACTGTAACCTTATAAAAATCAAATGTCATTAGGTCTGACTAGTGTCTGTCTACATGCACGCTGCAAAACATCGATTTGTTGTGGGCAAAATGTCAACATGTTGCAGACTAGATATCTATTGGCACAGCGGGTTACTTGAGGTCAATGCCATGGTCGTTTGTTCAGTCAAGTGATGATACTGTACATATATAGACTACGATACGTATCCTAGGCTATTATAAGCCAATATATTGCGGGAAATCTTCCCGGGAAAATCATATTCGGTAAAAAAAAAAAAAAAAAAAAAAAAAGAAGTTCTAACGACATATCCTCTCCAAATGAAGAGGAAACAAAACGGTATAGCCTACACTTGAATTATTAATAAGGAGGCTAAACTGTTGTGATCGGCAATTCAACGCGATCTCTCACGCGGGGAGTAAATGCGTTTATGGTGAACGGTGGTAGAACCTACTCGATGGCTCGCCTAATATGTTCCGAAAACAAGCATGCACGCATCCTAAAAATGCTCCAGGATCTGCAGAGGCATACATGCAGGCTGTATTGTCTCAGAATCAACCCCGCCTCCCTCGCTTTCAGCTCGGCTGCATCACAGACTCACCCTCGCCGGCCAGTGTGGGTATCCCTTCATTTTAGCAAAAACCAGATCTCCAGCCTTGTATTCCCGCGGCCGTGGTCGAGCCATGTCTGTGTTATCCCCTCTAACGGTCAAATAGATGCGAAGTTAAACTGTATTCTTATTTTAGGATTCTTTCAGTATCTAGATACTCCTCGGGCCCTCAACACACAGGAGTAAATTATCGACCATCAATGTTTTTTTTTATTATATATATATATATATCTAGACTGCAGTTTACACGGAAATAAATAATTAAAACGCAGAGGGAAAAAAGGCCATGGAAAAGGCTATCCTCCTGCGCACAAAAATGTGCGTAAAAATGAATGGAGAATGGCCGTACGTAGCCTCTATGATCACCGTCCGTCACGAGCGTTATGGCGGAACTTGAGCCTTTTTTGTGGACTTTGTCCATTATACGACTCGTACGTCTATGCAAACGGCCAAAGGTGGAATATAAAGTGCCCAGAGCCACGGATGTTACACACGTCCTCGGGTGGGTATAAGCGCCCGAATCGTCTGTATTGTTCAACAAAGAGCATTTTAATCCGATCGGTGGCCATTCCCCCCCCACATAAAGTAGTGTATCAGCGTGCAGTACACCTCCCAACCGATAGGGTCGCGTAGATAGTCCACTCACAGTTAACAGTCTTTGTATTGAGTTTGTGCTTGAAATGTACTATATTCTGCAAACTGTTAAATATTTCAATCAATCAATCAAAAATCATTAAGAAATGCGAATCCCTTGAATCCTTCAAAACTGTTCTCAAAGGGCACCTATACGGACGGCTGAAGACCCCTGCAGACCCCCGTAAAATCTGAATCCCCCCGCCACCCCACCCCTTTCCCCCGGGTCCACCGTTTTCAATTCATCATAACATTTAGAGACGTACAAATATACACTCTATATAGCCAAAAACAGGAAATCATCATAAAGGAGGGGGGGGGGGGGGGGGGGCATACAGTGAGGGGGAAAGGGGTGGGTCTGAGAGCTGTGATATCAAATGGCATCAGGCATATGGCATGGACCACCTCAACAGTCATTTCAACGATATCACAGTAAACGGTAAGTTTTATATTTCATTCAGTCAATATCATATTCATTGTTTAGGCAAACAAAAGTACTTTTTAAGCATATAGCCTAAAGTGAGCTGTTCATTATGCTCAACAACCAACAGCACACTCTAGCGGTATTAATCTGCTACAACATCCTGTTCAGCAGCATTATTCGACCCTGGATGACCTGCTTGATTGATTGATTGATTGATTGATTGATTGATTGATTTATTGATTGATTGATTGAGTCCAAGGTACAGGTCAATACAAAAACCGCTAAGAGGATAAATCAGAAAAAGCACTAAGATAGTTTTTATTAAAGTGTCATAAATCATAAGATGCCCAGCCCCCACGGGCTTACAAGACACTCATAACATTTACATACACAATGATACACCATAAACAAAATACATAGACAGTTACTTATAGATACATCGTTCTCCAACGTAACTGCATGCCTTCTCTATGAATTTTCCTAAAACAAAAACTTCATTGCTGAACAACCAATTTAACATTCAACATTCAGACATCCAAAATAAATCTGGGTTCTTATCCTGATTTTTTTTTAAATAAAGAGTTTCTTAAATCATGGTATAGTGGACAGTGGAAAACAAAATGAAACTCAGTGTTCCGTTCACCTCCACCATGTGGGTGTATATACTTGCCTCTGGTTCATCAGATGATGGGAGCATCTGTTACGGAGCTTGAAATGTAGATTTGAGCATCAAAATATACTTTGAGTACCAAAAGTACTCAAACTTGTAGAAATGAGCAGATACATGGCCATAACCCATCACATCACAGATGGGCTTTGTATACATTTTTGTATTCTTAAAAAAATCTGCATGAACAATTACTAAAGCTGTCAAATGCTGTAAGTGTATTGGAGTTTAAATAACGGCACACCTACCATCAATACCCCCGTACTTCCAGCACCCAAACCAAAACCATGCTACTCATACACTGAGTTGGCGGTGCTCAGATTTGAACCTATGTACTTGTGGTCCAAAAGCAAGAGCTGTACCGACCGCTATTTGGACACAATCAGTTGTTCCATTGTAAACAGCAAAATAATTCAGTGTTTTTGATAACAATTATGTGTCCTGGTTTTGGTTCTACAGTGTGTTCGCTTTTAATTCTTTCAAATACAAACTTATCTTCAACTGGGATTTCAGAAAATGGTCCATAGATTGTGTGTACAACGTCTCACACAAATCGCTCAAAGATCCAGTCAGAAAATCAGGTATAAGCATTTTTCAAACTGCTTAAAACGGTGGAATATCTGAGGGTGGAGCTTACCGGTCAAAGTGACAGATGTGTTCCCCATGAGTCAAAGAACATGTGGAAACAAGTGCCATGACTTTTGGCCAAACGAGGCATGAGTTATGCCTGTTCAAAGGTTTCATTAAAAAAAAGACCTTTGGTCAATTGGAGTAAGGCTGGTTTCAGTGCTGTTTGGCATGACCCTCTACCATACTGTGAAGTTTCATAAGCATATGACGCTGCATGTATTATGGGTCAAAGTTCACGTGTAGAAATTTTCGTGCATTTTGATCAAAGATCCTCCCATTTTCACTGACTTTCATACAAAAATGGCGGGTGATCTAGCGGTCAGAAGTCAAAAGTCAGAATGCGAAAGTTGTTTGGCATGAAGAGACACATAGGTGTATCGAAGTTTCATTACCGACGGTCAACAGTTCAAAGCTTCGCGAAAATCGAGTGCACAGTTCAGCCAGAACTGCTATTTTTGGCAAAAGGAGGAGAAGAAGAAAGAAACAGACAAAAACAATAAGGGACCAAGGCCCTTCAGGACTGCTTGCTCCCTTAATTAGATTTCCCTTTCCTCTACCAGACAGTCCAGTAGACTAGCTACAATGGTTTTGATTGATTGATTGATTGATTGATTGGTTGATTGGTTGATTGATTGAATGTAATTTTAGTTTTATTAAAGGTATATTCAGTGATTTCACTTAATTCAAATATCACTTTTTTTTGTTTTGTTGTGATAATCCTCTCTACTATAGAGTGTGCTGACCATATAAGGAGTTCCTCCCTGTCCCCAGTTAACCCCTGGGGGTAAAAAAAAACTTTTTTGGCTCTCTATCCTGATTGGATGAAAGGCTTTGTCTCCTAGCCAAAAATGAAACCTAAGGTTTTTTGAGTGAAATCACTGAATATACCTTTAACTGATTGCAGAATGGTAACAGATCAATATAAAAACCCTTAAGTGAAAATAAATACAGAAAAAGCACTAGGACTTGTTTACATCAGGGTCCTCCATTTTCAATTCATCATTTCATCAATTCATCAAACCCAAATATGATATCGTTAACGATAAGATTTTCCATGCTGTATTGATGTGTTGTTACCATTAATTAATACCTAATTGTCTAAAGAAATGCAGTTTAACAATAATTTAACTCTTGAGAGCTAAAATTATTTCATTTTACGCTCTCAAGAGTTAAAGGTCCATTTGGTTACCAACCATTTACCTGGAACCCCCTCAAAGCCCACTGATGGTTGACAGACCACTGGTTGGAAAACTACCACTGAACAAGATTGGTAGTCCAACAGTACCCAGCTAATGCTGTGGGTGGCAGCAGAGTCAAGGACATTCGCTGAACATAGACAGTCCAGTGCATTATGAGCTTCTAGATCTGCTATTTTTGGAGGGCGAGTTTTACAATGGAGTATTCATTCAGCATAGGCTATTGGACTGGACTAGTGGACTGGACCACTTCACATGGTTCTGATTTGATGACCAGGGGTCATCGACATGTCCGTACACAGACAAAATGTGTCCGTGGCAAAGACTTGGCCTGGTCCGTGGCAAATTCTCAAGCCAACATGGCGATGACCCCAGTTTTCATATTTGACCTCCAGATGTTTCCTCCCAGGCTGGAACGCCATCGTGCAGTCAGTGTCATCATCGCAACACCGGGCAGGAAAGCATACGCAGAACAAGATAAAATAAAATAATAACATTAATCAAGCTATAAGTCTCCAGAAAGCTGCACAGGTGAGCTCATATACCTTTCAGGTGTGTTCAATCACAATCACAACACCAGAGGGAGTTCAACAAACCACGTGCAACCCAGATTTGGCTCAAACACTCCAGTCCAAAAGGGATAGTACCAAAAAAAAAGGTCATTGCTGTCTTGTTTCCATTTAGGCCCTATGCAATCAATTCATAGACATGACATGAACAATAACAGCAAAAATCTATATAATCATCAATCATATCTGCTGTCTGGGTAGGACTGCATTCTGTGAAATCAATCAATCGATCAATCAACGTATGAGCTCTGAGTAATTCATTATTACAGGTATAGCTCAGATAGAGCCTCTGTCCGATGACCAATAGCCGAATATCTCCCTCCCCCAGGGGGGAAATGTTGCATGGTTTTCCACACGGGAGAGCAGGGTTATCATTCCCGGCGTCGCCATGAGTGGTGGGGGAGGTCAAAAGGGGGGTGAGTTTAGCGGTAAAGGGTCAGACAGAGCCTCTGCCTGATGACCAAAACCCTAATATCTAAAGTCACACTTCTTAAAATAACTCTCAACTCGTCGCTTGGTTGAGAGCACTATAGGGAATGGCAATTGCAATCCTCGGCTGGTGCCCCAAATGACGCCCCTGGGTGGTTCGAATCGCGGCCGTCACGCATTGAAGATATTATAGGTGTTCTACCAAAAAGTAGTAGGCAGCGCTGAATGCCGTAATACATTTGTTCAGGAGTTTTATTTTTTTATTTATCTCATTGGCCGTGGTCTGGGTCACATTTTATTATGTCCTTGAGAGTTCTGTCCTATGTGGAACTATAGCCTGCCCTATAGGCCTACTACTCAAACCGCCTCTGGAACTCTTGTGTTTTCTCCCCGTGCCTCACACACAGTGACTGCTGTTCATTGGTGCACAAAATGCAGATAAATCTGGATTCTATGGCTGCCAGTGGTGCTACTGTCAAGTCCCATGATACTAAACAACCACAGTCATAACACTGCACAGTGTTTCACAGCCATGAAGCAAGCCTCCCCCCGGCACGCTCAATTTATCATGCATTTTACAGTTTCACACCGTTCCATCGTTTGGCCCTTCAGGTGACATTAGCGTTGGTCTTGATACCTGACGCACCTTGGCACCGCCCGGCCGCGCTCATCTCTGACCTGCATGGAAACGGGATCGAGGCGAGAGAGAGAGACAGAAACAGAGAGAGAGAGGAGGCCCCGCGCGACAGCAACAAATGCAAGGCAATTTGGATTCTGACACCCCGGTGCTACGAATAAATGATCCTAATGATCGCCATGAGATTGTTTTGCCACTTGCCGCCCCCCTCAGCAATGACACAGGGTGGGGGGGCACAATGCACCCCCCGTGGCCCAGCGATGGCCAGCCAGGACGAATGTGGAGAAATGAGGCAGACAGCCAGTAAATAGTACTTGCCATTGCTGGGGGGGAGTAGACCAGAGTATCTAAGTACATTTACTTAAGTAATGTACTTAAGCACAGTATTGAGGTATTTGTATACTTTCCTTGAGTATTTCCAATACTTGTACGATCTACTCCACTACACTAGATCTCAGATCCAAATATTGTACTTTTACTCCACTATACATTTATTTGAAACTGGTATACTTGTGGAGTCCTCTGTGTGATATGCCAGGCTCTGACATGGCACCCCGGACCCGGAGAGCTGTCACCCCCTAAGGACGGAAGCATCACCCTCGCCTCCACAATTTGTGCGCTTAACACTTCACTTGGCACATGACAGGTGCTTGTTTCATTCCCCCCCCCCCCCTCACCCCGCCCTGGCGATGTGCCCTCACAGGGATAACCGTCTCTACGGAGCCCACAGGGCACACAGGCGGGCGGCATCTGGTGTGGGTGTCTGACTGTCCACCCCGCTCCACCACCATGCCCCCGCCTCTCGTTGCCTCGCGTGTGTGACTATAGGCCAGTGGTGTGTGTGTGTGTGTGTGTGTGTGTGTGTGTGTGTGACTATGCCAGTGATACGTTTCACATCCGCTCGCCTCGCCTCGCACCGTGTTCACAGCCCAGTGAGCATGCATGGCTACAATAGACAGTGCGTGTGTGTGCATGCACACACACACACACACACACACACACACACACACACACACACACACACACACACACACACACACACACACACACAGGGATCACATTGCACTGACATGCAGCTCTAAGTTGGCCTTGTCGTCCCAAAGGGCATTGCATGCTTTGCAGCAATTACATGAGACACTTCACATAAACACAAAGAACACACTTTGACACCCGTCCAGCTACTAGTATATAGAGAGGATAAAATCATCATAACTTATCCAAATTGGTGTGACATTATGTCACAGTGGGCAAAACAAAACAGTGCTCATATTTGTAAGGGGGGGGGGGGGGGGAAATGTGCCTTTGCTGTGGTGATGCATATAGGCCCTCCCTCTGTACACTAAGGCCCCATACACACATGCAGAACGCATGTTCTGTGATCTGTCTGTCTTTTATGGCCGCCTCAATGCTTTTCCAATGGGAGTCACATGGTTTGACCATACATTTGTGTTTGATGGGGGGGAGGGGGGGGGACAGTAATCAGCAATCACACACAAATGTTTGGTCAAACCATGTGACTCCCATTGGAGTGTTCTGTACGTGTGTAGAGTGTGAGTATCATCAGCCAGTAGACGTGCGTGCGTGCGTGCGTATTTTGGACTTATTTTTAAATATATGAAGGTATTACGGGCAGGGATCTTTAACAAAAAAGCCCCCCTTTTAAAATACATACACACATACATACTGTCACGGTTCAAGTCAGGAGAGTTTGTAGGACCCAAATGCAGGAGGAGGCAGAGGCAGGTCATTTCAAAAGGTTTAATAACTCAAAAGAACTATAGAATACAAACAAAAACACTGGAAGCACAAAAGGTACATACCACACACGCAACATACCACAATGAACTAGCAAGGAAACACTGGGATCAGGGGGGGTATAAATACACACAGGCACAGGTGAACAACACTGTGATAGGCTGGGGAACAAACAGGACAAGGTGGAAACACTAGGCTAATCACAGCACAGGTTGACAAGGCAGGCAAACAGTAACAAGACAGACAGGAAACACTATGAACAATTCTACAAAATAAAAGCACACAAGGGTAATGCAAAACTCAAACAGGAACTAGGAAAACAAGAACACAATACTTCATAGTATAGTATAAGTATAATATAAATCAGAGGAACACAACAGAAAAGTAAAACACAAACCATAACTGGAAAACATGAAAACCAACACATGTCACGGATCGTGACACATAGGCCTACATACATTTTAGAAGTTGAAGCAGTTTTTAAGGACCCACTTTTAGGCCAGTGCACCAGAGCAAGCTTTTGCCTTTTTTAAACCCTACCCATTTTAACCAAATAGATACATACATACATACATACATACATACATACATACATACATACATACATACATACATACATACATACATACATACATACATATATACATACATACATACATACATACATACATACATACAAGTCATTTAATGTTTGGTTGCATTCGGGTGATGTAAAACATTTCAGATGACAAAAACTAACTAACTAAAAAATATTGTCAAAACTAGAAAAAGTGCCCTACTGGGCACAGGTCTCCACCAGGATGAGCAGATGTGAAGAATTCCAGGCAAAGGTTTTTCCTTGGCCTCTAGGGAGTTGGCATAGAAAGTTATCCACAGATCCGTGCAGTTAGAGGTAAAAACACTTTTGGGCCAGTTATAGCGCCACCTTGAGGCTGAGTTGAAATTGTTCATGTGGCATTTCGTCCTCGGCCTAGTGGGAATGTGGGTGCACAATTTCACGGAAATCTCGCGATGTGTTCATGATTTGCAGCATTTTGTTTGAAACTGAGCACTCCTGTGAACTTTGGAAGCCAATCTTAACCAATCAGGATGGAGTCTGAGAAATCTGAAAGAGCGGTTTGGTTGAATGGCTCTAGAGAGACTGTGTACCAATTTGCGTGATGTTTGGACAAAATCTGTAGGTGTACTGTGCAAAAACTTGTTTTGCACAAAGCGGCCTCCTGGTGGCGCTATAACAGGCCGTTCTGGAAAGTTTGGGGCAGAGGTTCATGGTTGGCATCCAGGGAGTGTGTGTGCAAAATTTGGCATCGACCGGGTTAACGGTGGCTGAGATTAGCTGGTCACGGACAGACACACGGACACACGGACACACGGACGGACGGACGGAGTGCAAAACATACTCTCCCCATGCCTTCGGCTGGTGGAGACAATGAACACTGATCCAAGCAGTGATTTTAGTGTTGCTTAAGTAGGCTTATACATGTAAAGATACTGCCCTTGGAAAGACTGCAAGGTGTTTGGCCTTGAATGAGTGTAGCTGGCACACTCTCTCCCTGGTGTGATGAATAATTGAATGTCCTGCTCAGATTGCTCCGCTCCTAAATGACTCTCCGAGATATTGTAATCACACTTGTCATGCTTAAGTCCTTTACCTCTTGTAGTCAAAGTCACGGTTTCATCCTTCGCTCTCAAATCCCAAGGCTGCGGTTGACAATTCAAAAACAGAAATGGGATTATGCTCTCTTTTTGTCCCTGTCAATCACAAGGAGCGTGATGCCGTTCTTTTTAGTTTTTCTTTTAGGGCCACTTGTCAAGACTGCTGGGAACGAACGTCAGGTGGCATTACTGTCCCGCAAACCTTGCTAAAAGCCAACTCTTTTTTTTTTACAGAACAAAAAGGAAAGCTGATGCATTATTGAACACACAGATCAGGTGCAATTTCTTTTGAGTTCTAGAATGGCGGTTTCAGACGAGACTCTTGGGCGTTTGCAGGGCTAGCTGAGATACTATGACGTGAATTGCCCACACGCTGTTTTTTTGTTTTTTTTTGTCTCAATCTCATACATGCACGCAGACTTTAGTATGGCCCTGGCATTAATAAACCATGGCGGACATAGCTAGGCTTTGGCAGCGCATCTTATGAGCTCTCCAGCCTTGTGCGTATATACGACGTGCAGCATTCTGAGGGGCCCGGCCCCTGACAGGTAAGGCAAGGCGGGGAGAGAGGCCAGCTGTGAACGCTAGCCAGGTGGTCCCTGCAGTCCACGCGGCTGCCACCACATCAGTCCACCGCTGGCCTGATTGGCAGTAATTGGCAGCCAGCTCTCTCGCCCCACCCCAAGACCCCGAGAGAGAGAGAGAGAGAGAGAGAGAAAGAGGGGTGGGGGGAGGGGGAAGGGAGCAGGGTTGAAGAGGACTGGCCCAAAACTCCCTACCACCGCTGTCCCCCAGATCAAGGGGGGGTGATAATAATGTGAAAGAACCATCTATCGCAGGGGTGTCCAAACGTTTTTCAAATGGGGGCAATATAAAAGAAAATATTAAAACACAGAAGGGCCAACCACATTACCAAATATAACCAGACGTGAAAGGTAATTAAATAAATAAAAATAGCCTTTCTTTGACCCCTTCAGAATGAGACGACAAGGAAGAAGGAATCCTGACAAATTATACTCTGGGAAATACCCGGGTGAATAAAAAGAACGTCCGTCAAAATGTCCTATACTGTTGGGCGAGCCGTTCATAATAAAATTCAGGTGCATGCGGGCCGCATGCAATTCTTCCCCGGGCTGCATTTGGCCCGCAGGCCGCACTTTGGACACCCCTGATCTATCGTGTCTTGCTAATCACACAGAGGTTCTCAAACATCTTTGGCTCGGGTCAACACCTGTAAATAAATGTTTCATCCATGGCACCACCACCTGAATGACATTGTTATACATTTATAGCACCTTTTTCATATTAACGGAACGTAAATATAGCCTGCTATAGATCTTTCCCCCAAAGATACCGTATATGTCATGAGAAAAACGGTGGAGAAATGACAGAGTTAGGTCCACGGGGGGTCCGTGTGCAGGGGGTCCCCGGGGGGAACATCCAGAGCCCCAGGAACGGCCCAGGGCTCGTGCTTTAGTGTACTCTGTGCCACTTTACTCTGTGCTGTACTTACTGGCCACTTTAGGTGTGTACAAAATGGACACTCTATGATGCGAAGCCTGCAGAGTTAGTTCAGGCAGGCAACTCGTGAGCGCGCCTTCCTGATCAGGTGACTAGTCTCATGAACTCTTTACCTGATCGGAGCGGCTATCTGCCTACCTGGCGCTCTTTCCTGGCTTCTCTCCTGCTGTGCGGTCGTGCGCCGCTGCTGCTGCTGTCTCCCAGCCTCGCTCGCTGCTCACCTGCTGCTCATGAAGTTTTTGCAAATCCCACCACCTCCCCAGCATCCACCTGAATACAGGCTCTGTTTCTAGATCCCCTGCATGGGGGTATAATTGAACTAAAATGTTAATGTTACAGGGAATGAATAGGGACAGAGCCCTGACGCAAATCTATGCTTCATATCTATATGCTCAATTATGCTCAATATATGTTCTAAATTTGAGAGTTGTCTGACTGAACTTAGTTACAGACCCATAAGGGTCCATTTGGTTCCTATAGCTATCATTTAGCTGGGGACCCCCTGGAACTCCCTAAAGGACCCCTGGGGGTCCCCGGACCCCACTTTGAGAATCACTGCTATATAGGGTGCCATGGTGCCAAAAAAATCCAACCCTTAATGGAATAGAATTCGCCACATATTATTTACTGTACTTACGCAGTGCAGCTTTTTGATAACAGCATATGGAGCGAGGAGACACACAAAGACGTTCTTTTCTTGCCCTGTTTGCATACAGTGCATTAGAAGCAACCTTCGAAGTGAAAGGCCTCTAAATCCGTAACGTACCTCTATGGTGAACAGAGGCAGCGCGGTGAGAGCCGCGGGGCGCTATAGCGTCATGCTAGCTTCAAACAGAGAGCGGGGGGCACGCAGCCACCGTTGCCCCACCCGCTGACCGATCGACCGATGCGTGACAGGCATCAATACAGAGAACGGCTGCTAGTACATGCAGGCAGGTTTTTATCAAGCAGGCGTGTATACTCGCCTCTGAAGTTCATCGCTATAGCTTTTAGGATAAATCCTCACAGCCCTCGCTCTATAAAAGATAAACATAACCCCCTGGCCCGCGTGACACCTGGCCATTTTCAGACAAAACACCGATCAAAAGTGTTTCTCTGTCACTCCGGTGACAGCGGTTATACTTTGGAGGGACTGAAAAACATATTTCTTTGCTCTAGTCTCAGAAACCTTTTCTTCTTGTTTTTTTTTCCTCCCGTTTCTCTTGGCTGAACCTGAGTGACTTCCATCTTTTCTTCCCTCCGGGCTAAATTGATGGCAGTGCAGGAGTTAATTGTTCAGGCATGTGTTCGGCTTCCTGGTGGAGAGTGGATGTGGAGCGGGGTAAGGGTCAGAGGTCACAGCGACATGTTTTTTTTCTTTCTTCTGTTTTTTTTTTCATTGGCCGGGCGCTGGGGATGGAGGAAAGGCCGCGGGAGAGTGTCGAACACAGGGATGAATAGGAGCTCCGCCGAGGCACTTAAACCTGTCTCAATGCAGCAGCCAACAAAAGAGAGTACATCGGAGACGATAGGTGCAAATCCACGTGAGGCAGCATGAACTTCACAGATGGCACTTTTGATTTTATTAGAGACCCACAACAAGGTTACATCGTTTTTCAACAAAGTGTGATATTATACCCATAATGCAGTTGCCTCAACTTTATTTTGATTTAAACTTCAGACTGGACTAGTTTGAGTGCCTCCCTTTAAAATGTATTTATTTTTGTGTTCTGTTCTGTTTATTTGTTATATTTCTGAATCACTGCCTAACGCAGACCACGGTCATTCTTTTCAACAATTTGTTTTGTTTTGTGATTTAGCTGAAGACAGTCATGATAAAGAATTACCTAAATAAAGAAATATGCCCCCCCCCCCCCACACACACACACACACGCACACACATACACGTGTGTGCGCACACACATATCCATCCCCCTCACATGGGGGCCAGTAAATCTTGTGGTTTCGTGTGGAAATGCAGCCAGCCAGTCATCCCCAGATAGCCCTAATCATCAGACCCCTGGCTGAGTGCGGGACACTCGTGGCATTACTTTCAGCCAGCTTAAGACATCTTAAGGCACCAAATTGCACTGTAGCCGGACAATGATTCCAGGTTATTTGTCTCGGCGGCACTTGTTTAGTTCCTTTATAACTTTGCTGAGCATCAGTGCGGGGTGAGTGGACTCTGCTACTTAACAAGGCTTGTGTAATTGATTGTGGCACATCCTGCCATGAACAGCAGGTTCTCACTGAGCCCAGTGGAGGGCTGGCATCGATGTGGATATAAGGGAATTATCTCTACTCTGGTGACTTGGACCGTCCGGAGGACAGTGGTGGAAATTCAATTAAACCAATCTATGTTCTCCATATACTGTACATATCCTGTGTTTTAGTTTTAGTTTTTATTTTATTTTGTTTTTGAGGTTCTGGCGCATACGGAGGCCTGTGTGGGTCAAAAAGACGATGCAACACTTCAAGATGGAAGAAAAGTATAGAACGTATTTTTGGGAGTTAAAAAAAAACAGGTTCAAGTAATCTACATGTGCTATAGAGCACCGAAGTCCTGACGTAACTCGCTCATCCCTTCGATTTCCCTGGTTCACGGAAGTAATTTCTCTATGGAGAATAACATGGGGTGATCTTAATATCGTCTACTATAAGCGTTGTGGTCCAAAAATAAACAAGCTGTCTCGGCGTTATTGTCAGGGAGGTGTCTCTGTATCGTTTGCAACAGTCAGTCACTCATATATGATACAGTCTGCTTCTAGCGAAAATCTAACTAATTCAGCAGCAGTAACATTAGCGTTTTCTCTCAGTCAGTTGATTCTTCATATCCATATGAGTGAAGCGGCCGGGATGACATGTTCATTTTTCAAACACAATTCTTATATGAAGCAATCTAAAAATCCTCCTATGGTGATTTCAATGCAACAAAAAAAATACATGAACCTGGGGACTGACGCCCTCTACTGAAAGTGACGTCAGACTTCGGTGCTCTATTCTTTTCAAGGATATTTTTCATTTTTTCGTGAAGAATAGTATGCTAAACCTGTGCATTGTTTCAGTATAAATAATTAACATAGCTATACATTCAATAATTTATCTTACATAATTATATCATACATATACGTAAGTACAGTTTATTGATTTCTGTGGATATTCTACTGTTATAGACTGATGATAGGTTCATGGTTTGCCTATGATCCTAGATTACTTATTTATACGCATTACCGTGGTGTTCTAGTTTATTGTAAATCACTCTGGATTAAGGCACTTATTTATCAACGCGGTGAATAATGGCCTAAGAGCGTCTGCTAAATGTCTAACTTGTACATATCTAGCTCACCGTGCTTCGCATTAGAGATTGGCTATTTTCACCATTTAACTTTTCTTAATTTTTTCTATAAAAAAGGAACGTTTTTGGATATGCAAGGTTCCCACGCGACAGCCACCATATAAATCCTGTTAGGGTTATAGGTGTAGGATATAGCCTCTAAATTCATCTCTCTCGGACTCTCTGTGCGTGGTTGAAGTTGTGTGCACCGTCCGCCTGCGTCCGTCCTCGCTCAGTGAGTGGGAGGAGGACTCCGTGGTCCGTTCGTTGATACGGCGCGTTGTGCACAATATTACCATTTATCTCACGAGTGAGTAGGAGGGGGATTTGTAAAGTGTTAGCGATTCAGCGCTTGGCTGTATGCGGCGACACTGCAGAGCTGACGAGACGATCGACGTGGAGTTCTCTGCTTTGCACTATGAATCAATCAATCAATCAATCAAGCTTTATTTATATATAGCACAATTCAGCCAAGTGCAGTTCAATGTGCTTCACATGAATGCTTGTAGATCTGATATTTTTGGCGAACGTTCCCACCCAGAATAGGGATGCTGGGTGTTCAAGTGGTTAACAAGTGCCATTTTGATTATCGCGATAATATCGTTAAACGATATTGTTTTTTGGCCACACTAATCGTGACATGTAATCTTCATATCGTCCCATCCCTATAAGGAAAATAATAAAATAAATAAAAGAAGCACCAAGGTTCCAAGAATCTTTCTGTGTGGAGTTTGCATGTTCTCCCCGTGTCCCCTAGGGTAGGTACCCTCACAAAAACATGCAGTAATCCTGGTCTCTAAACTGCCTCCCCCTGGCCAGCCGGGGCGCCTGGAGGGGAAAGGAACTGGTTGGAATAACGTGTTCCTTCCACGCGCTACGTCCAACCAGGGAAACTCCCCCCTGTCAGGTGTAAAGGAGCAACTTGGACACTCAAGCATGAAGGAAGCATGAGTTAAGTCCGTTGCTCTCCCCAGGTTGGCGGAGGGTGTGTAGAGCCCAGGATCACATTAGATGATTGACACAGGGGTGAAAAATGGGTTACAAAATCGTGGGATAAAAAATATATTAAAAAAAAAGGTTCCAAGAATCTAGAACAGAACCAGTTCTAGAACCAAAGTTATTTTGTTGGAAAACGGGGCCAAAATGCTGTGCTCTCCTTTAGGTGTTTTGAATGTCAGCTTGAATGCTACTGAACTCTAGCAGAGCTGTAACGAGTACACACGGCCTACCGTAAGTGATCTATGCATTTTGCGTTTTCATTGTTCGCACCACGTACAGCGTACCGTAACACTCACGTACAGTAAACGCAGACATGACGATTTGTGCACGCAGACACAAGAGCTGCTTTACTAATTCAACTGAGGAAATATCACGTTGCGTGTCTGGGGCGATGCTTTGTGTGTCACCGCTTTAGGTGTCTGGCAGCCGTACATTTTATAACATTTAATCAATGAATATAGAGTGCATATGTCTGGTCCACTGCCGAGTGATAACCTGATAAAGTTTGATTTGCACTTTCAACCCCATGCTTGTATGTGTTGTGTTACGCCCTGTCTAATACTAATCGCATATTAATTCTAATGTTTCATGCTTCAGATGTGATTGTTTCACCACCTTAATCCCCATCATGCCAGGAAGGGGACTAGCAGTACGTAATGGCAAAGTAATACGGAGAGATGAAGTGGCTTCTTGTGGATTACTCACAGTGACTGATGCTTTCAGTTTGGAAACACTGGCCCGGAGGAGTGAAAACAAGACAAGAGACGACGTGGAAACAGCACATTTTCTGTGTGACACATGGGGGGGGGGGGTCTGTGGTTTGTGTTGAAGATGGTTGCTCCATGACAACGTCAGCGTGTGAAATGCAGAGGAGAGGCGACCCACCGGAGGCGCGGTGGAGTGAGTGAGGAGAAAGGAGAGTGAAAAAGCAGATGTGTGGTGTTGGAGTACAGGCCTGACGATGAGTGATTCGGCCCAGTGAGGGGATGACACCGACCCACCGGGGCCCCGCTGACACGGACCTCTGGGGCGCGGGGGGGGGGGGGGGGGGGGGCTCCTCCCCTTTTAGCAGCACGGAAGAGACTGTTTTTAGAGATAGGCACGGGCCAGCACCGCGTGGAACCGTCCATTAACCCCGTCGAGAACTTTTTTTTCATTTATTCTATTTGACCTTTTATTAAACCAGTAAAAAGCCATGTTGAGACTACAGCCTCCTTTACAAGTGTGAACTGGCCACGAGTATAGAGGCAAATAATGTTGCACAGCTCTGCCAGTAACAACAAATACAGGACAATAACAAGGACAGACATATACTGTACTGTACAGTATACAGTACAGTATTATGTCTGTCCTTGTTATTGTGTTACCTGTGTGTATGTTACACATGTTACAGTGTAACATACATGCAGTACCCACTACCTATAGGAAGGTAGGAAGCTCAAGGAGAAACAGGGAATGTATTAAAGTGATCAATATGAAACTAGTATCAAATTGAGAGCAACATTTGCTATGCATGTCTAAGCAGGAGCAGCTTGTCTGGGACGTGTGCCCGCATGGCAATCCTTTTAAAACTCTATTTGACCTAATATGGGCATAACTGTCCCTTAATCACATGAACTCTAGTTCACCTAATCTGGACATGTCGTAATGCAGTAAGTTGAACGTGCAGCAGCTGCATACAATTGGCAAAAATAGGCAAACATTCGCCCTAAATATATAGTTAGGGAATTTTAGCAATATAGTTGGACCATCTGTGAAAAAATTTACCGCCAATAGCTTTCTTCACCAATGTGTTCTTATAGGTGTCTAGAATCACCTCTCAATTTTTTCAAACCCAATTCCTCGTGGAAAATTCTGGGGAGCCAATCAAAGTTGAGGAGTTAAGGAGGCTTGGGTGAAAAATATGAAAGTCTAAAATTAACTTGTGAGGTGTCTAACTAGGGGTTTTCAGGGGTGCTGAATCCATTCCAACCATTATCTTTTAGTAAAAATGTCTCCCTGGCCATATAATATTGGTATATTGGTTATTAAGCTGTAATGTACAGCACACAGTGTATAATCAATGGTAGGGGATTGGGGTGTTGTTGAATTGATTCTATTCTGAAAATAAAAGAAGAAAATATTGCTAAACACTTGATAAGAGTGTACACCTACTGTGCACATGCTCAGTGGGATACACTGTCTGCATGTGGGGACTTAAGGAGCCCGGCTTGGGTCTAAAGATTACTTGTGAGGTGTCTAACTAGGGGGTTTCAGGGGTGCCGAATCTATTCCAACCATTTTTGAGTAAAAAAAACAACTCATTTTCCATAAGAACATATTTTATTACATACTGCAAGAAAAATGTAAATCAGAAATGTGCAGTATTGATTAAACCTGGTGTCAACCGGGTGTTACTCAGCCAACTCCTCATCTTCCTCACTCCTTATCTCGTCTTCCTGGTTGATGTTCTTGCATCCTCCATTACACTTGCCACAAGCAGATATACACTGCTTTTTACAGCAGCACCTGCGTGTACTACAGTCTCCCTCACAGTTGCAGCTGATGAATTTCAGTATATAGTCTGGGGCAATGGGGTCTGTGGTAGGGACTGGTGCATAGCCTTCTCCTCCCAGTTTCCACCCGTAGTCAAGGACATCCAGTGATGGACTTTGTAGCAGTAGCCAGTCTCTGGTTTGGAGATATGCCCGGAGAGAATGTTGTGCTGCAGCTGCAGTAGTCGGGGGCAGTTTCTCTATATGATCTTCCCAGCAGCAGCATGCTTGCAACATCTCTCAGCATAAACTTGGTCATTGCTGCAGATGCAAGTAGATGAAAGCGGTATAGTCCTCCAGTCTGACTTGCCAGTTATCACCAGACTAGGTGGGTTTCACCTCCTGAAAAGCTTCCTGGGGTCCATCGGGGTAATCATGGTAGACTCTGGGCTGCAAGAGCTGATACAGCTGGTTTATCCAGGCAGCAGCATAGTAGAACACATCCTCTCAGGTGGTGCTTATGCCAAGGCCATCCGCTTTCATCTACTTGCATCTGCAGCAATGACCAAGTTTATGCTGAGAGATGTTGCAAGCATGCTGCTGCTGGGAAGATCATATAGAGAAACTTCCCCCGACTACTGCAGCTGCAGCACAACATTCTCTCCGGGCATATCTCCAAACCAGAGACTGGCTACTGCTACAAAGTCCATCACTGGATGTCCTTGACTACGGGTGGAAACTGGGAGGAGAAGGCTATGCACCAGTCCCTACCACAGACCCCATTGCCCCAGACTATATACTGAAATTCATCAGCTGCAACTGTGAGGGAGACTGTAGTACACGCAGGTGCTGCTGTAAAAAGCAGTGTATATCTGCTTGTGGCAAGTGTAATGGAGGATGCAAGAACATCAACCAGGAAGACGAGATAAGGAGTGAGGAAGATGAGGAGTTGGCTGAGTAACACCCGGTTGACACCAGGTTTAATCAATACTGCACATTTCTGATTTACATTTTTCTTGCAGTATGTAATAAAATATGTTCTTATGGAAAATGAGTTGTTTTTTTTACTCAAAAATAATGGTTGGAATAGATTCGGCACCCCTGAAACCCCCTAGTTAGACACCTCACAAGTAATCTTTAGACCCAAGCCGGGCTCCTTAAGTCCCCACATGCAGACAGTGTATCTCACTGAGCATGTGCACAGTAGGTGTACACTCTTATCAAGTGTTTAGCAATATTTTCTTATATTTTCAGAATAGAATCAATTCAACAACACCCCAATCCCCTACCATTGATTATACACTGTGTGCTGTACATTACAGCTTAATAACCAATATACCAATATTATATGGCCAGGGAGACATTTTTACTAAAAGATAATGGTTGGAATGGATTCAGCACCCCTGAAAACCCCTAGTTAGACACCTCACAAGTTAATTTTAGACTTTCATATTTTTCACCCAAGCCTCCTTAACTCCTCAACTTTGATTGGCTCCCCAGAATTTTCCACGAGGAATTGGGTTTGAAAAAATTGAGAGGTGATTCTAGACACCTATAAGAACACATTGGTGAAGAAAGCTATTGGCGGTAAATTTTTTCACAGATGGTCCAACTATATTGCTAAAATTCCCTAACTAATAGGCAAACAATCTGCGCGAACTAATCGGCAAAAATAGCAGATCGACAAGCTCACAATGCGTCACATTGTGAGCTTTAAGATTTAAGGTTGGCTTTTTAACTACAACTTATTCTATGGGGTTTAACTGCATGGTTAGACTGCAGAGCTACAAGGCCATATCTTGAACGTGCAGCAATCTTTGATGCAGCCTCATAGAGGCGTGGGATTCATTCACACGCAAACATAGAAGCCCGTACAGTAAGTATACAATACACGCTTGGGTATAAACACGCAGACACGCGCACGCCAACACGCGTGCACGGCGCCAACCACCACCATCCCCCTCACGCCCATGTGTAATGGATTTTTTAGATGTAATGGATAGTATCAGGGCTGATTTTGACGAGTCCCTAGGCTGCTCTAGAATTCCTTTTGAAATCCCTTTCTTTAGTAGTCTTGTTCAAGTAGCCGCGGGCCATGGCCCTCCGAGATCACAATGTTATTAATACAAACATGTCAAACCGCATGCTGAAATTCAAAACAGAGGTGCCAAAATGTCAAGGTGTCAAACTCCTGAAATATGAATTATTCTCTAATATTCCCTTCCTCGGCGCAACACACAAAATAGCTTCAGTGCATATAAAAAAGCAAGATGTGTCCTGCGCATTTAATATTTCAACATAATGTCACCAAATTGCAGAAACTGCAAACCGGACGTCTCTGACGTCCGTGACCCTGAGTTGTGGTGTGAAAATTCAAGTAGCCTCTATAGCAGATTAATGCCATGCCTCTCCTCTGTCCCCATCTCTCCTCTCACGGAAGCCTCATTCCTGCATATGAAACTCAAGGACATCTGCTCTCGTTGCAACACTATAGTTAATTGCCACGCAATTTATTTCATTCCTTTCTTTTTTTACCTGTTTAAATATTTAGCGTCATTAGAAAATGTGACACAAAATGACACATGGACGGGAAGTCTTTTCCTTCTAACACGCACACACCCACGCGCGCACGCGCGCACACACACACACACACACACACACACACACACACACACAGAGCGACAGAGTGAAAAATAAATTCACTGGTATCGGCTGCTTGTGTGATTGTACAGTATAGGCTATAACTCCTTCAGCTGAGTTAACGTTTTTTTTTACTGATATTCCGAAACCGTTTCCTTTAAATTCCAGTCTTTTTGTATGGATCCACTCCAAATCATTTAAAAGTCAGGACAGGGATCTAATGAGCTTCATCCATCCATCCGTCTTCAACCGCTTATCCGTAGTCGGGTCGCGGGGGCAACAGCTCCTCCAGAGAGCTCCCGACTTCCCTCGCCACAGCAACATTATAGTAACTTAATTCAGGGGGATCCCGAGGGTGTTCCCAGGTCATTTTGGAGATATCTCTCCATCTCATCCTTATAGTCTGCCCGGGGGTCTCAATGGGACGTGCATCTAGGACCTATAGGGAGACGCTCGAGAGGCATCCTAACCAGATGCCCAAACCACCTAAGCTGGCTCCTTTCCAGGCGAAGAAGCAGCGACTCAATTCTAGAGATGTCAGCCGCATTCATCTGAGAAAACTAATTTCGACCTCATTCTTTCGGTCATGACCCACACTTCATGACCATAGGTGAGAGTAGGAAGGAAGATTGCTCGGTGGACAGAGAGGGAGCATTGCCTTCTGGCTCAGTTCTCTTTTGGTCACAACAGTGAGCGGTACAGCGACTGCAATACTAATGAGCCTGCATGGCTCTCTTAATTACCCTGGCCCGTTCCCGCCGTGACATCTGCCTCTCATCCACATGAACACCTAATTTTTTTAATGGCCTCTGAAGGAGACGAGAGGTGCCACACAGTCCATATATTCACAGCTCTGTTCTCTTGGCCTGCCCTGCCCGTCGGTTGGTTGGCAGCTGTGGGCATCTGCTATACCAGTCAAAGACCAGCGGGGTGGGTGGGTGCCACCTCGCCCCCCCCGCCATCCCTCCCTCCCATGATTAAACGCTCCCATTGCACATTTCGGTCAGTTCTTATACCGCCGAAGCGCTGGTGTGCGTGTGTGTGTGTGTGTGTGTGTGTGTGCGCCTTGTCACCTCAAATGACCATGATTAACCTCTGACGTAAAGAGGAATCGTGTTACGTGTGTGACACTAAAGGGGTGGGAAAGGCAGAGTTATACCTGATGCGTTTTGTCACCTCTTCCGGCTGCGTGAGCAGGCATTTGTGTCGGTGCGTTCGTTTCGCTGCGGGCCCCGCCAGGCAGAGCGTCAGAGCGCATCTGCTGTGGGGCTGCTCTCCTTCTGCCAGACTGTTCCCCTTCACAACATCTGAAACCAGCCCAGTGGTGGAAAGTAACTATGTACATTTACTCAAAGTACTGTACTTAAGTACAATTTTGAGATGTTATTTTTTACTTTACTAATGGAGTATATGAATATTTTGGTACTTTAACTTCTTTACTCCACCAGCTTACATCTCAGAGGCAAATGTTATACTTTTACTCCAATACAGTTATTTTTAAACTTTAGTTACTAGTTACTTCATGTAGATTTTAATAATTGTCACAAAACATACAGTAACGACTTCAGCCCTATATATATTCTATCGGCCATTTGAAAATAGAAGATCTACAAGCTCACAATGCGTCTCTATGTGACGCATTGTGAAGTTGTAGATCTGCTATTTTCAAAATATTTTAAAACATTTTATACATCTTGCGAAATGGGACATTTTGCGTAATGAGTATACTTTCTATACTTCTGGTACATTTTGACACTAATACCTTTGCATAATTTACTCAAGTCAATTTAGAATCCCGGACTTTTACTCGTGAAGGGAGTATTTCCACATTGCCGTATTATTGATACTTTCACTCTAGTAAAACCATGTGAGTATATATGCTTTTGTTTTTTTCCCCAGCACCACTTGCCCAGCTCAGATCGGTTCCCCTTCGTGACATGTGAAAGTAGCCAGAGCAACACTCTGGTTCACACATGAAATGCTGGGGCCACTCAGCCCCGCTGAGAGCGGCCTGTCAGTCAGCCTGCGTGGCGTGGCGTGGCGTGGCGTGTAGGACCTTGAAGCACTGACCTGAGCTCCAACGCAGAAGGCACAGCGCTCCTGCACTGGGAGGAACAGGAGTACAGACAGCGCACACTACCACTGCTACTTATATGGTATATTTTTTTATTCGTTGGCGTTTGGGGGGAATGGATGTTTTCTCCCCTGTTCGGTGTTTCGTGGTGGAGAGAGAAGGTTGTGAGAGAATAAAAAGCCATGCAGGAAAGAAAAAATGTCCTTGCTGGCTGCTGCAGTTTAGATTACTTCCTTTTCAGCCTTGAGTTGCCTTTCTATACAGTTTGAAGGAGACGTGTGTGATTGCTGTAGTGAAATCGCAGTAGTAGCGTATATGTACTTGCTGTTTCGTTGGGGTTCAACATACCCTGTTTTGAACTGACTTATGTACATTTTATCCTGACAATATTATTGGAACTTATAAAATAATCATGACTCTGAGTCCGATTTATGGTCCGTGAGACTTCAACCGCATGCAGACGTAGTCTCAGTGTTGATTTTGATGACACATTTTGATTTAGTTTTAGTCATAGTTCAGTCAGACAACTCAAGGAGGATGTAATATATATTTATTGAATATAAGATAATCAATGCAATATATTTATTATGGTTTGGCGATGTATTGGATCTGCTTTTAGGTACTCAGGTCAAGCGCATCAGTCCCAACCATAGGGACTCTGAATCCCCCGTACCTAAACAGTAGATCCAAAACGACAGGTGGTAGCTGGGGTGGAGGTGGGTGAGCACTTTGTATACAGCAGCACGCAGTATACAAAAAGGCAGCAGCAGCAGAATTGAGCGCAGGATGTATGACAGCGGCACGCTGATACAACAGCAGTAAGCAAGCAGAATGAGCGCGGGTTGTATGACAGCGGCACGCTGATACAACGGCAGTAGGCTAAAGCAAGCAGAGTTGAGCGCAGGTTGTATGACAACAGCACGTTGATACAACAGCAGTGTAAGCAAGCAAGAAGGCAGAGGACTGCAAACCTCTGGTTCAAGTAGCCGGTATGAGAGATTGGGTGAGCGTGTGATTGGCTGAGTGAATCATGTGGATGAGAGCTTGATGCTGCGGTGGCCCAATTACCGGCCGGCGCGCTGACTGAGGTTCCCTGACTGAACTTGCTCTGCGCATGTCTACGACAGGCGCAAATGCTCATTTCAGTCAGACAACTCAAGGAGGATGTAATATATATTTATTGAATATAAGATAATCAATGCAATATATTTATTATGGTTTGGCGATGTATTGGATCTGCTTTTAGGTACTCAGGTCAAGCGCATCAGTCCCAACCATAGGGACTCTGAATCCCCCAACAGCGCAAAACATCCGAAACCCCCAAAAAGCAGATCATCACCAACCCTAAGCTATACATGTGTACAACAGAGCACCTGTTGTTTCCTGTAACAGGAAGACCATACCGATATCCATTCCGCGCAGCGACAAGGGTCATAGGACATGGATCAGACATAGGTCATGCTAGCATTATGTGATGACTAGTCAATGTGTTGGACAGTACAGCGCCTGTTCGACAGTACAGCGCCTGTTCTAGCATTATGTGATGACTAGGTCAATGTGTTCAACAGTACAGCGCCTGTTGATCCCTGAAATTCAGGAGTCCTAAACGGTGTCCTGGTTCGCTGCGCGCTGCAAAACCAACATGACCCACTGCACAAATAACCCAACCCAACCAGGATCACCGAAAGGGACATTCTATCATTATCATTAATATCTGAAATCAGTACCCAGTAGTCTACCACCTGGAGCTTCAAATTTTAGCTTGCAACATGATCGCATGCATGATCATGATGCGGCAACGCTGCAATGCGGCAAGTTCTGCAACAGTTATACGCAAATACAGTTTTAAGAATGAATTGTACTTATGTAGTAAGTAAGAAAAAACAGTAGCAAATTACACACTATTCACGACTAGTTAGTATTTGAGCCTGTAAAATATCTTCAAGACTAGTCTAACATAGCTTTCGTAAGCAGCAGAGACCACCGGCCTAAGAAACAGAAAGATCATGCAGAAAAACAGTTAAGAGTATTAATAATATCCTGCAGCATAAGGAGCAAAATAATGAAAATATGTAGCAGCAGCAACGTAACCAACATAATTCAGAGCTCATTAGTCTGAGCCTGAAAAAAGCATCCGAGTTTAGCAGAGCATAGCTTTCATCAGCTGCAGAAGACCACCAGCCCAAAGCTTGTAGCATTTGGTGCTGCTGCCGATCCTAAAGAGTGACGTGTAGCGATTAGGAGGCAGCCCACAGCCTTGACACAGAAGAAGCAGCTTTTGCAGGACCGGCCATGGCTTCCCGGAATCCATCATGAATAGAGGCTCATGACATTGCGGATGGACATCATGGCAGAAAACGAGGCATGGAAGAGAAAGGACAAAGACCAGTGTTAGTTGCTGTCACAGATATACCTTAATGAAATTAGTTGTTTTGAGTGATTTAATGGTGGGCATCCAAGCAAAGTCAGAAGTGGAAATATCATGCATAGGATTCACCACATAGAAGGTATAAAAAATAATATATATATATATATTATAGAATGCCAGTAGATAACTCACTGAAGATCTGGAGTAAAGCTGAACGCCAGTTATAATGCCTTTGAGATTTAAAACAATTAACTAAAAGCACTACTATGATAGGATACACAGAAAGCAACTTGGAAAGATGAATAGGACCCTGCAACATACTGTAACCTCATGAGCTTGCAGCTGCATTAAGAGAAGGCAGGAATAATTTACCATGGTTTGATTTAAGGTTACCAGGCAGCTTCGAAACCATCAGCATGGCCTCTGAGCTAGAACATGAAATTAAACAGGACAAGCATCTCTATGTTGACAAACCTGGAATTAGAACAGCTCTTAGAATGAAATAATCCATAACACAGGTCCAAGTTATACCACTGAGCGATGGTCCTTATTGATGGGTGATGCTGATTCCTTCATTATGACTGATCCGTTTCCCATTCCAGGTTTTTCTCCGACCAAAAGCATGCTACCGCTGCTTATAAGGTAGCTCAAATAACACGGAAGACTTGCATCTGCCGGCAAGTATTAAATTCAGCCATTTATCTGCAACCCATCTCCCTTCATACTCTTCCCCCAAGACCGTAGAAGGAGCTGCGTCCATGTCAACATATCAAGGATACAGATGTTTCAACCGAAACACTACTTAGGTGGCTGAGCGACTGCATGTGAATATAGAATTAATAGAACAAAAGCAACCTAGGTGAAGATGCGGATTGATTAACTGATGACCTGCCTCATGGTTTCAGTAGCAGCAGATCCACGTATACCACCAATGTGAGCCTATCCGATAATGGCTGCAGCTGCGATGAAGACTGTATGCAGCAACCCATGGGGAGGACCTTCCCAGCATCCAAGGTTCATCTCATCAGTATAAAGGGCTGTCGCTCAGGAAATGGAGACAGAAGCAGCATGAGAACAGCTATGAATCGCTTTAAAATGACATGGATATAGCTAAAGTTGACTTTAAGGCAAATTAGCTTCAGTCACGGTGTAGTATCATCTAAGCCGTAACACTGATAGAATTCAAATCAATCATTTAGCAGCAGTGTTAGCAGCGTGGAAACGCCATACCTCTTTTCCTGGCTGAGCATAGGAAAAACACCACGCCTCTGTTCCTGGGCTAAGCATAGCAGAAATGTTAGCAATGAGCCAATTCCTGTCTTTAAAGACAGACTGTGCGTTTAATTTAATGTTAAACACTTCCCTGGCGCACCATAAGTACTTACCTGTAAAACAGACCCATAGAGTAAGACGGAGTTACGAAACTCAGTTCACTTCATGGGGCCAGTTCAATGGCGTGGCTCTTCTTCTACAAATGGGTAGAAGGGTACAGAAGCAACAGCCCAGCTTTAGTATTCTTAAGTCCCTTATTTTAGATTGTTTGTAGTAATCGTATGACAAACACATTACAGAGACTTTAGTCGTCCTGAATAATACTTTTAAAACATGTCATGTTGCACACATGCCTAAATGGCTTCTTATTTGCACTGCCGTCGTTGAAAACAATGTATTCGAAACTCCATTTGTCCGCCTTTCAGGCTGCATGAACAGTGCTCGGTTTCTGCCCGCTCATCGTAACTCTTCTATTAGATGGCTCTGCTGCAACCCATGCCGCCTATTTCTCCAAGCATAGGCATCGAGTCGTGGGTGCTTGAGGCCTGAAGCGCCCACTGACACAATGGGCGCGTTCGGAAATAGCGCACTGTGCAATGCAAACAAATGGACGAGTGCGCTCCCGCACTGGGGCCAGTGGGGCGGGGGGGCACCCACTATCAATTAGCATCCTAAATACCTCATAATAGGCCTACTAAAAATAATTGAGATCCCTGAATGTGCAAGCATCCACCTTATAGCCAGGTAAATCATTTATTTGAACAGCAGGATCAATTAGTTTATAGGTAGTTAGCATGAATCAATGGCATGATATTGATTCCTCCAGCCAAAATGAAAATAATAATATCCAGCATGGCTCTGCCCAACACTAGGTGCATGATACGTACAATTCACACTGACATATTCCTTGGGACCCAGGTGCCATGTGGGCCTATGCAACCAAGAGCAACCTCACTGCTCTCTCAGTTGCTCTGGTCAACTACATTTACTTCTAACTGATGCTGCATTGGACGTTTCATTCTGATCAGAGAACTTGTGTTGCCATATGTGAAGAAAAATACACTGCAGTACAAACAAACAATAATAGAAAAACATTAACTAAAATAAGCAGGCTAATTAACATAAGAAAATGTACAAGCAAACATTTACTCACATAATGTAAATAAAAGAAAGAGGCAAAACTATATCATAGTTCCATATATATGCATAACACAAACAAACTTACAAGTATTAGGTGAAGAACCTCCAAACACCACAACATGCATCTCTGAATGTGAACATGAAACTGACAACAAACAAGACGGCTCTCTTCTACACTCTACAGAACAGGAAAGCTAAAGATATACTGCCCCTAGTGGACGGCAGACCCTTCAATATGGAGGAGACAAGCAGCTGGGTCAACGAAAACAAGCCACAAACTATCTTGAATCATTATGAAAACAATCCAACAACGTCAAATAAGTTTATCATCATATAAAATTGAGGGTGCCTCAAATGAACCGCGGGTTTAAACAACGTTGACTGTTATAATGTGCAGACGTGGCAACATGCCTGACAGACGCGATGCGGACATACTCCCGAGTAATCTAGTAATAGTGGCGACATTAGTGTTGACTCACTTGGCAACAATGGAATGCGGAAGTGCTCGTTCTCTCTCAAGGGATAGTTCCAACTTCCAGCCAAAGGAACAATGTTGGAACTATACAAAGCGTGTCGCCACTCTCCTACTCTATACTGTGGACGAATGTATGCTTTTAATCCCGTTGCCTTGAATCTATATTACGTCCACATATTGACTAGAAGCAGCCGAGACAAGAATGCGCACCAAGCGTGACCACCGTCATAAAACTGATTATAAACTTTGCCTGGATTTACATGTGAAGAACGGCGGAAAGCAGAGCAGACGGCAGGTAAGATGCTTCCTTGACTAGTGTTGTGAGCAGGACAGGACCCGACGTGAAATGCATTGGCTAACGCGATCTCGGTGTGATCGAGGCACAACGATAAAAGCAACAGAAGAGAACATTTAAGCAGCAGCTTCAACTTATTTCCGTCGGTGAACAAAAGCAGTGCACGTTCTTCCAACCAATTAAACTCACTGACTTACCAGAATTGTATGAAAGCAACGTTTAGTGCATAGCCTAATCGCCCGGACGCCACAGCAGTGGCGAACTGGTGACATTAGCAGCAGTAGTAGAATTGAGCACTTTGTATACAGCAGCACGCAGTATACAAAAAGGCAGCAGCAGCAGAATTGAGCGCAGGATGTATGACAGCGGCACGCTGATACAACAGCAGTAAGCAAGCAGAATGAGCGCGGGTTGTATGACAGCGGCACGCTGATACAACGGCAGTAGGCTAAAGCAAGCAGAGTTGAGCGCAGGTTGTATGACAACAGCACGTTGATACAACAGCAGTGTAAGCAAGCAAGAAGGCAGAGGACTGCAAACCTCTGGTTCAAGTAGCCGGTATGAGAGATTGGGTGAGCGTGTGATTGGCTGAGTGAATCATGTGGATGAGAGCTTGATGCTGCGGTGGCCCAATTAACGGCCGGCGCGCTGACTGAGGTTCCCTGACTGAACTTGCTCTGCGCATGTCTACGACAGGCGCAAATGCTCATTCTTTTGACAAAATAATCATATTTTTGTCACTGAAATGTTTTAGCTCAGTAGCAGGAGTGTGTCCATTGGTTGCTTGCATGCTAGAAATAGCCGATCTACAAGCTCACCACAGTGAGCAGCAGCACCCGAGTGCAACCAAAAATAAAATGTATTTTAGGTCTATGGATTTAGTTGACGAAATCAACACTGCTCCATGCATATATGCTCATTGCTCACTCTACACATTTGCCTGAAGAACTGCTAAAGCCTGTCTTACTAGAATCTCCTCCTAAACTGTGTTGACTGCTAAACACATTTAATGTGGATCAATATGGTACCATCAAAACTGACATACTGTATTTACAGCTTGCCTTTTTGATATCTTGAGTCTTTGAGTCTTGCATTGTTTGTTTTTCTATCCTTGTCGTCGTCGTGCTAAAGGGACTCTGACTGAAGACGGTACAAATCCATCTACTGAGAGCCTGTCTCTATTGTTCTGGTCTGCTGCTCTGGAGTCAAGCAGAGGGAGTGTGTGTGTGTGTGTGTGTGTGTGTGTGTGTGTGTGTGTGTGTGTGTGTGTGTGTGTGTCTGTTTGTGTGGGCGTGCACGCACATGTCTGTGGGTAAGTACTAAGTAGCCTTGGCCTGGGTCAGTCCCAGATCAGTGCACGGTGAAACAGAGCCAGACACAGCCACAGATCACCCCAAAGCTAAAATAGTGAACCTCACATTCCTCCTGAGTCCTGACATACTTATCTTCACACATACCTCTCTGTCGGGGGTCACTGCGTCGTGGTGGACAGAGCCATAGAGGGGTATAGAGACAGCGGATGCAAAGATACCACCTACCATTCATTGTCAGCGGGAGCCAGCGACATGAAGACGCAAAGATGCATCTGACGTTTGTAGCTGCTGCAAAAAGTACAAAGCTACAAAAACGTTGAGCTGGTTAATTTCAACTTCAGATACAAAGATACAAAGCTGTGTAGCTTTGCATCTTTTGCATCTGCAATTGCGAACGCAGCAAAACACTAAGGAGGAGAGAACGATGGAAAGAATTAAAAGGCATACCATTGGTTCGCAACCTTTTTATACTGAAGTACCAGCTCAGAAAATATTTGGCTCTCCAAGTATATATACCACCAAAATACAGGAGCGTAGACCTGCCCTTTTTGAGAGAGAGAGAGAGAGAGAGAAAGAGAGAACAGAGAGAGAGAGAGAGAGAGAACAAGGGACAAGCAGGATAAAGGAGGAGTAAAGAGAGGCCTCCAGAAGATGAAGAAGGAACCGCAAAGTGATGATCTCCACCCCCCCCCCCCCCCCGCCCCCCCCCCACCAAATAAAATATGGGGGGGGGGGGGGGGGGTGGCAGGGATAATCCAGTTAGAAAAAAAGCCCAGCCACAGCAGGCATGCTCACAGGTCACTGGTATACCCCTGCTATTAGAACCCTACGCCCCCTCCTAGACCCCATAGACCCCCCCCCCCACACACACACACACACACACTCCGCCCCACCTCCTGTTCGGAGGAGAGATTACCACGAGAGGACATGTGAGGTCACAGGGTAAACTGCTCAAACAGATACAGTACAAAACTAACACACTTTTCTTTATTACCTTCTCTTAAATAGTGTGTGTGTGTGTGTGTGTGTGTGTGTGTGTGTGTGTGTGTGTGTGTGTGTGTGTGTGTGTGTGTGTGTGTGTGTGTGTGTGTGTGTGTGTGTGTGTGTGTGTGCGTGCGTGCGCGTGTGCGCGTGTGTCTGTTTCTGTGTCACTCCCAATCTTCCGCCATAGTCTGAAAACTCATCTCTTCAGACTCCACCTTAGCCTGTAGCACTTACCCTAGCCTTGATGACCTTACAGGCGTATGCGAAGGCTACAAATATAATTTAGATAGCATGTTATGTAGACACGGCATTGGCATCCTATAGTGTTCATAGTTTCAATATAGATAGTATTGATTTTCTGTTAGACTGATGATAGGCTTTTGGTTTACCTATATATGATCCTATAGATTACTATTTCTATGCATTAGATGTATTACCTTGTGTTGACCTGTTGCAAAATCTCTGGATTAAGAGCGTCTGCTAAATGCCTAAATTGTATGGGTAGAGTTTGATGTTGTGGACTTATAAGTGCAAAGTGTGGACACTGGCAGTGCCAGGAATAAGCTTTGCAGAGACCTTGTACAATATACTGTATGCACACAGGGCTCTACAGGATGTGCTGCATACTTGGCAAAGGAAAGACATGCAAACAGATGCATATTTACCAGGGTTTGAGCCCAGCCTTACCAATCTTGTTAAGGGATTACAAAATCGTTGTGAAATTGTGCGGGGGAAGATTTAAAAAAAATTACCCCCAAATGCACCGATGTGTACACTTCAAAAGTGACATCAACATGATGTGCTTTGATTTGACGCATGTATCTTTCAAAAGTGGGTAATATTTGATATTTGGTGCCCTTAGCATTCATGTAAACAACACAGATATGTGACCAAAGCTGGCGTGGTAGTAGTGGTCTTTGATCCGCGGCTCCGCTAAGCTTTGATCTGCTCCTTTGCTGTGTAAAACATGTATTTTATTTCCGAGGGGAATGCAGACGGCACGCTGCTAGCAGCCCTATACGTTAGCCAAACATTGGCTTATAGGCGGGCGGATGCAAACCCTCCCAACACACACTGCACTGCCCAACACATTAAGTAAGCATGTACTTACCAGTCCCTGGTGTTTGGGGCAACAAAACATGCCCTGCGAGCCTTGAGAAATCGTGAGCTGCCGCAACTCTTAATAATGCATTTCAGAAAAAGGCCCTTTTCCACATTGGGAGATTAATAGCCTATATATATATTTAGAGGCTTGCCACGGGTTTTGCTAGTAGGCCCGTATGATTTGAAGAAGCATAGAAAGGGGGGAAAGCGGGCCGACCTATAATAGGAAACGAGAGCCACTGAGCTAATACGTCTGACCCCCAAGACACCTTCATCGAACGACCGGTTGGATTTTTACCACCGCGGACGGTCGCAAATAATTTGCGCTAATTGCCTCTGAAGGCAATTACGGCGGACAGAAGAGACAGATATGGGGGAGAGGAATGCCGGTTGCGGTATGAAATGCATACTGATGGTTAGCATCAAAAGCACAGGCCTCTTTGAAGTGCCGTGGCGGTGCATGCAGCGTGGTGTGATAGCAGGAGAGTTGTTTGGAGAACAGGACAGGAGACAGCTTCTCCTGAAGCATGCCTGGCTTGTTGGAGAGGTCAACTCTGTCTGCTGCCTGCTGCACACTGCACCTTGACTTCTCTCTCTCTCTCTCTCTGTTTGTGCGTGCGTGCGTGTCACAGTTTTCACCGTTTTCAACGTCGCTTTCACGCCGCCTGAAGATGACTTGAGCCACGAGGAGCATGGCCAAGCGAGCCGAAGAGAACGAGTCACCGTGACCTCATGACCTGTGACCCCTGACTCCTGACGAGCCAAAAGTGCTTTACATAAAAAAAGAGACCTGCAACGAAAGAGCAATAAGATCAAAAACATAAACATGGAAATTTAAAGTGAAATAGAAATAACAAAACATCACTACATCACTTTAGAAAGATTACCGGTACTACAGGCTCACTTTAGGGACTTCCCTATAAAATGTCCCTATAAACCTCACACCTGTTCATTCACTTCCATATTTAACCACACAGACTATACCCGCCATCTATTTAGGTAGATTGATTGATTGATTGATTGATTGATTGATTGATTGATTGATTGATTGAAATATTTATTAACAGATTTGGAGAATTACAGTACATTTCAAGCAGAACTCAATACAAAAACTGTTAACTGTGGAGTGTGGACGACACCATAAAGCATTACACTTGTTTACAATAGGGTCCACCATTTTCAATTCATCATAAAAAAGGGGGGTAAAAAGGGGGAAAAAAACATATACAGTGAGGGGGAAAAAGGGTGGGTGGGGGATTTAGATTTTACGGCGGCCAGTTTTGAATTGCAGCCATCCATAGGTGCGAAATTAATTTAGTCCTTTGTTTGTGCCGAATCTGGGTTGCACATGGTTTGTTGAACACCCCAGACAGTTTTTAATTCTTACGTGAACACCCCAGCCAGTTTTTAATTCTTATGTGAACACCCCAGACACTTTTTAAGATGCTCGATTCAGTATTTAGATATTTATATTATTCATTTTAGCTGCCCTGCCCCGCCCCCTTCCTGTAGAGGGTATGCGCATGCTTAAAGTGAATGGCACATCGAGTGGCAATTCGAGTGGCAAAGCAACATGCAAAGTGAGTTTAACATTGTTTAATGTTGTTTAAATTAATCAGATTTGTATGTGTGGATGGGTGGGCTGTCAAGGCCAGAAAGTAGTTTTTTGCCTTCCTGCATAACTTCCTGGTTTGATGATGTTGCCACGCACATACCCTCTATACACAACCCATTGTAACTTCAAGCTCCTCATTTTAACCATGATAGATTCATGGAAAAAAAACCCGGGTTTGGTTCTGGTGACTGATATTGTCCTTCAAATACCTGAGGTGCTTTTTCGATTATACTTTCTTCATTTATTTATTCGATTACTTTATTCATTTATTTTTACTAATTATTTTACATCTTTTTTAATGGTTCTTGATCTTTTAATTTTCCAAACAAAATATTGACGGTCTGACAGTCCCCCCCTGTCCCCGTCCCCCTGTCCCCCTGTCCCCCTGTCCCCCTGTCCCCATAGCTCAGTGGCTCAGCTCAGCAGTACCCTGTAATTTCTCTCCCTTCTCTCACCCCTGGAGGGCAACAATACACCTATAAAACTCAATGGGGGGGGATGGAGAGATGGAGATAGAAGGAGTGTGCGTGCGTGCGTGCGTGCGTGCGTGTGCGTGCGTGCGTGCATGCGTGCGTGCGTGCGTGCGTGCGTGTGTGCAAGATATATATATATATATATATATATATATATATATATATAGAGAGAGAGAGAGAGAGAGAGAGAGAGAGAGAGAGAGAGAGTCCCCTTGTGGCCGGCGTGCTCCTCTGAGAATCAGTTTATTCCTTATACCTCTGGGCAGAATGTTGGTCTCAGCTTGACAGCCAACACATAATTCCCCACCCTGACCCCTGATGAGGTGCAGGGGGTCACTACCATATCACCATCACACTGGCCAGGAGAGGATCCAGGTGTCAGGATCATTTTTTACCCAAACGTATTTCTGTGCCGATTTTGTACAGATCGTTTTTTTTTTTAATAGTAACATCCGGTTTAATTGTAACTTAATTTGAGCTTCCCCCTCACTTGAAAATAAAGGTTAAAAAGTCCTACTTTTTGTCACATATATTGCTGTTTGTTTGTTTTCTCACATTAATTGCCAGAATGTTGCCTCTCGCAAATTTCATACAGTCTGGAGCAATGGAAGCTCTGATCATGAGTAAAATATAAATGCTTCCGTCATACAGTCTGGAGCAACGGAAGCTCTGATCTTGAGTAAAATATAAACGCTTCCGTCATACAGTCTGGAGCAACGGAAGCTCTGATCTTGAGTAAAATATAAATGCTTCCGTCATACAGTCTGGAGCAACGGAAGCTCTGATCTTGAGTAAAATATAAATGCTTCCGTCATACAGTCTGGAGCAACGGAAGCTCTGATCTTGAGTAAAATATAAATGCTTCCATCATATACAGTCTGGAGCAACGGAAGCTCTGATCTTGAGTAAAATATAAATGCTTCCGTCATACAGTCTGGAGCAACGGAAGCTCTGATCTTGAGTAAAATATAAATGCTTCCGTCATACAGTCTGGAGCAACGGAAGCTCTGATCTTGAGTAAAATATAAATGCTTCCATCATACAGTCTGGAGCAACGGAAGCTCTGATCATGAGTCAAATATAAAGCTGAAGTGAAGCCTCCTCCCCACTTCCGTTTCGTCCTTACTATACAGAACAATAGAAATATAAATCATCAAAGCATATAGGCTATATAGGCTATATAAATGGAAATAAAACAATAAGCTCTAAAGATATTTTAAAATATATTTTTGTGAACGGAAATGATAAACTGATTACTCGGATTTGGGGAGGTAGGCCTATATAGTTCCAGATAGCATTCGGAGATTGTGGAATAGTTAGTTGTCTGGCTATAGGCGAGACTATACATTTGAGCCACAGCCGCATGCCACGCTTGGGAATCATTTGTAGTGGATCTAACCCACCCCAATCCAACCCTTGATGCTGAGTGCCAAGCAGGGAGGCATTTCAGAGTCTTTGGTATGACCCGGCCGGTGATAGAACCCCGACCTCAGGCCGTACACTCTAACCACAAGGCCACTGAGTTGCTTTAACAGTATTTAGTTATTAGTAACTTGTTAGTAATTACCAATTAGAATTAGAATTACTAATTAGTAATTAGTTAACTAATGCATTGCGGTTTTCTCATTCTAATGCATTACGAATACGTTCATGGTCGCTTGCAGAGTTTTAGTCCAAATATGCTATTCACCACTTCAAATATTGAGTGTGCTAACTGTCCGTTCTCAAGATGATTGCTGGAGAAAAAAAAACAGCAACAACAACAAGACTTCAGTTCCATTTATCGACTTATTTTCCTCTCCCCGACTAAAACACGGCGTTGCAGTCAGAGACCTCGTCTTTGACAACAAGTGCCCCGAACACTCTGTGCCTCACAGCAAAGTAAATATCACATCAGGCTCATGTTTCTGAGCTGCATCTCCTCTCCTCTCTCCGACCCTTCCTTATTGATTCCCCCCCCCCCCCCCCCCCCCTTTTGAAAAATACATTTTAAAAAACAGGGCCCTAAGCTATCTGACACCACCGAGGGCCCCCCAGACACGCACGCACACGCACACACACACACACACACACACACACACACACACACACACACACACACACACACACACACACACACACACACACACACACACACACAAACGGCTATATAGCTGGTTGGTGTGCTGTGCTGTGGTGTGGTGTGAGGCCCCGTGGGTATTCCTCCACGGGACCCCAAGCAGCTCTGGCAAAAGGAGAGGTCAGGGGTCGTTCTGTCAGGCCGTGTCCTGGAGGAGGACCCCCCCCCCCTCCCTCCCACCCCCACCCACCCCCAAGTCAGAATAAATCTTCCGCCAGCGCTGGAACATGAAAGAGGGCAGCATGGATGGCCGTTACTAGACCGCCGGTTACCAGAGCAGAGAAGACAACCACTAGCCTTGTTTTTCTTTTCTTTTTTTTTTTTTAATAATTCACTCCCCCTCCGTCCCTCTTCCTCCTTGTGCCTCATGGCTGTTATCTGCCTGTGGTGGAAAGTATAACATTTACTCAAGTACGGCACTCAACCCGTTCAGAACGGGATCCCCTTTTGGTGTTTAAAAAGCATTATTATGTTATACTTTAGCTATTGATAAATAGCAGACCTATAGATTTGCTATTTTTGGAAAATCTTGAAAATGTGGCGCAAATCTTGGAATGTATATGCTTTCAGAGTGAACGTTTTTAACTCCAATCTTTGCTTGAGGGGTTCCTGGAATAACATATTTTCAGATGGAGGTCAGCGGCCAATTACACATATTTTTGGGGTTCTTGACATGAAATATTGAGCACGACTGACTAGAAATATAGGTATTTACAGATAACTGTTCAGAAGATTTTTTTTTTTTTCGACGTCAAGGACAACTTGAACCAAGGTTCAAGTAATAGCTTGTTATTAGAGAAAGTAAAAGATGAGGGTTATTTAGTCAAATGTTTTCATTGGCTGCTTTCTTTCGTTTTAGCGATTTTATCTATTTTTGACAGGGGGGCATTCGAACATGGGGCTAAATATGTTTTTTTTTAATTTATAGCGATTTATTTTAAATTATTTATTATAGTCCTACTAGACCCCAAGAAATTACATCTGGCCACAAAAGATCACGGGATCTATTTATTGTGAAGGGGGAGGTGACATACTGAGCCTATACGACACACAGTATGGGAAAAATGCATGGGGAATTATTTCATCATGAAAGGGGGCGGGACTGCGACGCTCTATAGTACCCCCCTACACATTCAGTAGATCCTGTGATCTTTTGTGGCCAGATGTAATTTCCTCATGGGGTCTATAGGACGATAGTAAATAATTGCAATTATGCATATGTGGAATCGTACATTTCCTGTCAGTGTGTTGGTCGGGCACCATATATGGTGCCCGCAAGTCCCGTGACATCATGTGACATCATCAGGGATGGAGCTGTGGAAACCCTGACGTGGTAGTAAATGTAACCTGCTGTCGCAGTTAAGCTCATATGATATCCCTGATGTCATCAATATTGGCCAGCATCTGACCTCAAACCCTTAGATCTCCATATATATAGAAGTATCCAGAGCTCAACATGTCGCTTCAGGGATAGCACTTACCCTGTAGCCATTAGACATCTGAACTCATAGTATATAAATATAGCACTTTAAAATAAACTGAATGTAATTTCCTATGCTGCTGGTTTTTGTTTTTGTATTGTACTGTCCTTCTTGTTTGTGTATCTATGGTTGTCTGTATATGTTGAGTATGAACCAAGACAAATTCCTATCAACTTGTTGACATGGCAAGTAAATGATTGAATCTTGAATCTTGAATCTTGAATCTTGATATATGGATAGTATATGTCTGAATCTGTTCTGACATTCCATTATGTTGATCCTTCCCCATCAATCATTCCTCTTCGATGTCTCCCTTTTGATACCTGTCCATTCAAATTTCAAACTCTTGGCGGGCCTGCCTCAAAGTTATTAGATGTAATAATAATAATAATTATTATTATTATTACATTCAAAAAATATATAAATGTTGAGTTATTTTATTTTATTATTTTATTTTATATTTCAAAACTTTTACTTTTATGCACATACATGATCACTACATTTCACTGCAGTATCAATACTGCAGTGTAGAAATACTTTGTTATTAAAGTTTAAAGAATACAAATACAAATACAAATACAAATGTTTTGACATCAAAATGAGCTTAAAAGTACCACAAGTAGAAAGTACATAGTATGCAGATTGTCCCAAAGTTTTCAAAATGTATAAACCTCTTAATAAAAATGGCCGAGCTCACAATTTGGTGCATCGCATTGCGATGCATTGTGAGGCTATTTTCAACTACCAACTAAAGTTTTCAAATTATTGTAGTGGAGTAAAAGTACAATATTTGCCTCTGAGTGAGATGTACTGGAGTATAAGTAGAAGTAGAAGTTAACGAAAGTCAAGAAATGTTCCACCTCTGGCTGTTATCTATACCTCCTCTCTTCCTGTATGGGCTTCATGGGAAGTAGAAGATGTCCTTGGTCTACTAACAGAAGAACAAGTGTCCATTAAGTTCTCTGACTGCATGTATCTAATCTCAGTGATGCTAAAAAAGAAAAGAATACAATGCAAGGCCTTTCAGGGGAGGGGAGTGTCGGCAGTGGCTCAGTAGAGTGGTCGCTTGGGAACCGGAAGGTTCCAGGTTCCATCCCTGTGGGCTCCCCCAGAGTTAGTGTCGAAGTGTCCTTGAGCAAGACTCTGAACCCCTAATTGTCCCCGATGTGCAGGTTGGTGCTTTGCATGGTTTCCTCCACCATCCATTGCTGCAGTATGAGTGAATGTGTGTTTGTGTGTGTGTGTGTGTGTGTGTGTGTGTGTGTGTGTGAATGGGTAAATGTAATGCACTATCTATGTAAAGTGCCTTGGATAAAAGCGCTATATATAAATTCACCATTTACCATTTACTTTTGGAATAATAATTTGTCCCCGTGGCGTGGCATTAAATTCATTGAACTTGGAGTCCAAAATGTGGAATGTTTTACTTTAGCAGAAGGCACAAACATTGCTGGTGGTATGTCTGTACGTCCCCAGTGCACTCCTGACAACACTACACCAATATCACAGTTCATGTGCCACTATAAAGTACACACACACACACACACACGCATGCACGCACGCACGCACACACACACACACACACACACACACACACACACACACACACACACACACACACACACACACACACACACACACACACACACACACACACACACCCTTCTGGTTCAGTGGATTGGCGAGCTCGCAAGAGCCAATTCTGCTCCCCCAGTTCCAGGATCTATGATCATCGGATCAATGCATGGCGCTTGTATGACGCATGTCTGCCATAGTACTTGCCCTAGCCTCGACCTCCTATAGGCGTATGCATAGGCTCAACTTATTTAACTTAAATAGCACTTTACGTATAGACATAACACTCTATAGTGTATAGCTATACACTTATAGTTTCCTTAGAGATAGATATTCCACTGTTAGGTTCTTAAGCTTACGTACGATTCATGATGACTACTTTTATGTGTTTGATGTATTGTTATTGCTTACTGTTTGTCACTCTGGAATAATTAAGATTGTCTTCTAAATGCCTAAATTGTAAAATTGTGTATTGTATGACCCCAATTCTGCTATCAACCCAGTTCCATGGCCTACTGAAGCAACCCAAGCTTTGTGGAAAACATACAAAGTCCTGCAGTCCCAGGAACCAACGGTCGGATCGGTGTTGATTTTGGCAGCAAATTTAGATTTTAGCTTCAGTCTTTGGAACAAAAGTTAATTTAGTTTCAGTCATATTTTAGTCATCTGAAATGTAAGATCAAAATCATAAGATTTTAGTCGACTAAATCTACAGTTTATTTAGTCGACTAAAATGTATTTTGGCGGGCCTTGATGCCGTCGTGATGACTGATTTTACACTTGCTGAAAATAGCCGATCTACAGTACAACCTCAGAGAGAGGTAGACCTGCTACTTTCAGCATGCAACAAAAGTCTAAAATTACTTTTGTCTTTTATTTACACTGGATCTCTTGACCACTATAGTCCCTTCCTAACATTTTAGTGCAGTTTTTAAGGTAGTCAACGAACATTTTGTCATCATAGATGTATAGTCGTCCAAATCAACACTGATCAGAGAGAAGCCTGTGGTGTAACATTATTGACCAGTCTGTCTGCAGACTGCAGGTGGTGGATTGATATGTCTCTCGGTCTGTGTGAGTCCGACTGAGTCACTGTAATGTTTGTGCATGATTATGTCACTCTTCTCCTCGAAGTTTACTAAAAGTTTAGATTTTCTGTTTTACACTCAATTGTAATGTTTTTAATTCTCTTCAGTATTTGTGGGTCTGTGCCGGTCGCCTCTGAGAGGCGGAGTTGGTTCCTCGGAGTCCATTTTGGCTCCTCAGAGTTACAGACCTGTTATTGTCATTCAGGGCTCTTTATTTGTTTTCTGGCAATATTATTGTCCACCCATCACGGGTACATTTGTACACTCTCAGAGTTACAGACCCTATAAGGGTCCATTTGGTTCTATCCATTATATTATACTTATACAGACAGCAATATTATTGTCCGCTCATATGTCCGAGGCAAAGATGCCAAACATTTTTTTTTTTTTATGTTTTTTTTTGTGGCTTTCGCCTTTATTTTATTTTTTGAGTGGTGCAACCACTCCTACATCCAGCAACGTCCGTGTACCTAGGTAGGTAGGTAGGTACCTGTATGTGTACCTGTATGTATAAGTGAGCACGGGTATGTTACTTATTTATACCAGTAGGGGGCACCAGAGTACAGAGAAGAAATTGGACGATACAAATTGGAATGATACAGAGAGCCAATAGACGGGAGTTGCACCACTCGGTTCACACTGGTGTGATTTTTTATTATGGAGGGACAGACAGTAGGCTAACAGGAAATGGGGAGAGAGACATGCAATAAAGGCCGTCGGGATCGGGAGTCGAGCCCGCCGCACACTGCCAGACCGGATTACCAGCCAAGGTGCCTGGACCGCTGAATGTCCGCTAAAGATGTCCACCACAGACCAACAATAAACATGGCAATGACCCCTGGCATGGCGGCCATGGCCCTCCATGAAATTCCTGCTACGATGACAATACTTGAATTGACCAATGTCCAACCATTCCAATTATGGAGGTAACATAACATGTTACACGTCATTGTTCCGACCTTCCGTTACTCCGACCGAACGCTATCCCAGACCCTTAAATAGGGTTATCCCATAGGGCTATCCCAGACCCTATAACCCTACCTCTAACCTCAGTCTTTACCGGCCACGTACTGTATATGTTGGTCGGACTAATGGGATGTTGGAATATATGGGCAGTCCCCCCATTATGGGTCCCAAAAAGCTGCTGCTGACCGGGTGGATCGGAGGTCAAGCGGCTGCAGTATATACTCACGAAAAAACAAACGCAGACTTCCTCCTATCAGAAGGGAGGTAGAGAAAACACACCAACCGCAGCCCCCCAAATAATTCCTCAAACCACCTAAACCACCTCTCTCTCTCTCACACACACACACACACACACACACACACACACACACGCCCCATATGTGTTGGTTTTAGCCGCTGCACAAACACAGCGGCGTGGCTGTCCTGTCCCCTCCTCCTGTCCGAGGCCATACGTTACCATTGGGACCTGACCCCTGGGGGTCCAGAGTGATGGCTCCAGGAAAGGAAGGGGGACACTTCCTCTGAGACCGAGGGAGGGAGCTCAGGGGTGATGCTACTGTGGGCCTATACTTGTTGGGGAGCTGAGGGGTGATGGTGCAGTGGGCCTATACTTGTTGGGGAGCTGAGGGGTGATGGTGCAGTGGGCCTATACTTGTTGGGGAGCTGAGGGGTGATGGTGCAGTGGGCCTATACTTGTTGGGGAGCTGAGGGGTGATGGTGCAGTGGGCCTATACTTGTTGGGGAGCTGAGGGGTGATGCTGCTGTGGGCCTACTTGTTGGGGAGCTGAGGGGTGATGCTGCTTCGTCAGAGTGAGGCACAGGACGAACACAACACTCCTAAAATAGCAAACATTTCAGACATCAGTGCTGGGCTGCAGTGATATTTCGATTTGAAGCACTCGGAAGACTGCCGGCACAATTATAACTCAATGGCTCGAGTGAGCGGAAGTTAAGCCCGGACCTCAAATCCCGGACGTCATGTGCGTCATGAACGTCCGTCGTCCGTCCACGGTCCACCTCCATGAAAGTGCTGCAGTTCCTCTTTTCGCCAGTAGGTAGTGGCAGCTTCAACGTTGGACAATCTTACTGGGGGCTTGCCTGCCCCTCAATTGTGGTTAAATAATGATGATGATGATGATGATGATGATGATGATGATGATGATGATGATGATGATGATGATGATTGGTGACACACACACACACACACACACACACACACACACACACACACACACACACACACACACACACACACACACACGCGCACACACACAGGTGCAGTCAATGGCCTAGTTAGGGGTGTCCCAACCTTTTTCACGTCAAATTGACACTAATCAGCCCGCGGACCCCCATTTGAAAAGATATGCCAGGGACCCCCCAAAGGAGAAGATTTGTACGGCTCTAGCAGTGATTCTCAACCGGTTTAATTTTGCAGCACCCCCAGTTTGACATGCATTAATCTACGGACCCCCATTTAATGGCATTTATATCATGCCAATTGATATTGATTGATGGAACCAAATGGACCAGTCTGGGTCCATTTGTACACTCTCAGAGTTACAGATCCCATAAGGGTACATTTGGTTCCAAACTATCATTTAGCTGGGGACCTCCTGGAACTCCCTCAAGGACCCCTGGGGGTCCCACGGACCCCACTTTGGGAACCACTGGCCTACAGCAATGAGTAGGCCTATATATATATACTGTATACAAAAAACAACATTATTTGAATACAAAATAAACAGTCCATTGAGTAAGCAAGGGCCAGATCACACGTTTTATGAGGCTCTTGGTCATCATATCATTCA